>NC_045431.1:111231987-111571987 GCF_902635505.1 Sarcophilus harrisii | reverse complement strand
GTTAAAAAGGGGGGGCCGGCAAAACCCCCGGGAAAAATTTCCCCCCCGGGGGATCCCCTTTCCCCTTAAAACCCAAAAAGGGGGGGAAAAAGAAAAAAAAAAAATTGGGGGGGGAAAAAAAAAAAAAGGGAAAAAGGGGGGAAAAAAAAGGGGGAAAAAAATTTTGGGAAAAAAAAGGCAATTTGGGAAATTTTAGAATTTAATCCAAAAAAAAGGGAAAAAGGAATTCCAAAAAAAATTTTTACCCCTTAAAAAAAAAATTTTTGGAAAAAAGGGGGGAAAAGTTTTTGGGGGGGTTTAAGGGGGTTTTTTTTTCCCCCGGGAATTAATTTGGGCATCATAAGATGCTGTGCCAAACTGGGCACAAAAGCCTTTTATACCAAGGCTATGATGCAGACTTCCCAAGATCCAAACAGTGGGAAGACAGGGTCCTTTTTGGCAAGGGACTTCTAGAGAGACTTGTCAATGCAATCAATGTGGTATAGTAGGGCATCTGAAAGCTCATTGTTGGCATAGAGGCAGAGTGAGAAAATAGGGTGGGAGAACAAGACCCCAAACCCCATGTCCAAAATGCAACAGAGGCTTCCATTGGGTCTCAGAATATAGACTGATTCAGGGAAACGGGATGGGGGCCTAGTCCCAGGGCCCAAAGCAAAAAAATACTTGTGGCTTGATGAAAGTTGATGCTATACCCAGAGAGTCTTTAGAAGTTCAATACTCAGACATAATCAATCAGCCAAAAAGGAATCTGTTGGGAGAAAGGGATTACACGATCAATCAGCCAGGGAGCAACCTAATGGGAGAAAGGGATTACAGTTAGGGAGAATAGAGTTCTATGTAGCTGGGACTACTGAGATACCCTCTGGAGAGATGAAATCTGTTCTTCTCCAGCCTATGGATCCCTTGCCTCCAGGCACAATAGGCTTGACCATTTCACTTCCTGAGAGTACTTACAAAACAGTGTTCATCCATACACTGATGTGGGAAATTGGGGAATATGTAGATAATAGCCAAGTCACTAGTACAGGTAGATAATGCCTGACTTATCAACCAGGAGAAGTAGTAGTATCAGGTTTACTGATACAGACTCCTAATAGGCAATCTGGTGATAGTCACTGAGATTCTGACTCCAAGCAACACAATCCAGGAATATTCTGGATTGCAGCAATTACAGCTGATCATTCTATGCTCACTATCTATGTAAATGGCATACCATTGAAAGGATTGGTAGATATGGGAGCAGATCATATAGTCATTAGAGGTGCCAGTTGGCCTCATCATTGGCCAAAAATTAAGGTAGATTCCTATATGTCTGGCATAGGAGGATTAATAGGAGCTAATGTTAGTGCTACCCCTTTTACATGGACATTTGAAGGCAAAACAGGAGGTTTTACTTCTTTTATAGTTGAAAATATTCCCATCAATCTGTGGGGAAGAGACCTTTTACAACACTTAGGATTAGGATTAGGATGAATGCTTTGGTTTTTTTTAGGCAGGGCTGCTGTTGAATGCATTGCCAACACTTTCACCTGTTCCTATTCAATGGAAAACTGATACACTAGTGTGGATAGAACAATGGCCCTTAGCAAATAATAAAATTCAGGCCTCATTAGATATAGTACAGGAACAACTTAACCAAGGACACTTCCAGCCTTCTCTAAGTCCTTGAAATTCCCCTGAATTTGTTGTAAGAAAGAAATCTGGAAAATGGAGGATATTGATTGACTTAAGAAAAGTAAATGAACAGATGGAAATTATGGAAACTCCAATCTGGACTTCCATCTTCTCTTCAATTGCCTAGTTTTAGGGGCATTCTTTGGATTATAGACATTAAGGACTGTTTCTATTCTATCCCTCTAGTCAAGGAGGATATGAAAAGATTTGCCTTTTTAGTGCCTAGAGTTAATTTAGCTGAGCCTTATAAAAGATATGAAAGGATAGCTGTACTGTATGCCAAATATATGTTGCTGCAGGACTTAGTCCAGTAAGAAAAACATTTCCAAAAGTTATGTTGTTACATTATATGGATGCTATATAGGGATGTGCACCTGAAGAGCAAATATTAGAAGCACATCTACAAAAGACCATAGAAACATTAAGGAACTACAAATTGCATATGTCTCCAGAATAAAATTCAAAGATATGCTCCTTTTCAATATTTAGGATAAGAACTGTACCCCAAGATGCTTACACACTACAAAAACTTTTATTAAGAACAGAGAAGCTAAACACTTTAAATGACTATCAGAAATTGATAGGAGATATCCAGTGGAAGCACCCAGTGTTAAGCTTGACTATCTATCAATTGCAACCATTATATAACACTTTAAGGTGAGGCAGTGCTTTAAACTCACCATGCCAACTTACAGAAGAAACTCAAGGGGCTTTGAGAGAAGTTGAACTGGCTTTATCCAATGTGGTTCAAAGAGTCACTCAGAAACCCTGGGAAATATCAATTTTTTGCTACAAAAGAGGCATCTTTTGTTCTTCATCAAGGAGACAGTGTGATAGAGTGGGTAAACCTCCCAGCACAACCAGAACAAAGCCTTAATCCTTACCCAGTGCTTGTGGCTAGAATTCTATTAAAGGCCATTAAGGGAGTAATACAATTATCTGGGATGAGACCGGACAAGATAGACACCTTTTATACTTATACACAAATTAATGTGTGCTGTGAAACCATCCCAGAGTGGCAAATTTTATTAGCTATGGCTCTGAATTTTACATGTGGGTCTCCATTAAAGTTAACTGTAGTATTACATAATTGGCAATGGATTCTTGAAGAAAAGTTTTCTAAAGTTCCTCTTAAAGGAACAATTATCTTTACAGATGCATCCAAATGCAACATTTGTGCTGTATTCTCTCATAACTTAACTATAAAGAAAGTAATCAGAACTCTTTTTCAGTCCACTGAGCAGAATGAATTATATGCAATCATTCAAGCTCTTACTTATTATCCAGGAGATATAAATATAATATCTGATTTGACCTATGCAGTAGGTGTGGTACAAAGAATTTCCACAGCCCAAATAAAATTTGTAGCTATATATATATATGTGTGTGTGTGTGTGTGTGTGTGTGTGTGTATGTGTGTATGTCAGTTCTTTAAGGAACTCCAAATGCAAGTGAGAAAGCATCCAGGTAAGATTTATATCTTGCATGTCCACTCCCATAGTAGACTTCCAGGTTTTATTTTTTAATGGAAATTCAATGGCAGATAGCCTTTTAAATATGAAAGTCAAGACTCCTTTATTTCAGGCAGCAAAGAATCTCATTCTAGGTATCATCAGGCTTCTCGAACTTTACATTTGCAATTTGGAATAACAAGAGAGGAAGCTAAGAATATAGTAAAAGCCTGTACAGCTTGCCTTCCTTTCCACACTTCTACACTCCCTCCAGGGAAAAACCCTCATGGTTTGAGACCCAACGAAATTTGGTAAATGGTTGTCTGTCTTTTATCCATGTTGTAGTAGACACCTTTTTAGGATTTATTTTTGCAATAACAGCAACAAAAGTAACAGCCCAAGTAGTCACTGAATTCCTTATACAAGCATTTGCAATTATGGGTGTGCCACAAGCAATAAAAATAGATATTAGACTTGCATATACTTCTAAACATGTTGCACACTTTTGTGCACACCACTGGCATACCCTTTAATCTTCATGTACAGGCAATAGTAGAGAGGAGAAACAGAGAAATCAAGACACTCCTCCAAAAACAAAAGAAAGGGGGAGCCACACGTAACCCTATAGAACTTCTAAATTTGGCTCTTTATATAATTAACTTCTTGATTTTTGACAAAGATGTACTGGCTCTGGAAGACAGGTTTTATAAATTACTGGAAGGGCAGTGTCCAGTGTGAGCAGCTTTACTATCTTTGGATAATAGCCAGGTGATGTGGAGAGATCCAGAAAGCAGTGAATGGCAGGGACCAGATAGGTTAACATCTTGGGGAAGTGTGTTTGCTTGTATCTCTAAAGATGGAGAAGGAATCAGATGGGTGCCAACATGCGGTATTCACCTTGTCCATCAGAGAGAGATGGAGCAGACCCTTGAAACAAAGGAGAAGACCCAAGAAACACTGAGTTGTTCCATTGCTGATTGTGCTCACCACTGAAAGAGCATAGCAGTTATGGCAATTGACTCATGGACATCAAAAATTGTTAATGAGACTGATGAGGACTTCAAAACTCTCAGGAATCATTGGAATCCCTGAGATATGATAAGATTGTTGTAGGACTTGAAAACCTTCAGGAATCAGTGGATTCTCTGAGACATGATAAAATTGTTGTAGGACTAAAAAATCTGCAGGAATCATTGGATTCCCTAACACATAAAAATACTGTTGCAGGACTTCAAAAACTGGCAGGGATTGTTGGATTCCTTGACACATGAAGTAATGAAGAATAGATTGGTTTTGGACTATTTCTTGGTTGCTGAAGGAAGTATATGTGTGATTGTTATGTACATACCCCCTTTCTAGGACTTCTAGAAATCTTTTACATTACGTTGTTGATTCATATTGTTTATTATATCACTACTTGCATGTACAATTCAGTTTGTTACACCATATTGAACCTACCCCAGCTGTGGGGAGAGTTTTCACTGCTAGCCTGTGCTTTGCTATATGCTTGTGTAATAATAACCCCTATGCTGATGGGTTTGTGCATACCTGTTTCTAGTAAGACCAATCAGCCTAGAAACCAGCTAACAATATCTGGCTTGACTCCCTGCTTAATTTTGGTGTTTTTCATCTCTCTTTATGAGAAATCAGGGAGGGAGTGATCACCTCCTTTTAGATGTTTTCACTTTCTTTCCTGAGAAGTCAGGGAGGACTTGATCATCTCTTTTTGGGGGTTCTCACCTCCCTGAGAAGTCAGGGATGGTATGACCACCTGTGTTCTAAAACAAAAGAAAGTAGGAGATGTAGAGGGTTGAAATTCTGAATAGGTATATTTGAATCAGACAACTGAGCACTTAAGGCTAATTACCCATTTGATATGAGACAATGACTATACTAGCATATGTTTGGATAAATAGCTCTTCTCACATTTGGTGCTGGCTGAATGTTTGGTGTTAAGAAAATCATAGGCAAGGATTAGAGGGTGGGTGAGAGAAGTCAGACTCACTTTGTGGCAGGACAAGGAGGAGAGAAGTTGGTGACTTTAGATTGGAGAATCCAAGATATGTGTTTTGCAAGCCTCATGGCAGTTTGACTGCTTCTTTCACTTTTCCACCTAAAGACTAAGGACTTTTACTTATCCTGACTCTGGTTGATCCTGAGGCCTCCATGGAGCTATCCCAGACTTCACAAATGGCACAAAAATATGAACCTATATAACTATAGAGAAAATACAGTTAATGCAGATATAAATGAAAGTGTTGATTTAAGATAGGAAAAGGACAGATTTATGCACAGGACATTTATATTTAAACATGCTAGTTAGGGCAAAAGAGTTACTTGTTTTATCATTTTATAGGGAGCAATATGAGTAAAGTGATAAAAAGCTTAAATTTGTCTTCAAAATATTTAGGATTATTTTGTACTTCCAAAAGAATGTTTAGCCCCATCTGGTCTTATTAGCTTTTCTTTTACTCTGTGACCAAGTTAGATATCCATGTAGAAAATTATTTGGCAGTCAGTATTTCCAGCTGATGACTATTTTGCTGGACCTCTCAACTTTTTGTATTAGTAACAACATAAAAACAGGAATAAAATCAGAATGATATATTTAAACATTTTAGCAAATAACAGTGGAGAAAGCATGAATATAAGTGGAAGAGAATGGTTGAGAGTCAGTCAGCATGAGAAGTCTCAAATGGGTTTTCAGCTATGAAGGACCCATCCTACAAGAATCATAATTTAATTTCAGAATTTAAAGACAAAATTATGGTTAGGAACAAATCATTGTTATAATTCTTTTGTTTTATGAGTTTATAAATCCTTTATACTTGTAAATAGCCTATGATGTTTTTAATTATCGCAAAAATGTGTAATTTAACAAATATTTTTCATGGTCAGCTCTCTCATATATCAGATGTTTTGGAGAACCATTCATCCCACTTACCTTACTCTTTCAGAGAGGATATGAGCAGTGGAACTTTTGTGCACATACTTCAGATTTGACAAAATATATATTACACTTTTCTAGTACTTGAGAACCCCCAAAAGGAGGGGATCACACCCTTCCTGACTTCTCAGGAAAGGAAGTGAAAACATCAAAAAGGGGGTGATCACTCCCTCCCTGATTTCTCAGAAAGAGATGAAAAACACCAAAAGGAAGCGGGGAGTCAAGCCAGATATTGAATGGATTTCTGGGCTGAACAGTCTTTTTTTTTTTTTTTTTTTTTTTTTTTAAACTTTTTATTGACAGAGCCATGCCTGGGTAGTTTCTTTTACAACATTATCCTTTGCACTCACTTCTGTTCCGACTTCTTCCCTCCCTCCCTTCACCCCCTCCCCCAGATGGCAAGCAGTCCTATACAAGTTACATATGTCACACTGTATCTAGATACAATATATGTGTGTAGAACCAAACAGTTCACTTGTTGCACAGGAAGAATTGGATTCAGAAGGTAAAAATAACCTGAGAAGAAAGACAAAAATGCAAGCAGTTTACATTCATTTCCCAGTGTTCTTTCTTTGGGTGTAGCTGCTTCTGTCCATCCTTGATCAATTTAAACTGAGTTAGATCTCTTTGTCCAAGAAATCCACTTCCATCAGAATGCACCTTCATACAGTATCGTTATTGAGGTATATAATGATCTGGTTGTGCTAATTTCACTTAGCATCAGTTCATGTAAATCTCGCCAATCATTTCTGTATTCATTTCTGCTGGTCATTTCTTATAGAACAGTAATATTCCATAACATTCATATACCACAGTTTACTCAACCATTCTCCAGATGATGGGCATCCATTCATTTTCCAGCTTCTAGCCACTACAAATAGGGCTGCCACAAACATTCTGGCACATACAGGAACCTTTCCCTTCTTTAGTATCTCTTTGGGATATAAGCCGAATAGAAACACTGCTGGATCAAAGGGTATGCACAGTTTGATAATTTTTGAGCATAGTTCCAAATTGCTCTCCAGAATGTCTGGCTGTGTTCACAATCCCACCAACAATGTATCAGTATCCCAGTTATCCCACATCCCTTCCAACATTCCGCATTATCTTTCCCTGCCATTCTAGCCAATCTGGCAGGTGTGTAGTGGTATCCCAAAGTTGTCTTAATTTGCATTTCTCTGATTAATAATGATTTAGAGCATATTTTCATATGACTAGAAATAGTTTCAATTTTTTCATCTGAGAGTTGTCTGTTCATAACCTTTGACCATTTATCAATTGGAGAATGGCTTGATTTCTTATAAATTAGAATCAACTCTCTATATATTTTGGAAATGAGGCCTCTATCAGAACCTTTGACTGTAAAAATGTTTTCCCAGTTTATTGTTTCCCTTCTAATCTTGTCTGCATTAGTTTTGTTCATACAAAAACTTTTCAATTTGATATAATCAAATTTTTCTATTTTGTAGTCAATAGTGATCTCTAGTTCTTCTTTGATTCTAAATTCCTCCCTCTTCCATAGGTCTGAGAGATAAACTATCCTATGCTCTTCCAATTTATTTATAATCTCATTCTTTATGCCTAGGTCATTAACCCATTTTGACCTTATCTTAGTGTATGGAGTTAAAAGTGAGTCAATGCCTAGTTTTTGCGGTACTAATTTCCAATTTTCCCAGCAATTTTTGTCAAATAATGCATTCTTATCCCCAAAACTGGGGTCTTTGGGTTTGTCAAACACTAGACTATTAAAGTATTGGCTATTTTGTCCTTTGAACCTAACCTATTCCATTGATCAAATAGTCTATTTTTTACCCAATACCAGATGGTTTTAGTAACTGCTGTTTTATAATATAATTATAGATCTGGTACAGCTAGGCCACCTTCATTTGATTTTTTTTTCATTAATTCCCTTGAATTTCTTGACCTTTTCTTTTCCCATATGAACTTTGTTGTTGTTGTTTCTAGGTCATCAAAATAGTTTTTTGGGAGTCTAGTGCTAAATAAATAGGTTAGTTTTGATAGTATTGTCATCTTTATTATACTTGTTCTAGGCTGAACAGTCTTACTAGAAACAGATATGCAAAAATCCATCAGCATGGGGGTTATGACACAAGCATATAGTAAAGCACAGGCTGGCAGTGAAAACTCTCCCCACAGCTGGTGTAGGCTCAATCTGGTGTAACAAACATGAATTGCACATGAAAATAGTGATATAATAAACAATTCTCTAGATGGATTAAACTCTGTAATGCTTGATGAAACTTCTCTAATGGTGGTGAATAAGATCCTTAAATTTTGTAAATCAATTACAAATACACATCTTTATTTTAAAATCAAATCCACAATGACGAAAAAAATGATAAAATTAGAAATTAAAAATGTTTTTCATAATTGGAAAGCATAAATTTTCTGTTTTTTCAGGGCAAGAACCAGCCAAAGAAAATCAGGCATTTCTCTTATTAGAAAGTTTATATTTTCACATAAATGTAGAGGGTAAGTCAGGAACCAGCAAGCACCGTGATATCAAATGATTTTCTATTGGATGTTTACTACTGAAAATTAAGTTCATGTAAGTTTCACTAAAATATAGAACTATTTTAGTTCCCTCTCAGATCACCACTCCTATTTCTTTCACTTGCAATACCCCTTCTAATGATCATATCTTGGCTTTTCTAGCTTCTAGACTTTTTGGCTACCCCTCTTTTACTCTACCCCAAATATATATATATATATATATATATTTCTCTTTTCATCATTGTGAGAGGGTAAAAAAGCCCCACAAATAGACACAGAACTATTTTCAACCCCTGGGGAGGAATAGTGAATGCTTAAGTGCACTTTGGTATAAAACTGTTGCCTTGAAAAGGATCCTGTATGTGCAAAAATGTTAAAAATATTTGTGGCAGCCTACTTTGTAGTGGCCAGAAACTGGAAACTAAGTGGATACCCATCAATTGGAGAATGGCAGAATAAATTGTGGTATATGAATGTTATGGAATATTATTGTTCTGTCAGAAATGACCCGCAGGATGATTTCAGAAAGGCCTAGAGAGACTTATATGAACTGATGCTGAGTGAAATGAGCAGGACCAGGAGATCATTATATACTTCAACAACAATACTATATGATGATTAATTCTGATGGACGTGGCTCTCTTCAACAATGAGGTGAACCAAATCAGTTCTATTTGTTCAATAATGAAGAGAACCAGCTACACCCAGAGAAACAACTCTGGGAATGAATGTGAACTACTAAATAGCATTTCCAATCCCTCTGTTTTTGTTCACTTGTATTTTTTTTATTTCCTTCTCAAGTTAATTGTAAATTATTTTAAAGTTTGATTCATCTTGTGCAGCAAAATAATTGCATGGATATGTATACATATATTGTATTTAACATATACTTTAACATACTTAACATGTATTGGTTTACCTGCCATCTTGGAGAGGGGGTGGGGGGAAGGAGGGTAAATGTTGAAACAGAAAGTTTTGCAAGGGTCAATGCTGAAAAATTACCCATGTATATATCTTATAAATAAAAAGCTATAATAAAAAATAAATTAAAAAAAAAACTGTTGCCTTATAGAATAGCTGGACTGTCATTAATTTTTTTTTCCAATCCTTTGTTAATTTGTTCATGGAGGGGGTGCTTGAATTTTGCCAATGATGGGCTTGATAATACAAGGAAATATTCAAGGTAAGCCTGTTTTGATTATTTCATAATATGAAACATTTTAAAACTAACTATTTTTTCTGTTACTCAATCTCCAGAGCATTTCTGCTCCACATTCAGAAAAGCAGAAGATTATAATGAAAAAATCTTGGAATTAGAAGACTTGAATTCAAATCCCAGTTCCCATACTTCTTTTCTGTGTGAACCTAAACTTATCACTTAACTCCTTCAAATCTCAGCTTCATTATCTCTAAAAAGAGAAAAAAAATAATTCTTGCATTCTGTGTACTAAAGGGTTTTTTATAATACATAATTCCCTAATTTATATACTATCTACATTAATATACACACATGCCTACATACATGAACACATATATGTGTACATATATACACATATTTGTGTATGCACATATATCTCATTTAAGTAATAGTTTTTCTTTCATTTTCCATTTCCCAACTAAAGGAAAAGATGTCCAGTTGAACTCAACATAATCCTGTTGAAGCATGCAAATCAATGACATAATAATTTCATATAATAAAAACTCTTCTCTGATCAAGCATATTTGAAGATTAAAGATCTCAGACCTCGTTGAGGACTGTGGATTTTCTCTGAATCAGCACCATCTATTCAGCACAGGTGTTTCTCTAATTATGATACATTGGGAAAATTCACAGTGTTCAATGGCCCTCAGACTTATACTTCCACCTCATCAGTCACATGTCAGTTTGACTCCACCCTATGCCCTAAATCTCCTGTGTCATTAAGGAACTGTAGATTTCAGAGAGCAGATTTGCAGCTGTGATGTATAATACAGAACATTTCATGAAAAATGGATGAGTAAGAGATTTACCCCTAAGATTTCCTGTGTAGTGATCTGCCAGAACTGTAACCATCTAGACATGTTTATTACACAAGGGTTTTTCTTTCTTTCTTTCTTTCTTTTTAAAGCCTTTCATTGCTCTTCACAATGTGAAGTTCTCTTGTTATTCCATAAACAGTCCATTGATATTCTATCTGAAACAAAGTACCCTACTCATGGGAATACAGCTGCTTCCTTCCTCTGAGGTCTGTATTTGCAATCCTAAAAACAACTTCACCTTGAGATATCCCTACTCATTGAATTAACTGCTGATAATTCTAATAAGGACCAGGTGGCCTATTCTTATCTAATGGGGACATTGAGCTTCTTTAGCTAATTTAAACAACTTAGAAATGACACTTTTGATGGAGAGGGAAAAAACACTAATGAATGGTACTGAGGATACATTGACAAAATAGATTTTAGCCCATTTTGGTGATGCTCTGGCCTTTTATTATAAAACCTGTAGTATAAATTCAAATTCAAATAACTTAATTGTTTTAACTTTGTAGCATTACATCTTACTATACAAAACTTTATTTCTGAACAATTCTAAGGATTTGTTTGTCCAGCTCCATGCATTTTGTTTTTTAGTCAAAGGCAAGAACTAGAAGATATGACTGAAAGTAGTAAGCAATCCAATCGGCCTGCCGCCCATGGGTTTGAAAATTTAAATCTATAACATTCATTATTTTTTAACGTTCATATCTTACTACAAATTCCTACTTGTTTTTGCTAATAGTTTCTATGTTCCTTATTAAGGGCAAATTCTCTTTTCTTCCCCTGCTCCATACATAGTACCTAGCATAATCCCTTAGAGAAGAATCATAGATCAGAGGGTAGAAGGGACCTTAAAATCTATTGCTTCTTTCTATATTTTTAAATTGTTTTGTAAATGAGGTAATTAAATTCTATGTAGATTATATGATTTTTCTAAGGTCAAACAAATTACAAGGTAACTATTTATTTGAACCTATATCCTATAACTACATATCCAGTATTCATCCCCTTGTAATGTTTAGCTCCCCAGTTTTTAAAATTATGAACATGGCAAGAAAGGTGTCCACTTTGAGGTCCAGAAGCAAGGAGTTTCATGGAGGAAAAAGAGGTGGACAATAGCTAGCGTTATAATGATAAAGAAGAGAATAAAATGGAATGTGAAGAATCATCTGGTGAGGGTAGCTTTATCTATTGAAAATCCTCCGCAAATCCATTCTGGTCCAAGGATTCAAATTGAAATTTTGTTAGGGAATAATTAACAAAGTCACAAAAAATATACAATTCAACAGAAATAATGTTATTTTAGGTTTTTCAGTTGATATGAGACTTTGGGGATGCTTTGGTATTTACATTTTACCCTATTAGTACAGAAAATAGGAACTAAGAATAAGGACCTGAATATAACAAGTATTCTGGCAATGTACAAAAGCACTTTCCACTATCCCCATACATTTTGGGGTCTTAAATGTGGACAAGTAAGATGATTCAAGTTGCTGACTTCTCAAAAGAATAATTCTAAAAGCTTGCAGAGAATTCCTTACTGGCTACAAAGACTTGGGATCTGTATTAAATTGTAACTGTTTTAAATATATGTTACATAAATGAATGAAATAACATTTCCTTTATATATATATATATATATATATATATGTTGGAATCTTTACAAACTGTTAAGCCATTGGAGTTGATAGAGACAATAATTATCTAATTTGGCATTGGCATGGTTCAATATGATTAATTTGATCTTAGAAGGAGATATTTTGGGTCAGAACTTGAAAGAAGGTACTAAGTACAACTGATAGAAAGGATGCTTGTGTTCACACCTTTAGAGAGCTCATAAGTATCTAAGTACTCAATAGAGTTCACACATTTGGGAGATTTCAGGGCTTAGTATGGCTTAGTATGAGATATCTGAATTCACACCTCCCTTAGGGCCAGAGAGCACTCTGGGAGAAAACCCAGAATCCCTCTCTCTCCAGAAGGAGGAGTTAACCTTTTGGAGATCATATATATACAGGAAGCTCTTAGAGCTTGGGAGAGTTTTTACTTGGGAACATTCCCAGGGGTTGGAGAGTTGGAGAGGAGCACTCTGGGAGGAAGCCCACAAGCCCTATCTTCGAGGCAAGAGGTTCATTGCATTTTCCAACTTGGTGCTGGCTGGAGGCTGAAGAAAGCAGAGGCAGAAGCCAAGGACAAAGAGAGATAGGTCTCTGAGCTAACCGGGCTATATTGGAGGACACAATAAAAGATCTGAACTCTTTTATCACCTGGCTGTGTTTTGGAAAAAGAACACCTACATTTTGGTGCCTAACGTGGGACTGACAGGCCCTTCAGTGAATTTCAGTGGAAAAGCTCCGATCCTGATTTCAATGGAAAAGCCTCTGATCTTGATTTCAGTGAAAAAGCCTGGGACCCTGATCAAGTAGAAAAGTCTCCTCAACCCAGAAATTAGAGTGAGTACAACAAAGAAATTTTGTTAAAAGAGTTAAAGTAGAATTTCAGCTAAGATGGGACAGATGTTTAGAAAACAGCCTTCTGTTTCTGTACAAGAAAAATGTTTAGAGACCACTGTCAAAGTTATGGAAAGCCAAGGTTTGATTATAATTATGGAGCAGATCACTGAACTTTTACAAACTGTTAAGAACATATGTCCTTGTTTTTCTCTGGAGAAAGAATTGGATCTAGAAGAATGGAACTTAGTAGGAGAGGATCTTTGTCAATTCTGTAATAAAAATGGCCCTAACTCAATTTCTAAAGACATATTTAATACATATAATTTAATACAACTGGCTATAAGAAGTTATTTAAGTGTTAAAATGAAAAAGAAGAAAGTGCCAACTAAACTAGGTGATAAGCAGGAAAATTCAGATAAGAATGGAGTTAAGTACAATTTTGAATATGATACTTGATAGCAGGAGGAATTAGATCATTCCTCATCTCATGACCCTCCCTCCTCATGGGTGGAGGAAGAAGAGGAAGAGAGGGAGGCAGAAATACAGTCAGCTTCTCCTGTGAAGCAGAATATGACAAGATTAGAAGAAGCATTAATTAAAGCAAAAAATAAAGGAGAAGATATATCTGATTTTATACATGCATATCCTGTGATTGAAAAGCTTGACCCTTCAGGTCAAAAAGAGAGACTATACACTCCTTTTAATTTGGAAAAAATTAAAAGATTTGAAAAAGGGTTGCACTCTTTATGGGACTACATCATCTTATGTGAAGATTTTGCTAGATAGTTTGCCTTATGAAATATTAACCCTGAGTGATTGGAAATCCATAGCGAGAACATGCTTACAACTAGGACAAAATTTGTAGTGGCTTTCAGAGTTTCATGAATTATGTAGGATTCAAGCCCAACGCAATAGGCAAACAGGAGCTATTGGACAAATCACTTTTGACAAATCAGCTGGTGAAGGTCAATATGCTGAGAATTCAGAACAGATTTATTATTCTATAACAGTATATGAGCAAATTTCTAAGGCTGCAATAAACGCTTGGTGTTCCCTCCCGGGACAAAAAGATCGAGGGGAAGCTTTCACAAAAATAGAGCAAGGTCCCAATGAACCTTTTGCAGATTTTGTGGGACTTTGCAAACAGCTCTAATCAGAACCATTGGAGATAATGCTGCTACAGAAATAATGATGAGACATCTGGCTAAGGAAAATGCCAATGAGATTTGCAAAAGAATTAGATGGGGACTAGACAAAGATACTCCTTTAGAAGAGACCATAAGACACTGTGCCACAGTGGGCACAAATGCTTATTATACCCAAACTATAATGAACATGGAAAGACAGGGTCCCTCTTTGCAAGGGACTTCTAGAGAAATTTGTCAATGTTTTCAGTGTGGAAAAGTTGGACATTTGAGAGCTCATTGTAGACAGCTCTGCTTGAGCTCTTGCAGCTTTTTCCTTGGCTTCTGCCTCTGCTTTCTTCAGCCTCCAGCCAGCACCAAGTTAGAAAATGCAATGAACCTCTTGCCTTGAAGATAGGGCTTGTGGGCTTCCTCCCAGAGTGCTCCTCTCCAACTCTCCAACCCCTGGGAATGTTCCCAAGTAAAAACTCTCCCAAGCTCTAAGAGCTTCCTGTATATATATAATCTTTCAAAGGTTAACTCCTCCTTCTGGAGAGAGAGGGATTCTGGGTTTTCTCCCAGAGTGCTCTCTGGCCCTAAGGGAGGTGTGAATTCATATATCTCATACTAAGCCATACAAAGCTCTGAAATCTCCCAAATGTGTGAACTCCATTGAGTACTTAGATACTTATGAGCTCTCTAAAACTGTGAACACACGCATCCTTTCTATCAGTTGTATTTAGTACCTTCTTTCAAGTTCTGGCCCAAAATATCTCCTTCTAAGATCAAATCAATCATATTGAACCATGCCAAATTAGATAATTATTGTCTCTATCAACTCCAATGGCTTAACAGTTTGTAAAGATTCCAACATCTCCCCTTTTCTTTTGATTTAGAACGTAGGTGGTTATAACCTCCTTGACTTCTCAAGGAGGTGAGAACCCCAATAAGGTGATCACGCCTTCCCTCACTGCTCAAAAAGGAGAGAAAACACCATAAAAAGAAGGTGGTCTGCCCTCCCTGACATCTCAGGAAGGGAGATGAAAACACCAAAGGAAATAGAAAATCAAATCAGATTAGTGGGTTTCTAAAGGGGCTCACTTGAAACAAGTATGAAACAAGGTGTCCATAAATCCATCAATATGGGAGGCATTACACATAATTACATAAGCACATAGCAATATAACACAGGCTAGTAGTAATGTTAACAAATAACATAAATCAACATGAAGAATTTACACATGTCCATAAGTCCTAGAAATAGTCCAAAAGGAACCCATTGTCCATTAGTTCATGTGCCAGGAATCCAATAATTCCTATAAACTCTGGAGTGCTGCAACAGTCTCATCAACAATTTTTCATCTCAAGGAAATCCAATGATTCTTGCTGGTTTCCAAGAACTGAAAGAGTCTCATCTTGTGTTAGAAAATCCAATGATTCATGAAGATTTTAAAGTTATTTTAACAGTGTCATTATCAGCCATGCTCTTTCAGTATCAGATGTTTCTTGAATCTTCTTTGTTTTGAAAACTTGAACCAGTCTCTTCTTGTGTTAGAAATCCAATGATTCCTGAAGATTTAAAAGTTATTTTAACAATCTCATTGTCAGTTGTACTCCTTCAGTGTCAGATGTTTCTTAAATCTTCTCCTTTGTTTTGAGGTTTTCCTCTTTTTCTGTTTCTCTCTGATGGGCAAGGCGAATATGACTCATTGGCATCCATCTGATTCCTTCTCCTCCTTTAGAGACACAAGAAAATCCTCTTCCCCAAGCAGTTAACCTATCTGGTCCCTTCCATTCACCACTTTCTGGATCTCTTCACATCACCTGGCGATTATCTAAAGATAGTGGAGCTGCTCACACTGGATATATATATATATATATATATATATATATATATATATATATAAAATTTTTTTATTTTCAAAACACATGCATCATTTTCAATAATCACCCTTGCAAAACCTTGTGTTCCTGTAATGACCATGCTAGCACCCAGGACACCCCAAAATCAGCAGAAGTCAGGATAAGCAAAAGTCTATCTTTATTCTTGGTCTTTAGGGGTAGAAGTGAAAGGGATGAAAGAGAATCTCTGCAAGCGCCTTCCCTCTCGTCTACGTCTGAGAATGTGTCCCTGGCTAGCTTTACTCCACCCCCTAATCCCTCCTATAATCCTTTATACACCAATCATTGAGCCAGTATGGATAGTGAAAAGGACCATTTTCCAAGCATATGCCCATAGAGTATCATCCAATCAGAAGTTAGCCTCAAGCGCTCAGCAGTCCTGACTTCAGTGCATCAACCCAATAGTTTCAGCCCTCTACATCTCCTGCTTTCTTTTGTTTTAGACCACAGGTGGTCATGCCATCCCTGACTTTTCAGGATGGTTAGAGCCCCAAAAAGGAGGAGATCACAACCTCCCTGACATCTCAGGAAGGGAGATGAAAAGCACCAAAGGGAAGTGGGGATTGCTAGGGGGATTCTGGGCTGAAGGCTCTTATTAGAAACAGGTATGCACAAACCCATTAGCATGGGAGGTATTACACAAGCACAAAGCAATGACTCACAGGCTATTAGTGATGACATTGCCTACAGTCAGCACAGGCTCAATGTGGTGTAACAAACATGAATTGTATATGCAAGTAGTGATATAACAAACAATATAAATCAATATGGTATTATAAGAGATTTCCAGAAATCCTAGAAGTAGGGTATGTAAACAACAGTAACACATATGCCTTCTTCAGCAGCCAAAAAAATAGTCCAAAACCAATCTATTGTCCATTGCTTCACGTGTCAGGGAATCGAATGATCCCCACAAGTTTTTGAAGTCCTGCAACAGTCTTTTCATATGTTAGGGAATCCAATGATTCCTGCAGATTTTGAAGTCCTGCAACAGTCTTCTCATTTCTCAGAAAATCTAATGATTCCTGAGGGTTTTGAAGTCCAACAATTTTTGATGTCCCTGAGTCAAACACCATAATTGTCATGCTCATTCAGTGGTGGGCACAGTCAGCAACAGAACCATCCTTCATTTCAAGGGTCTGCTTCATCTCTCTCTGATGGACAAGGTGAATACGACTTGTTGGCACCTATCTGATTCCTTCTCCACCTGTGGAGATGCAAGCAAACCCTCTCCCTGAAGCAGTTAACCTATCTGGGTCCTTCCATTCACCACTTTCTGGATCTCACCAAATCAGCTGGAGATTATCTAAAGATAGTGGAGCTGCTCACACTGGACACTGCCTTCCAGTGGATTATAAAGCCTATCTGCCAGAGCCAGGGCATCTTTGTCAAAAATCAAAAAATTAATAGTAAAAAGAGCTAGATTTAGAAGTTCTCTAGGGTTAGCTGTGGCTCTCTTTTCTTTTGTTTTTGGAGGAGTGTCTTGATGTCTCTGTTTCTCCCCTCTACTATTGTCTGTCCTTGAGGGTTAAAGGGTATGCCAGTGGTGTGTAAAATCTTATACTGTGCACAAAAGTGTGCAAAATGTTTAGAAGTATATGCTGGTCCATTGTCTGTTTTTATGGCTTGTGGCACACGCATAATTGCAAATGCTTGGATAAGGAATTCAGTGATCACTCAGGCTGTCTCTTTTGCTGCTGGTATTGCAAAAGTGAATCCTGAAAAGGTGTCTACCACAACATGGATAAAAGACAGACGACCAAAAGATTTATAATGGGTCACATCCATTTGCCAAATTTCATTGGTTCTCAAACCACAAGGGTTTTTTTCCTAGAGGCAGTGTAGGAGCATGGAAACGAAGGCAAGCCCTACAGGCTTTTACTATGCTCCTTGCTTCCTCTCGTTATTCCAAATTGCAAATGTAAAGCTCGAGCAGCCTGATGATATTTAAAATGAGATTCTTGGGCTTCTTGAAATAAAGGAGTATTGGCCAACATAGTTAGAAGGCTATCTGCCTTTGAATTACCATAAAAAATTGGACCTGGAAGTCCACTAGACGAGTGGACCTGGATGCTTTCTCATTGGCTCTTGAAGTTCCTTGAAGAGCTGATATATATATTAGAGACTACAAATTTTAATTGGGATGTGGCAATTCTTTGTACCATACCTAACAAATAGGCCAAATCAGACATTATATTTATATTTCCTAAATAATAAGTACGAGCTAGAATGATTGCATACAATTCATTCTGCTGAGTGGACTGAAAATGAGTTTTGACTACTCTCCTTATAGTTAAATCACGAGAGTATACAGCACAAATATTGTGTTTGGATGCATCTGTAAAGATAGTTGGTCCTTCAAGAGGAACTTTAGAAACCTTTTCTTCAAAAATCCATTGCCAATTATGTAATATTCTGGTTATTTTTAATGGAGACCCATGTGCAAAATTTGGAGCCATGGCCAATAAAATTTTCCACTCTGGGATGGTTTCACAGTATACATTAATTTGTGTATTAGTATAAAAGGTGTATTATCTTGTCAGGTCTTATCCCACATACTTGTACTGCTCGCTTAAGGCCTTTAATAAAATTCTAGCCACAAGCACTCCATAAGGAGTAAAGCTCTGTTCTCTGTGTGCTGGGAGGTTCACCTACTTTATCACTCTATCTCCTTGATGAAGGACTGCTGTGGGTGTCTTTTGTGTAGCAAATCCTATATTTCTAAGGGGTTTTGAGTGACTCTTTCAACCACATTGGATAAAGCCAATTCAATTTCTCTCAAAGCCTCTTGAGCTTCTTTTGTAAGCTGGCATGGTGAGTTTAAAGCACTGTCTCCCCTTAAAATGTCATATAAGGTTGCACTTGATAGGTAGTCAAGCGTAACACTCTACTCATCCATTGGATATCTCCTATCAATTTCTGAAAGTCATTTAAAGTGTTTAACTTTTCTGTTCTTAAGGAAAGTTTTTGTACTATGAACACCTTAGGATATACTTCATGTCCTAAATATTGAAAAGGAGCATGTCTTTGATTTTTTTCTGGAGCTTTGTGCAATTTGTAATGTCTTAGTGTTTCCATGGTCTTTTGCAGACATGCTTCTAATATTTGTTCCTCAGGTGCACATACTAATATATTATCCATGTAATGTAGTAACATAACTTTTGGAAATGCTTTTCTTACTGAAGTAAGATCAGCAGCAACATACATTTCACATATAATAGGGCTATTTTTAATTCCTTGTGGCAAAACTGTCCATTCATATCTTTTATAAGGCTCAGCTAAGTTAATGCTGGGCACTGAAAAAGCAAATGTTTTCATATTCTCCTTATCTAGAGGGATAGAATAGAAAGAATTATTATTTTTTTTTTATTTAATAGCCTTTTATTTACAGGATATATACATGGGTAACTTTACAGCATTAACAATTGCCAAACCTCTTGTTCCAATTTTTCACCTCTTACCCTCCCCACCCCATCCCCTAGATGGCAGGATGACCAGTAGATGTTAAATATATTAAAATATAACTTAGATACACAATAAGTATACATGACCAAAACATTATTTTGCTGTATAAAAAGAATCAGACTCTGAATTATTGTACAATTAGCTTGTGAAGGAAATCAAAAATGTATGTGTGCATAAATATAGGGATTGGGAATTTAATGTAATGGTTTTTAGTCATCTCCCAGAGTTCTTTTTCTGGGCATAGCTAGTTCAGTTCATTACTGCTCCATTAGAAATGATTTGGTTGATCTCGTTGCTGAGGATGGCCTGATCCATCAGAACTGGTCATCATCTAGTATTGTTGTTGAAGTATATAATGATCTCCTGGTCCTGCTCATTTCACTCAGCATCAGTTCGTGTAAGTCTCTCCAGGCCTTTCTGAAATCATCCTGTTGGTCATTTCTTACAGAACAGTAATATTCCATATTTTCATATACCAATTTATTCAGCCATTTCTCAACTGATGGACATCCATTCATTTTCCAGTTTCTAGCCACTCAAAGAACTGCACAAACATTCATTGCACATACAGGTCCCTTTCCTCTTTATAATCTCTTTGGGATATAATCCCAGTAGTAACACTGCTGGATCAAGGTATCACAGTTTGATAACTTTTGAGCATAGTTCCAAACGACTCTCCAAAATGGTTGGATTCGTTCACAACTCCACCAACAATGCATCAATGTCCAGTTTTCCCACATCCCTCCAACAATCATCATTATTTTCCTGTCATCTTAGCCAATCTGACAGGTGTGTAGTAGTATCTTAGAGTTGTCTTAATTTGCATTTCTCTGATTAATAATGACTTGGAGCGTCTTTTCATATGACTAGAAATAGTTTCAATTTCTTCATCTGAATTGTCTGTTCATATCCTTGACCATTTTCAATTGGAGAATGGCTTGATTTTTATAAATTAGAGTAAATTCTCTATATATTTTGGAAATGAGGCCTTTATCAGAACCTTTGACTAAAAATATTTTCCCAGTTTATTGCTTCCCTTCTAATCTTGTCTGCATTAGTTTTGTTTGTACAAAACTTTTCAGTTTGGTATAATCGAAATTTTCTATTTTGTGATCAGTAATGATCTCTAGTTCTGCTTTGGTCATAAAGACCTTCCCCTTCCACAGGTCTGAGAGGTAAACTATCCTATGTTCTTCTAATTTATTAATAATTTCATTCTTTATGCCTAAGTCATGAACCCATTTTGACCTTATCTTGGTGTACGGCGTTAAGTATGGATCAATGCCTAGTTTCTGCCATATTAGTTTCCAATTTTCCCAGCAATTTTTATCAGACAGTAAGTTCTTATCCCAAAAGCTGGGATCTTTGGGTTTGTCAAAGACTAGGTTGCTATATTTGTTCACTGTTTTGTCCCTTGAACCTAATCTATTCCACTGATCAACTAATCTATTCCTTAGCCAATACCAAATAGTTTTGGTAACTGCTGCTCTTATAATATAATTTTAGATCTGGTACAGCTAAGCACCATCATTTGATTTTTTCATTAATTCCTTGAAATTCTTGACCTTTTGTTTTCCATATGAACTTTGTTATTTTTTCTAGGTCATTAAAATATTTTTGGGAGTCTGATTGGTATAGCGCTAAATAAATAGATTAGTTTAGGTAATATTGTCATCTTTATTATATTTGCTCGCCTATCCAAGAGCATTTAATATTTTCAATTGGTTAGATCAGACTTAATTTGCGTGAAAAGTGGTCTGTAATTTTGCTCATAAAGTTTCTGATTTTCCCTTGGCAGATAGATTCCTAAATATTTTATATTATCGGTAGTTACTTTAAATGGAATTTCTCTTTGTAACTCTGACTGTGGATTTTGTTAGTGATATATAAGAATGCTGATGACTTATGTGGGTTTATTTTATAACCAGCAACTTTGCTAAAGTTGTGGATTATTTCTAATAACTTTTAGCAGAATCTCTGGGGTTCTCTAAGTATACCATCATGTCATCGGCAAAGAGTGATAATTTGGCTTCCTCATTGCCTATTCTTATTCCTTTAATCTTTCTCAGCTCTTATTGCTATAGCTAGCTTTTCTAATACAATATTAAATAGTAACGGTGATAGTGGGCAACCTTGTTTCACTCCAGATCTTTTGGATAGTTCAGTTTGTCTCCATTACATATGATGCTTACTGATGGTTTTAAATAGATGCTGCTGATTATTTTAAGGAAAAGTCCATTTGTTCATCTCTCAAGTGTTTTAATAGGAATGGATGTTGGATTTATCAAATGCTTTTTCTGCATCTATTGAGATGATCATATGGTTTTTGTTAATTTGGTTATTAACATGGCCAATTATATTGATAGTTTTCCTAATATTGAACCAGCCCTGCATTCCTGGTATAAATCCTACTTGATCATAGTGTATTATCTTGGAGATGATTTTCTGTAGTCTTTTTGCTAATATATTATTTAAGATTTTAGCATCAATATTCATTAGGGAGATTGGTCTATAATTTTCTTTCTCTGTTTTCAGCCTACCTGGTTTAGGTATCAGTACCATGTCTGTGTCATAGAAGGAATTTGGTAGGACTCCTTCATTCCCTATTTTATCAAATAATTTATATAGCATTGGGGCCAATTGTTCTTTAAATGTTTGGTAAAATTCACATGTGAATAGAAAGAATTCTTAATGTCTATAACCCAAAGAGGCCATTCTCTAAGCAATTGAGTAAGAGATGGAAGCCGAAGCTGAAGAGTTCCCATAGTTTCCATCTGTTCATTTACCTTTCTTAAATCAGTCAACATCCTCCATTTTCCAGATTTCTTTCTTACAACAAATACTGGGGAATTCCAAAGACTTAGTGAAGATTGTAAGTTTCCTTGGTCAAGTTGCTCCTGTACTATATCTAATAAGGCCTGAATTTTATTGCTACCCAAGGGCCACTGTTTTATCCACACTGGTGTATCAGTTTTCCATTGGATAGGAACAGGTGAAAGTGTGGGCAGGCCTTCAACATCAGCCCTGCCTAAAAAACCGAGGTACTCATTTTTAATCCTAATTGTTGTAAAATGTCTCTTCCCCACAGATTGATGGGGATTTTTCAACTATAAAAGGAGTAAAAACTCCTGTTTCACCTTAAATATCCATCTCAAAGGGGTAGCACTAAATTCAGCTGCTATTGATCCCCCTATACCAGACAGGTAGGTATCTGCCTTAATCTTTGGCCAGGGACTGGGCCAATTGGCACCTTTAATGACTGTACAATCTGCACCTGCATCTATCAATCCTTCTAATTCTATGCCATTTATATAAATAGTGAGCATAGGTTGGTCAGCTGTCACAACTGCTGCTGTCCAGTATATTCCTGGACTTTTTCACTTGGAGTCAGAATCTGGGTGACTATCACCAGATTGCTTATTAGGATTCTGTATGAGTAAACCTGATGCTATAACTTCTCCTGGTTGATAAGGCACACATTGTCTACCTGTATTAGTGACTGGGATATTATCTACTACATTCCCCAGTTTCCCAAATCATTGTGTGGATGGACACTGTTTTGTACGTACTCTCAGGAGATGAAATAGTCAAGCCTATTGTGCCTGGAGGCAAGGAATCCATAGGCTGGAGAGGAACAGATTTAACTTCTCCAGGGGGTATCTCAGTTGTCCCAGCTGCATACAACTCTATTCTCCCCAATTGTAATCCCTTTCTCCCATCAGATTGCTTTCTGGCTGGTTGATTGTGTAATCCCTTTCTCCCATCATATGGCTTCCTGGCTGATTGGTCATGTCTGGGTACTGGACTTCTAGGCACTCTCTGGGTGTAGCATTGGCTGCCATCATGCCCCAAGTGTTTTTTGTCTTGGGCCCTGGGGCTGGGCCCCTCATCCCATTTCCCTGAATCAGTCTACATTCTGAAGCCCAATGGAAGCCTCTGTTGCATTTTGGACATGGAGTATTGGGTCTTATTCTCCCACCCTGTTTTCTCATTCTGCCTCTATTCCAATATTGAGCTTTCAGATGCCCTACTTTACCACATTGAAAGCATTGACAAGTCTCTCTGGAAGTCCCTTGCCAAAAGGGACCCTGTCTCTCCATGTTTGGATTTTGGGAAGTCTGTATTATAACCTGGCTATAAAAGGCATTTGTGCCCACTGTGCACAGCATCTTATGAGCTCCTCTAAAGGAGCATCTTATGCAGTCCTAATATAATTCTTCTCTAAACCTCATTAGCATTTTCTTTAGCAAGTTGCCTTATCATAATGTCTGTTTCTTCATTTTCACCATTGGTTCATACTACAGCAGTCTGCAGATGTCACACAAAATCAGCAAAGGGTTCATTTGGCCCTTGTGTTATTTTTGTGAAGGCTTCATCCTTGTCGTTTTTATTGGGAAGCAAAGTCCATGCTTTGATAGCAGCAGCAACAATTTGCCAATATGCTGCTAAGAGATAATTAATTTGTACTGAAATTTCTGCATAAGAACCTACACCTGTTAGTTGGTCACAGGTGATTGGAGGATTAAATCCAGTATGACTATTTTGTTGGGCTTGTATCCTACAAAGCTCACTATATTCAGAAAGCCACAACAAGTTTTGTCCAGGTTCTTAGCATATCCTTGCTATAGATTTCCAGTCCCTAGGGGTTTCATAAGCCAAATTCTGTAGTAACATCTTAACATAAGCTGATGTAGCCCCATAAAGAGTGCAAGCCCTTTTCAGATCTTTGAGGATTTCTATATCTAAAGGAGCTTATCTTCTACTTTCTTGACCTGAAGAGTCAAACTCTTGAATCACTGGATACATTTCTATTTGCAAATCACTTAAATTTTGGCCTTATTCCCTGGCTTTTCCCTTTTGCAATCTAGTCATAGGAGGGGTGAGTTTTTTGGGGAAGGTGATGGTAGTGTCATAGTCCCTCCTACTACTCCTTCCCCCTCCATCCCAGAAGGTGAAGTTGATGGGGGCATGTCAAGAACCAGTTCTGGTTTAGGTGGGGTTGAAGCTGCTTTGTGACAGCAAGAATCACTAAGCTCTTCACCATGCCCTTCACCATACCCTTCATCCTCACTTAACTCCTCATGCCCTCTGGTGATATCACCTTTAATCCCTCCTCTGTCCTCCTCATTTTCCTCATACTTCTGCATCTGGCCATTCTGAAAACTTTTCTTTTTTCTGTAACTTGCAGAGTTTTTTTTAAGGCCAATTGTATTACGCTGTATATATATATATATGTAGTGTTTCTTTGGTAAGTGACTCGGAACCATTGTCATTACAATAGTCACATAATTGATCTCCTACAAGTTTCCAGTTATTTAGGCTTATCTCTTCTTCCTCAAAGAAACCAAGGGGACATAAATTCTAATGTATCCAGGAATCCATCAATCTGCAATCTGCTCCCAAGACATAAATAAGCCCTGTCTCTTCATCAGTCTGAGTATGCTTCCTGCAGATTTCCTTTGGCATGGGGTTGGGTTTGGGGCTGGGTCTGGGTCTGTTCCCAGTATATGCCCCATTGTAGCTAGAAAAGATTACTTATTTTAACCCTTAACAAATTAAGTTCCCTGTTTGTCTATTTAAATACTCATCCTATTTCCTGGTCACTGGAGACTTCTTCAGTGAAGTTAGGGGCCTCGGTTCCCATGGTTGGGCACCAAATGTAATGACCGTGCTAGCACCCAGGACACTCCAGAATCAGCCATAGTCAGGATAAGCAAAAGTCCGTATTTATTCTTGGTCTTTAGGGGTAGAAGTGAAGGGGATGGAAGAGAATCTCCACAAGCACCTTCCCTCTCATCTACTGCTGAGAGTGTGTCCCTGGCTAGCTTTACTTCACCCCCTAGTCCTTCCTACAATCCTCTATACACCAATCATTGAGCCAATATGAGGGTGGAAAGTACCATTTTCCAAGCATAAGCCCATAGAGTATCGTCCAATTAGAAGTTAGCCTCAAGCACTCAGCAGTCCCAACCTCAGTGCATCAACTCAATAGTTTCAGCCCTCTACATGTTCCAAAATTTTTTCTTCCTCTCTTCCCCAACCCACTTCCCTAGATGGTAAGTAATCCAATATATGTTAAACATGTGAACTTCTTCTGTACATATTTCCACAATTCTCATGTTGAACAAAAAATCAGATCAAAAAGAAAGAAAAAGGGAAATAAAATGAAATGCCAACAAACAGCAACAAAAGTGAAAATACTATATTATGATCTACACTCAGTCCCCACAGTCCTTTACAGATGACTCTCTCCATTACAAGATCATTACAAATGGAGTGAATTATCTCATTATTTTAAGGGGTCATTTCCATCACAATTGATCATAGTATAATGGTTTTGTGGCTGTGTCCAATGTTCTCTTGATTCTACTCACTTCACTTCACATCAGTTCATATGAATCTCTCCAGGCCTCTCTGAAACCACCTTGCTGAACGTTTCTTATAGAACAATAATATTCCATAACATTCATATACCATAATTTATCCAGTTATTCTCTAACTGATAAGCATTCACTCACTTTCCAGTCTTTTTTTTTTTTTTTTTTTGTTTTTTGTTTTTTTTTTTTTTTTTTGCTACATCTGGATCTTATCCCCTTATTTATGATCTCCTTGGGATTCAGGCCCAGTAGAGATACCACTAGATGAAAAGATATGCACAGTTTGCCCTTTGGAAATAGTATCATATTGCTTTCCAGAATGGTTGAATCAGTTCACAGTTGTATTAGTGTTCCAGTTTTCCCACATCCCGTCCAACATTCATCATTATCTTTTCCTGTCATCTTAGCCAATCTGAGAAATAGGTAGTGTTATCTAAGAGTTGTCTTAATTTGCATTTTTGCAAATTGCATTTACATTTTATCAATAGTGATTTAGAGCATGAAATAGCATTTCTTAAGCTCATACTATGTGCATAGTATTGTGCTAAGCACTGAAAGTAGAAAGAAAATAAAAGAAATTTCTACTTTCAAAGAGTTTACCTTTTAGTGAGGAAGATAACACATATACTTTTTTTAGTTGAGTTAGATGGAAAAGCCTCCTCATCTTTAAAGAACTATATTAAATTTAAAAAAGAGTGTAATAAGAAAAATATAGTACATTGTAATGTGATATACCTTTTGCTTATATCCAACAGAGATTATAATTATGTTTATATAGAAATGTTTGGTTAGGACATGAATGTAACTGATTTCCATACGATAATAATACACACAGTATTTATGTGCCCTAGGAAAGTATGCACCATTATTCCTCCCAGATGATATAATGTATGGTATTATTGTACTATCATATATTAATTTATTATATTTTATATAGAAGGAACTTGAAAAATATTAATCGAATTGTATTGGAATATCAACAAAATTATATAAGGATATGATTCCAGGGATAGTTCCATAAAAGTTCCAGAAACTGATGAATTAACTTTGGATGACTCCAGCTTATAAATAGCCATGATAAGAAGATCTCCACGAAAGGAACATAGGTAAGGGTAAACATTTATTCATTAATGTTGCTAATTTAGAAAAAAAAAAAGAGTGGAGCAATTTTTTTTAATAACCAAGTGTGTTGCAATTGTCAATGCTGAAAAATTACACATGCATATATCTTGTAAATAAAAAGGTATAATAAAAGAAGGAGTATTGGCTTTGAAAACAAACAAAAAGATATAGTTTCTGAATTGCTTAAGGTTCTCAATCTTAATTGCAGGTTAAGAAGCAATATAGAAAAATATTTTTTCTATCTTTCCTTGTATTCAATAAAGATCATGCTTCTCTTGAGTGAAATACAAATTTTCAACATATATTGATATACATGCTAGCTAGCCATAGGAATACGTAAACATGAAAAGTTGTTGACTGACAGAATATATAAAGTTCAATAGGTCTTTCCAATTATTAGTGGTCTTAGAATGAAAATCTCTCTGATGGTAATTTCAGTAGTAACTGAAATGTAAAGACATTATTTTAATACAGCAAAAACAAATTTCTTCTTCTCTTAACAGATTATAATGAGTGAACTATAACTTTTTCCTCCATCACTGACTTACCTATCTTTAATTAAGTTGTGTAGTTTGTTTTCCCTTCATTTTAGGGCTATGAATATCAACATATCTCGTGTTATCCAATTACTCTCTAACACAGAGATTCTGTGTAAATCTTTTTTGGGTAAACAAATAATCTTTGAAATATATTTAAGGGAACTCGATATTTAAAGGAACCCTGCTACAAATGTTTTTGAAGAAATGAATAATCTTTTTCAATACAATAGATCATTGTCTAATTTTTTCTATCTTATAAGTTTGTAAGGCATTTCATACCTTAGCTTTTCCCTGGACTGGACAGTTCTATGTTGTACTTTATATTAATTTGAGGAACTAAGAGAAGGTGCAATATTGATTCTTATAAAGACTTTTTGTTGTTTCTTACAAGACAATATTCAATCAAGAATTTTTTCTTGGCTACACAGTTGTTATTTAATAAGGACTACTGGGAAGAAGTAGGACACTTTCATTTTTTTGACTCTATCTCTCCTTTTCAGAGATGTAACTAGAACTAGGTAATCAGGGATTTGCTGAAGAAAAATCACAAATTCATGTTACATGCAGCTATTAAGCAATAAAGAAACAAGAGTTTAGTACCTACTGACATGGTTTTTAATAGGAAGCTATGGATATCTGGCTGGGGTGAGTTATTTACTCCTCACAGCCCCAGCTGAGTGTTCTTCTCCCTGCTTGATAATATCCATTTCTATCAGTTTGTGGTTCTTGCTTAAGATTCTGAAATTTTCTTACTCATGAAAGTAACATTCAGTGTGAATTCATGGATGAGTTATAAGAATCTAACAAACATAGCTTGGAAACTTTAATATAGTCTATATTCATTTTGAGAGTTAACCTTACTGAAAATTATTTCTTCAATAAATCTTATACATAGAGATAGATATAGATATAAATCTCATTATATATCTCATTAATCACTTACACACCCACATACATATACATACATTCTCTCTTTTTTTTTTAAAATAACTTTTTTTTTGAAAGAACCCATGCCAGAGTAATTTTTTACAACATTATCCTTTGCACTCACTTCTGTTCCGATTTTTCCCCTCCCTCTCTCCACCCCCTCCCCCAGATGGCAAGCAGTCCTATACATGTTAAATAGGTCTCATTATATCCTAGATAAAATATATGTGTGCAGAACCAAACAGTTCTCTTGTTGCACAGGGAGAATTGGATTCAAAAGGTAGAAATAACCCGGGAAGAAAAACAAAAATGTAAACAGTTTACATTCATTTCTAAGTGTTCTTTCTTTGGGTGTAGCTTCTTCTGTCCATCATTGATCAATTGAAACTAAGTTAGACCTTCTCTTTCTCAAAGAAATCCATTTTCATCAGAATACATCCTCATACAGTATCATTGTTGAAGTGTATAGTGATCTCCTATTTCTGCTCATTTCACTTAGCATCAGTTCATCATACATTCTCTTTTAATTTCATTTGGACATGACTTTATCACAAATAATACAGTTAAGAGTTTATTGCTGTTGCAAGATGGTGGAGAAGGCACATGCGACTTTCTAAGCTCTTCTCTTACCCTCTCGATTAATATTATATTGAGCCTCAAAAATAGTCGTGACTGCTACAATTCATAAAGATAAGAAGTAGAACAACGCACCAGCTGAAGAAAATCTGCAGTCTCGCCAAAAAAAGGTTGGATCAGGGGCCAGGGGGGAGATCAGCGCAGACTGGGAGAGAAATTAGGTTCCAAGGAGAGTCTCAAACCGAAAGTGAAAACACAGATCTCAGCACAAGCTCGCAGCCCCAACCAACAGTACGGGGCTTTTCCTTGGGGCAGTTGTGATCCTTCCCCGCAGGAGGACACAGCCCAGGTTAGCCTCCAACGGCAGTGGGGCTCAGCAGCCAAAACTTTCCCCAGGGGTTGATTTGTCGGGCAGGATTGGGGGAAGTTCAGAACAGGGTCTGCTAGCTGTGGTCAGCCCACCCAGTCCCACAAGAGGCTCCGGTCTGGGGCGTGGCTTTCACCATTAGTCTCTAGCCTAGGGCAATCGCTAACCCACACAGCCCAACTGGGACTTCTATAGCTCGGCCAGTCAATCCACCTCCGTTGGGGAAAGGGAAAAACTCTACTCAGAGCTTCCCAAATCCAGAGCTAAACGGTTTACATCTCCCCTGCTCTGCAGAAAACCCGGTAACCCCCATGCCTAGGAGACATACCCAAAGGCTTTAAAAAACAGAATAAAAATAAAAGATGAAAAAGAATTATCGACAGCTTCTATGCAGAAAAAGAACAGGTCAGCAAACCTGAAGAGACACAAACACAAAATGCACAAGATTGTGTCCTTACATGATGCTCTCTAGAAGAGACCATTAAAAAGTTTCAAAAGAAGTTAGAAAAATGGGGAAAGGAAAGAGAAGCCTTAAAAGAGCAACAACTTCCTAAATACAAATTGAAAAGAAAATTCCCAGTAAGTGCAGGGAAACAAAATTGGAATTGGAAAAATAAAAAAATCTCAGGAAAGTAAGAATTGTGAATTAGAAAAAATAAAGAATTTACTAGAAATTAGGATTTTTGAATTGGAAAAGACAAAGAACACTCAAGAAAGTAGGATCTGTGAATTGGAAAAAGAAAATAATTCACTAAAAAAAATTAGTGAAATGGAAAAATTGCACAGACCAAAACAAAACATTAAAAACCAATTGGACAATATAAAGAAGTAAAAAAAGCAATGAAGAAAAAAATTTTTAAAAAATTAGAACTGAAAAATAGAAACTAATGATTCATTGAACAGCAAGAATCAGTCAAGCAAAAACCAAAAAATGACAAACTGAAAAAAACATGAATTATCTACTTAAAATGACAGACTTGAAAATAGACCTAGGAGAGATAATTGGATTATTGGACTTTCTGAAAACTATGATGAAAAAAAGGGCCTAATACTATTTTAAAAATCATCAAAGAGAACTGTCCAGATTAATAAAAATCAGAAGGAAAAAGGATTAAAATTCATCGAACACCTCTGAAAGAAACCCTAAAATAAAAACCCAAGGAATATTGTGGCCAAATTTCAGAACATCGATTAAGGAAAAAATTTTACAAGCAGCCAAAAAAAAAACAATTTAAATACCGAGGTGCCTCAAAGGATCACCCAAGATCTGGCTGCCTCCACATTAAAGAAACGAAGGGCCTGGAATATGGAAGGCCCGAAAGGCACAAGAACTTGGGATGCAGCCAAGAATAAACTACACAACTAAGCTGAGCATTTTCTTCCAAGGAAGAAGATGGACATTTAATGAAACAAATGAATTCCAATTTTTAAGAAAACCAGAACTAAAAAAAAAATTTGACTCCAACCAAGAACCCAAGAGATGCAGAAAGGTAAAAATAACCCTTTGAGAATTGATTTTGGATATACAAAAAAAACATGTTTTTGATTTAAAATTATTATAAATAAAAAAGGGAAGAGATATGGAAAAGGGGAATGGCAGAATGAGGGGGGGAGGGAAAAAAGAGGGAAACCACATCCCACAAAGAGGCAAAGGAACACAATCTGAGGGAATTTAGAGAGGGGAGGAACATTGTGTGAATCTTACCCCATCAGAGTTTAAAGAAAAATAATTGACATTTATTTTAAGAAAATTCCTTTCCCCCATTAAAAACGGAGGAGAGGAAAAGGGAAAAAAAAGAGAATAAGGGAAGGAAGGGGAAAAGATTTCCGGGGGAGGGAGGGAAAAAGAGGGAAATCGGGATACAAGTGGGGTACATAAGTTCAAAAAGGGGAAAGAGGGTTGGGGAAAAAAAAAAGTAATAATTAGGATGGCAGGAAAACAGATTTAGTAATTCCTAACCAAAATGTGAATGGGATGAACCCCAAAAGAGGAGGAGAAAGACTGATCAAAGTCAGAACCCTACAATATTTTGTTTACAAGAAACATTTTATAGCAGGGATACATAAAAAAAGGGTAAAAGGCGGGGAAAATCATTATGCTTCAGGTGAGCAAAAGAGGGGTAGCCATCCTTTCTCAGATCAAGCAAAAGCAAAATTGATAAATTAAAAAGATAAGGAAGGTAACTAATCCTCAAAGGGGCATAAAAACGAAGGATATCAATATTAAAAATATGCACCAAGGGTTGGCATCCAACTTCCAAAGGAGGAAGATTGCAAGAAGAAATAGACAAAAAAAACTGTAATAGTGGGAGATCTCAACCCTTGCACCCGAATTAGACAAATCAAACTACAAAACAAATAAGAAAGAAATTAAAGAAGTAAATAGAATATTAGAAAAATTAGGTTGTTAGATCTTGGGAAAATTGAAGGAATAGGGAAATACTTTCTTCCAGCAGTTCATAGAACCTATTCCAAAATTGACATATTTAGGACATAAAGACTAAAATTAAATGCAAGAAAGAAAATAGTAAATGTTTTCTTTTCAGATCATGATGCAATTAAAAAACTACATTCAAAAAAAATGTTAGGGGGAAATAGACCAAAAAGTAATTGAAACAAAAATCTCATCTTAAAGAATGATTGGGTGAAGCAGCAAATTATAGATACAATTAATTTCACTGAAGATAATGACAATGATGAGACGTCATACGAAAATTTGTGGGATGCAGCCAAAGCGGTAATAAGAGGGTATTTTATATCCTTAGAGGCTTACTTAAATAAAACAGAGAAAGAAAAGATTAATGAATGATCTCATTGCTGAGGATGGCCAGGTCCATCAGAACTGGTCATCATCTAAAGGCCTCATTAACAAAATATATAGAGAATTAACTCTAATTTATAAAAAATCAAACCATTCTCCAATTGAAAAATGGTCGCAAGCAGAAAAATTTCAGATGAAGAAATTGAAACTATTTCTAATATGAAAAGATGTCCAAGTCATTATTAATCAGAGAAATGCAAACTAAGACAATCTAAGATACCACTACACACCCGATTGGCTAAATGAAAAAAAATTGATGATTGTTGGAGGGATGCGGGAAACTGGGAATTGATGCATTGTTGGTGGATTGGAAAGAATCCAACCATTTTGGAGAGTAGTTTAACATGCTCAAGAAGTTATCAAACTGTGATACCCTTGATCCGGAGGTTACTACCATATCCCAAAGAGACCATAAAGAAGGAAAGGGACCTGTATGTGCACGAATTTTGTGGCAGCCGTCTTTAGGGTTAGAAACTGAAACTGAATGGAGTCCATTATTGGAGAAAGGCAATAAATTGTGGTTATGAATATTTGGAATATTACCTTCAAGAAATGACCCCAGGATGGAAAGGCCTGGAAGACTTCACGAACGATGCGAGTGAAATGAGCAGAACCAGGAGATCATTATATACCAACAACAATATTATATGATGACCAGTTCTGATGGACCCTTGTCCTCAGCAACGAGATAACCAAATTATTTCCAAGGAGCAGTAATGAACTGAACAGCAGCCCAGAGAAAGAACCTGGGAGATGACTAAGAACCAACACTGAATTCCTAATCCCTATATCTATGCCCACCTGCATTTTTTTATTTCCTTCCGCTAATTGTAAATATCTCAAAGTCTGATTCTTTTTATACACAAAATAATGTTTTGAAATACTATTGTGTATCTAATTTATATTTTAATGTATTTAAATCTACTGGTCATCCTGCCATCTAGGGATGGGGTGGGGGTAAGAGGGAAAAATTGGAAAAGAGGGTTTGGCAATGTTACAGTTACCCATGCATATAACCTGTAAATAAAAGGCTATTAAATTTTAAAAAAAGCGTTTATTGCTGTTTAACCTAAAATGTTAAGGATCAGATCAATCTGTTCATTAAAAATTATCTTCTATGAACAACAAAAGCTATCTTAATTCTTTTGGGAAAAATACTTAGGGCACTAAACATCTTTTACATCACCAAAACATCTATTTACAGCTTTACATAAATGTGACATCACTAACAGGTCATTTTGTAAGATTATTAAATTTATTTTAAATATATAATCCAGAGAGTGCTATGAAAAATCATAAAAGGAAACAATAGTTCTCATAAATTATTGAAACATTTTAGTCTAAGACTATTAACATCTTCAAGGGGAATAGGAAGAGAGTAGATTGGAGCTGTAGCATCTTACTGCTCTTTGTGATTGGAAAGATTCTAATTAAAATTGTAGAGATATCATCCTGTGCATTTCAATTCAATTGAATGCTTCCAGCAACATAGCATGAGTTTTGGCTAGATCATGAAATAGAAAACATGTTTGTTTCTTGTCAAACACTTCCTCTCCCAAATCCCCCCATCGATCACCCACTGAAAGGGATGCTAAAATCAAAACCCCAAGAAATTTAGTGGCCAAATGCCAGAACCCTCAAACAAAGGAAAAAATACTCCAAGCGGCTAGAAAAATCCAATTCAAATATAGAGGAGCCACAATAAGGATCACCCAAGATCTAGCAGCATTCACATTAAAAGACCGAAGGGCCTGGAATGTGATATTCCGAAAGGCTAAGGAACTCGGTATGCAATCAAAAATAACTTACCCAGCCAGAACGAGCATCTTTTTCCAGGGAAGAAGATGGTCATTCAAAGAAATATGTGAATTTCACCTATTTTTGGTGAAAAAACCAGAACTTAACAAGAAGTTTGATCTGCAAATATAGAACTCAAGAAAAACCTAAAAAGGTAAAAGGAAATCTTGGGAACTATATTTCTGCTGTAAAGATGTATAAAAAATACATGTATACCTTGTTCTAGAAATTAGAGGTGGAAAGGACATTGTATCAGAAAAAGGGTAAAGTAGGAGTACTATATCTCACAAAGAGGCAAAGGAAACCTATTATATCTGAGAGAAAGAATAGAGGGGGATGAATATAGTGGGTATTTTACTGCCATAAGAATTGACTTTAAGAGAAAAAATTTTAGACATATTCAATATAGGTGAAACTTCTCCCATCTCATTGAAAAGTGAGAAGGGAAAAGTGAAAAGGGAAGGAATAAACTAAGCAGAAGGGAATACAGAAACTGTGATGGAAAGGAGTAAGATAGGGGGAGGAACTCTAAGGTGGGGATGAGGGATACTAAAAAGGGAAGGCTGTGAGAAGCAAGTGGTGCTCACAAGTTTAATACTGCTAAGGGGGGTAAGGGGGAAAGAAGGGAGAAAAGCACAAATAGGGGTTAACAAGATGGCAAGTAATACAGAATTGGTAATTTTAACCATAAATTTGAACAGGGTAAACTCCCCCATGAAGAGGAAGCCTTAGCAGAATGGATTAAAAGCCAGAATCCTCAAATGTTTTTACAGGAAACAACCTAAAGCAGTGAGATACATGCAGAATAAAGGAAAAGGATGGAGCAAAACCTACTATGCTTCAGGTGAAGTCAAAAATTAGGGGTAGCCATCCTTCCAGATCAAGCAAAACAAAATTGATCTAATTAAAAGAGATAAGGAAGGGCATTATATCTTCAAAGGGGAGCATAAATAATGAAGCAATATCAATATTAAACAAAATGCACCAAGTGGTTAGCATCTAAATTTTAAAAGAGAAATTAAGAGAGCTAAAAGAAGAAATAGATAGCAAAATAATAGTGGGAGATCTCAAACTTGACCTAGAATTAGATAAATCAAATCACAAAATAAATAAGAAAGAAGTCAAAGAGGTAAATAGAATACTAGAAAAATTAGAATGATAGGACCTCTGGAGAAAACGAATGGAGACAGAAAGGAGTACACTTTCATTCAGTAGTTCATGGAACCATACAAAAATAGACCATATGTTAGACAAAAAACCTCAAACTCAAAATGCAGTAAGGCAGAAAAGTAATGCATCCTTTTCAGAAGATGCAAAAAAAACCAACAAAAAGTCCGGGGAAAGTAGACCAAAAAATAATTGAAACAAATAACCAATAAAGAATGACTAAAACAGCAAATCATAGACATAATTAATAATTCCCACCCATGAAAATAACAAAAGAGACATCGTATCAAAAATGTGGGATGCAGCCAAAGTGGTAATAAGGGGAATTTCAATTCTAGAGGCACGGTAAAGTAGAGAAAGAGAAGGTCAACGAATTGGGCTTGCAACTAAAAAATACTAAAAGGAACAAATTAAAACCCCCAGTCAAACACTAAACTTGAAATTGTAAAATAAAAGGAGAGATCAATAAAATTGAAAGTAAAAAATATTGAATTAATTAATAAAACTAAGAATTGGCTATGAAAACCAACAAAAAAGAAAACCCTTTGTAAATCTGATTAAAAAGGAAAGAGGAAAACAAATTTGTTAGTCTTAGAAATGAAAAGGAGAACTGCCATTAATGAAGAGGAAATTAAAATAATTGGAATTACTTTGCCCAACTTTTATGGCAATAAATTCAACAACGTAAATGAAAATGGAAGAATACTTCAAAATATAGCTTGCCCAGATTAACAGAAAGAAGAAAATATCCAAATAGTCCCCTAGAAAGAAAAACAAGCTATTAAACTCCCAAGAAAAAATCCCCAGGACCAGATGGATTTACATTGAATTTACCAAACATTTAAAGAACAATTAATTCAATGCTATAAAAACATTTGAAAATAGGACCAAGGAGTCCACCAAACCCTTTACGAAAGACATGGTACTGATACCTAAACCAGGTATTGAAAACAGAGAAAGAAAATTATAGACCAACTCAATGAATATCGATGCTAAAATCTTAAAAAAACATTAGTAAAAAGATTACAGAAAATCATCCCCAGGATAATACCCCCGGATAATAAGGTAGGATTTATACCAGGAATGATTTAAATATTAGGAAAACTATTACAATTATAATCAATAAGCAAACTAAAACCATTGATCATTCAATAGATGCAGAAAAGCATTTGATAAAATCCAACATCCATTCCAATAAAAACACTTGAGAGATAGGAATAAATGAACTTTTCTTAAAATAGTCAGGAGATATATTTAAAACCATCATAAATCATATGCAATGGGGGAAAACTGAATCTTTCCAGTAAGATCTGGAGGGAAAAGGTGCCCACTGTCACCATTATTATTCAATATTTGTGTTAGAAACACTAACCTCAGCAATAAGAGTTGAGAAAGAGATTAAAGGAATCAGAATAGGCAGTAAGGAAACCAAACTATCACTCTTTGCAGATGATATGGTGGTATATTTAGAGAACCCTAGAGATTCTATGAAAAGCATTAGAAATAATCCAAACTTTAGAAAGTTATTATAAAAAAATCCCCAAACCCTTTCAGCATTTTTATACATCACCAACAAAATCCAAACAAGAGACACAAAGAGAAATTCCATTCAGAATAACTGTCAAAGCATAAAATATTTGGGAATCTATCACCAAAGAAAGTCAGGAATTAATTGAGCAAATTAGAAAAACTTTCCACACAAAAAAGTCAGACTTAAAACAACTGAAAAAAATCAATGCCCCGGATAGGTGAGCGAATATAAAAAGTGAAATACTCCCCTAAAGTAATCTATTTATTTAGTTATACCAATCAGACCCAAGAATATATTTTAATTATCTGAAAAAAAAAAAAATTCATATGGAAAAAAAAGGTCAAGAATCCAAAAGAACAATGAAAAAAATCAAATGAAGGTGGAAGCTGTACCCGATCTAAAACCATATTAAAAAAGGCAGTCACCAAAACCATTTGGATTGGCTAAGAAAAGATTAGTTGATCAGTGGAACAGGTTAGGTTTACAAGACAGAATAGTCAACTATAGAACTAGTGTTTGACAAACCTAAAGATCCAACTTTGGATAAGAATTCAATTTGACAAAACTGCTGAATAACTGGAAATTAGTATTTAAGAAATTAGATGGACCCAATTAACACCATATACCAAGATAAGATCAAAATGGGTCCAGATATAGAATAAAGAACGAGATTAAAACAAATTGAAATAGTTTATCTCTCAGATTGTAGAAGAGGAAGAAATTTGTGACAAAGACGAACTAAACCATTATTGATTACAAAATGAAAATTTTTGATTACACAAATTAAAAGCTGAAAAAAAAAACTAATTAAAAAAATTAAAGGAACAAGAAATGGGAAAAAATTTCATTAAATTTGAAAAGGCCCATTTTAAAAAATGAGAACTACCAATTTAAAGAAACCAAATTTAATGATAAATGTAAAGGATAAAGGGAAAACAATTTTGGATGTGAAATTAAATCAACCATTTTGAAAGAGGTTAAATCATTATTCCAAAAAAAATTAAACAACCTGGATCCCTACCATTGTGTTACTCAATGAAACAAAATATAAGAGGAGTTAGGGATGCAAAATGGGACCCTTGTTTGTTGGTGGGGTGCAAATCAACCATTTGAGAAGAAATTTGGAATTATGCCCAAAATTATCCTGTGAATTTGACCAGCAGTGTTTTACGGGTTAAAGGAATATAAAGAAGAGAAGGGATAGTTGCCAAAGGTCATTTTTTTAAATTGAAACTGATGAGACAATTGGAGAAGTGGAAATTTGGAAAAGGAATGTTTAATTTTTTTGAAGAAGACCAGCAAAAAAAAAAAAAAAAAACACTGGAAATGAAGAAACCAAAGGATTTTTTTCTCAACAATTACTTTGAAAACAATTTTGGGGCACAAAGAAAACGTTTAATTGACAAATGGACAGGATACAGAAAAAAAAAAAAAAAAAACATTAAAAATAAATAGGACTATTTTTTCCCAATTTCTTGGGAAAAGGGGGTTTGGGGAAAAAAAGGGTTTTTTGGGAGGGGGGAAAAATTGGAACAGAAGTGAGTGCAAGGGATAATGTTGTAAAAAAATTACCCTGGGGGGCGGAGCCAAGATGGCAGAGAAGACACACACGACTTTCTAAGCTCTTCTCTTACCCTCTTTATCAATATTATATCGAGCCTCAAAAATAGTGTTGACTGCTACAATTCGTAAAGATGAGAAGTAGAACAACTCACCGGCCGAAGAAAATCTGCAGTCTAGCCAAAAAAGGTTGGTTCCGGGGCCAGGGGGGACATCGGCAGACGGGGAGAGAAATTAGGTTCCGAGGAGAGCCTCAAACCGAAAGTGAAAGCACAGATCTCAGCACAAGCACGCAGCCCCAACCCTCAGTAGGGGGCTTTTCATTCGGGCAGCTGTGATCCTGCATGGCAGGAGGACACAGCCCGGGTTAGTCTCCAATCTGCATAGTGGGGAGCTCAGCTTGGGGCCATAGAGCTTTTCCGGGGCCGATTTGCATCAGGCAGAGACGCTGGGCAAAGTTTGAAGCGGTCTGCGGTCTTCAGTCTGAGGTCAGCAGTCTGAGGTCAGCAGTCTGCGGTCTGCGGTCTGCAGTCAGCTGCTAATGCTCACAGTCCCACAAGAGGCTCCGGCCTGGGGCAGTGACACTTTCACCTCTTAGTCTCTAGCCAAGGGCAATTGCTAACCCACTCAGCCCTACTAAGCAGTTTGATAGCTCAGCCAGTGCTGAATCCACTTCCTGTTGGGGGAAGGGAAAACTCTCACTCAGAGCACTCCCATACCTCGGAGCCAGAAATCGGTTTACATCTCTCCCTGCTCTTCAGAGGAACCCACATAAAATGAATTCCATTTGTTTCTGAAGAAAAAACCAGAACTAAACAAAAAATTTGATCTCCAACCATAGAACTCAAGAGATGCAGAAAAGGTAAAAATAACTCTTGAGAATTGTATTTTGTGTGGATATACAAAAAGAATACATGTATAATTTGATTGTACTGATATAACATAAAAAGGGAAGTAGATATGGAAAAGGGATGATGGCAGAATAAGGTGGGAAGGAGGGATAAAAGAGGGAAACCACATCCCACAAAGAGGTTAAGGAAACTTACTCATCTGAGGGAATTTAGAGAGGGGAGGAACATTGTGTGAATCTTACTCCATCAGAGTTGGCTCAAAGAAAAATAATTGACATTTGTTTTAGAGAAAATTCTCCTCACCCCATTAAAAACGGGGAGAGGAAAAGGGAAAGAAAAAGAGTAATAAGGAAGGAAGTGGAAAAGACTCAAAGGGGGAGGGAGGGATTATAAAGAGGGTAAGCATCGTATTACAAGAGGGTACATAGTTTAAAAGGGGAAAGAGGGTTGGGGGAGGAAGAATAAGTAAAGCACAATCTGGGGTTAATAGGATGGTAGGACATACAGATTTAGTAATTCTAACCGTAAATGTGAATGGGATGAATTCTCAACAAAGAGGGAGGCAGATAGCAGACTGGATCAAAAGTCAGAACCCTACAATATGTTATTTACAAGAAACACATTTAAAGCAGGGAGATACATATAGAGTAAAGGTAAAAGGCTGGAGCAAAATCATTATGCTTCAGGTAAAGTCAAAAAGAGGGATAGCAATCCTTATCTCAGATCAAGCAAAAGTAAAAATTGGATCTAATTAAAAGAGATAAGGAAGGAAACTACAACCTGCTAAAGGGTAGCATAAACAACGAAGCAATATCAATATTAAACATATATGCACCAAGTGGTATGGCACTCAACTTCCTAAAGGAGAGTTAAGAGAGTTGCAAGAAGAAATAGACAACAAAACTGTAATAGTAGGAGATCTCAACCTGAACTCCTAGAATTAGACAAACAAACCACAAAACATAATAAGAAAGAAATTAAAGAAGTAAATAGAATATTAGAAAAATAGGTATGTTGGATCTTTGGAGAAAATTGAATGGAGTTAGAAGGAATATACTTTCTTCAGCAGTTCATGGAACCTATTCAAAAATTAACCAATATTAGGACATAAAGACCTCAAAATTAAATGTAAGAAAGCAGAAATAGTAAATGCTTTTTTTCAGATCATGATGCAATAAAACTACATTCAACAAAAAAATTAGGGGGAAATAGACCTAAAAGTAATTGAAACTAAACAATCTCATCTTAAAGAATGATTGGGTGAAGCAGCAAATTATAGATACAATTAATAATTTCCACCTAAGATAATGACAATGATGAGACATCATACCAAAATTTGTGGGATGCAAGCCAAAGCGGTGATAAGGGGAATTTTATATCCTTAGAGGCTTACTTGAATAAAACAGAGAAAGAAAGATTAATGAATTGGCTTGCAACTAAAAAAACTAAAAAAGACCAAATTAAAAACCCCAATCAAATACTAAATTGGAAATTCTAAAATTAAAAGGAGAAATTAAAAATATTGAAAGTAAAAACTATTGAACTAATTAATAAAACTAAGAGTTGTTCTATGAAAAGCCAATCAAATAGATAAGCCTTTGGTAAATCTGATTAGAAAAAGGAGGGAGGAAATGAAATTAGTAGTCTTAAAAAAGAAAAGGGAGAACTTTCCACGAATGAAGAGGAAATTAGAGAAATAAAAAGGAGTTATTCTACTCAACTTTATGCCAATAAATTTGATAACCTAAGTGAAATGGATGACTACCTCCAAAAATATAGACTTCCCAGACTAACAGAGGAGGAAGTAATTGCTTTGAATAGTCCCATTTCAGAAAAAGAAATAGAACAGGCAATTAAACAACTACCTAAGAAAAAATCACCAGGACCAGATGGAATTACATGTGAATTTTACCAAACATTTAAAGAACAATTTGCCCCTAATGCTATATAAATTATTTGATAAAATAGGGAATGAAGGAGTCCTACCAAATTCCTTCTATGACACAGACATGGTACTGATACCTAAACCAGGTAGGCTGAAAACAGAGAAAGAAAATTATAGACCAATCTCCCTAATGAATATTGATGCTAAAATCTTAAATAAGATATTAGCAAAAAGATTACAGAAAATCATCTCCAAGATAATACACTATGATGAAGTAGCATTTATACCAGGAATGCAGGGCTGGTTCAATATTAGGAAAACTATCAATATAATTGGCCATGTTAATAACCAAATTAACAAAAACCATATGATCATCTCAATAGATGCAGAAAAGCATTTGATAAAATCCAACATCCATTCCTATTAAAAATACTTGAGAGTATAGGAATAAATGGACTTTTCCTTAAAATAATCAGCAGCATCTATTTAAAACCATCAGTAAGCAAAATATGTAATGGAGACATACTGCAACCATTCCCAATAAGATCTGGAGTGAAACAAGGTTGCCCACTATCACCGTTACTATTTAATATTGTATTAGAAACGCTAGCTATAGCAATAAGAGCTGAGAAAGAGATTAAAGGAATAAGAATAGGCAATGAGGAAACCAAATTATCACTCTTTGCCGATGACATGATGGTATACTTAGAGAACCCCAGAGATTCTGCTAAAAAATTATTAGAAATAATCCACAACTTTAGCAAAGTTGCTGGTTATAAAATAAACCCACATAAATCATCAGCATTCTTATATATCACTAACAAAATCCAACAGTCAGAGTCACAAAGAGAAATTCCATTTAAAGTAACTACTGATAATATAAAATATTTAGGAATCTATCTGCCAAGGGAAAATCAGAAACTTTATGAGCAAAATTACAGACCATTTTTCACACAAATTAAGTCTGATCTAACAATTGAAAATATTAAATGCTCTTGGATAGGGTGAGAAATATAATAAAGATGACAATATTACCTTAAACTAATCTATTTATTTAGCGCTATACCAATCAGACTCCCAAAAACTATTTTAATGACCTAGAAAAAATAACAAACAAAGTTCATATGGAAAAACAAAAGGTCAAGAATTTCAAGGGAATTAATGGAAAAAAATAAAATAAGGTGTTTAGCTGTACCAGATCTAAAATTATATTATAGAGAAGAGTTACCAAAACATTTGGATTGGCTAAGGAAAGATTCGTCGATCAGTGAATAGATTAGGTTCAGGATAAAACAGTCAACAAATATAGCAACCTAGTCTTTGATAAACCCAAACATCCCAGCTTTTGGGATAAGAACTTACTGTTTGATAAAAATTGCTGGGAAAAACTGGAAACAATATGGCAGAAACTAGGCATTGATCCATACTTAACGCAACACCAAGATAAGGTCAAAATGGGTTCATGACCTAGGCATAAAAGAATGAATTTGATTAATAAATTAGAGGAACACAGGATAGTTTACCCTTCAGACCTGTGGAAGGGGAAGGTCTTTATGACCAGCAGAACTAGAGATCATTACTGATCCCAAAATAGAAAATTTTCGATTATACTAAACTGAAAAGTTTTGTATAAACAAAACTAATGCAGACAAGATTAGAAGGGAAGCAATAAACTGAAAAATATTTTTACAGTCAAAGTGTTCTGATAAAGGCCTCATTTCCAAAATATATAGAGAATTAACCTAATTATAAAAAATCGCTCATTCTCCAATTGAAAATGGTCAAAGGATATGAACAGACAATTCTCAGATGAAGAAATTGAAACTATTTCTAGTCATATGAAAAGATGCTCCAAGTCATTATTAATCAGAGAAATGCAAATTAAGACAACTCTAAGATACCACTACACACCTGTCAGATTGGCTAAGATGAAAGAAAAAATAATGATGATTGTTGAGGGGATGCGGGAAAACTGGGACATTGATGCATTGTTGGTGGAGTTGTGAACGAATCCAACCATTTTGAGAGTAGTTTGAAACTATGCTCAAAAGTTATCAAACGTGCATACCCTTTGATCCAGCAGGTTACTACTGGGATTATATCCCAAAGAGATTATAAAGAAGGGAAAGGGACCTGTATATGCAACGAATGTTTGTGGCAGCCCTTTTGTAGGCTAAAAACTGAAACTGAATGGATGTCCATCAGTTGGAGAATGGTTGAATAAATTGTGGTATATGAAAATTATGGAATATTACTGTTCTGTAAGAAATGACCAACAGGATAATTCAGAAATGCCTGAGAGACTTACATGAACTGATGCTGAGTGAAATGAGCAGGACCAGGAGATCATTATATACTTCAACAACAATACTATATGATGACCAGTTCTGACGGATCAGGCCATCCTCAGCAACGAGATCAACCAAATCATTTCTAATGGAGCAGTAATGAACTGAACTAGCTATGCCCAGAAAAAGAACTCTGGGAGATGACTAAAACCATTACATTGAATCTCTAATCCCTATATTTATGCACACCTGCATTTTTGATTTCCTTCACAAGATAATTGTACAATATTTCAGAGTCTGATTCTTTTTCTACAGCAAAATAACGTTATGGTCAGGTTTACTTATTGTGTATCTAATTTATATTTTAATATATTTAACATCTACTGGTCATCCTGCCATCTAGGGGCGGGGGTGGGGGGGGTAAGAGGTGAAAAATTGGAACAAGAGGTTTGGCGATCGTTAATGCTGTAAAATTACCCATGTATATATCATGTAAATAAAATTAAATATATCATGTAAAATAAAAAAAAATTGCTGGGAAAATTGGAAACTAATATGGCAGAAACTAGGCATTGATCCATACTTAACACCGTACACCAAGATAAGGTCAAAATGGGTTCATGACCTAGGCATAAAGAATGAAATTATTAGTAAATTATAGGAACACAGGATAGTTTACCTCTCAGACCTGTGGAAGGGGAAGGTCTTTATGACTCAAAGCAGAAATGAGATCATTACTGATCACAAAATAGAAAATTTCGATTATACCAAACTGAAAAGTTTGTACAAACAAAACTAATGCAGACAAGATTAGAAGGGAAGCAATAAACTGGGAAAAATATTTTTACAGTCAAAGGTTCTGATAAAGGCCTCATTTCCAAAATATATAGAGAATTAACTCTAATTTATAAAAATCATCTATTCTCCATTTGAAAATGGTCAAAGAATATGAACAGAAAATCCTCAGATGAAGAAATTGAAACTATTTCTAGTCATATGAAAAGATGCTCCAAGTCATTATTAATCAGAGAAATGCAAATTAAGACAACTCTATGATATCACTACAAACCTGTCAGATTGGTAAGATGACAGGAAAAAATAATGATGATTGTTGAGGGATGGGAATACTGGGACATTGATGCATTGTTGGTGGAGTTGTGAATCCAATCCAACCATTTTGGAGAGTAGATTGAACTATGCTGAAAAAGTTATCAAACTGTGATACCCTTTGATCCAGTAGTGTCACTACTGGGATTATATCCCAAAGATATTATAAAGAAGGAAAGGGACCTGTATGTGCACAAAATGTTTGTGGCAGCCCTTTTGTAGTGGCTAAAAACTGAAACTGAATGGATGTCCACTCAGTTGGAGAATGGCTGAATAAATTGTGGTATATGAATATTATGGAATATTACTGTTCTGTAAGAAATGACCAACAGGATAATTTCAGAAAGGCCTGGAGAGACTTACATGAACTGATGCTGAGTGAAATGAGCAGGACCAGAGATCATTATATACTTCAACAACAATACTATATGATAACCAGTTTTGATGGATCAGGCCATCTTCAGCAACGAGATCAACCAAATCATTTCTAATGGAGCAGTAATGAACTGAACTAGCTATGCCCAGAAAAAGAACTCTGGGAGATGACTAAAAACCATTACATTGAATTCCCAATCCCTATATTTATGCACACCTGCATTTTTGATTTCCTTCACAAGATAATTGTACAATATTTCAGAGTCTGATTCTTTTTGTACAGCAAAATAACGGTTTGGTCATGTATACTTATTGTGTATCTAATTTATATTTTAATACATTTATCATCTATTTGTCATCCTGCCATCTAGGGGAGGGGGTGGGGGGGTAAGAGTTGAAAAATTGGAACAAGAGGTTTGGCAATTGTTAATGCTGTAAAGTAACCCATGTATATATCCTGTAAATAATAGGCTATTAAATAAAAAAAAATTACCCTGGCATGGATTCTGTCAATAAAACGGTACTATAATAATAATAATAAAAGAGATAAAAAAGAAACACAAAGTGGAGATTACTTCCATCCTATATCCACATAACAAAAGCCACAGTACCATGAACAGCAACAGACTCTCCAAATTTAATTTTATCTTTCTCTTACAGTGAATAGTGTCCACTGGACCTGTACTAGAAAATTATCCCTAAATGAAGAATAAGAAGAAGATCATACAGTTCTATCTGCAAAGAGATGTTCACCAACATATTATGACTGCTCAATAATGAGTGTTTTTTAAATGTTTTTTTCAGTGTATTTTGTAATTTAAAAGAACTAAAATCAAGTTAGTGAGAAGACTAGCAAGTAATTATGGGCATTTTGTAAATAAATATAGATAGATTGGATGCCAAACCACCAAGATAGATGGGTGTATGAACAAAGAGAAATAGAGATAAATGATAGATAAACTGATAAATGATAGATAAATATACAGTCAGACTGTTGGAATTTTCTAAGCACATTGTATTTACCAGGAAATTTTGCTGGTAATATAAGAACAAACAATATATATATATATATATATATATATATATATATATATATATATATATATATATCTGCACCATCAAAGAGCGTATATTCTAAAGGGGGAAGAAAAGAAATAAATGGAGCTGAAAAATGGGTGGAATGTAGTGGGAAACAGATACTGATATAGAAACATGATGGAGAATCAAAGAGAATTGGAAGTAGAAACAGGAGAATAATGATGGAATAAACATGGTTGGTTTCAGAACAACTTCAAAATAGAAGCTCTGGATGAAATTCATCAACCAAGTCTCATCATCACAGAGATTATTTTATTTTTTAGAATTAATATTTCTTGTCTACACTACATAGCCTTTCCCTTCCTATTAAAAACCTGGAGGGTATTGGCGAAAAACAAAAAACAAAAACAAAAATATCAACTTCCCATCATCTACCCTTATATAATCCTGAGATTTTTCTAATTAGCTCTTTATTATTCATTATTTTTAGAAATAATATTTTAGTTTATATACTTTCTGAAATCTCTAAGATTTCTTTGGGATATAATCCCAGTAGAAACACTGTTAGATCAAAGGGTATGCACAGTTTGATAACTTTTTGAGCATAGCTCCAAATTGCTCTCCAGAATGGCTGGATATATTCACATTCCACCAACAATATATCAGTGTTCCAGTTTTCCCACATCCCCTCCAACATTTGTCATTATCTTTTCTTGTCATTTTAGCTAATCTGAGAGATGTATAATGGTATCTCAGAGTTGTCTCAGCGTGCATTTCTCTGATCAATAATGATTTGGAGCACCTTTTCATATGACTAGAAATAGTTTTAATTTCTTCATCTGAAAATTGTTCATATCCTTTGACCATTTATCAGTTGGAGATGGCTCTATGTATTTCACAAATGAGGCCTTTATCAGAATTTTGAATGTAAAAATATTTTTCCAGTGTCTTGCTTTCCTTCTAATCTTGTCTGTGTTAGTTTTGTTTGTACAAAAATTTTTAACTTAATATAATAAAAAATTTATATTTTGTGATCAATAACGATCTCTAGTTCTTCTTTGGTCACAAATAACTTCTTCCTTCCCAGCTTTGTGACATAAACTATCCTATGTTCTCCTAATTTATTTAAAAAACAATCTCATTCTTTATGTCTTGATAATGAACCCATTTTGACCTTATCCTGGTATAGAGTGTTAAGTTTAGGTCAATACCTAGTTTCTGGCATACTAATTTCCAATTTTCCCAGCAGTTTTTGTCAAATAGTGAATTTTTATCCCAGAAGCTGGGGTCTTTGGGTTTGTCAAAAATTAGATTGCTATAGTTATTGATTATTTTGTCCCGTAAACCTAACCTATTCCATTGATCAACTAATTTTTTTCTAAGGCAGTACCAAATGATTTTGATGCCTGCAGCTTTGTAATATACTTTTTGATCTGGCCACTTTCATTTGATTATTTTTCATTAGTTTCTTGAAATTCTTGACCTTTTGTTCTTCCAGGTGAATTTTGTTGTTATTTTTTTCTAGGTCAGTAAAATAGTTTCTTGGAAGTCTCATTGGTATAGCACTAAATAAATAGATTAGGTAGTATTGTCATTTTTATTATATTCACTCTACCCATCCAAGAGCACTTAATAGTTTTCCAATTGTTTAGATATGACTTTATTTGTGTGGAAAGTGTTGCATAGTTTTGTTCATACAGTTCCTGATTTTCCCTTGGCAGATAGATTCCCAAATATTTTATACTATTGACAGTTATTTTAAATGGAATTTCTATTTGTATCTCTTGCTGTTGGATTTTGTTAGTGATGTATAAAATGCTGATGATTTATGTGATTTACTTTGTATCCTGCAAATTTGATAAAATTGTGCATTAATTCTCATAGCTTGTTAGTAGATTCTCTGGTGTTCTCTAAGTATATCATCATATCATCTTCAAAGTGTGATAATTTGGTTTTCTTCTTACCAAATCTAATTCCTTTAATCTTTTTCTCATCTCTTATTGCCAAAGCTAGCATCTCTAATACAATATTGAATAATAATGGTCATAGTGGACAACCTTGTTTCACTCCTGTTCTTATTGGGAATGGTTCCAGTTTATCCCCATTGCATATGATGCTTACTGATGGCTTTACATAGATGCTACTGACTATTTTAAGGGAGAGTCCTTTTATTCCTATACTCTTTAAGGTTTTTAATAGGAATAGGAATTTAATTGGATTTTATTAAATGCTTCTTTTGCATCTATTGAGATAATCATATGGCTTTTGTTAATTTAGTTATTGATATAGTCAATTATGCTAATAGTTTGTAATGGGCTGAGGTTTGAGTTGATGCACTGAGGTCCCAAGTACGTGAGGCTAAATAGTAATTGGGCTAAACTCTATTAATATACATGATTGGATAAAGAATGGTCCCTGCCCACTCTCTCTTCAAGTCCTGATGTGTTGTAGAGGAAATGACGATTTTGGTGGGTGGAGGCAGAGAGAAAGACAGGAAGAGGAGCTGAGAGAGATTGGGCCTGGGTTCCATTCTCCTAGCTGCTGGTCGTGTGGCTCCTGGTCTAGCTAGCTTCTTGACTCAGCTACACACATTGTTATCACCGATTCTCTTCCACCTCCGATCCTTCTTCACTGAGAATAAAGACTGACAATTTCCCCCTAACCTGAATTCCTGACTCTGGCTGATTTTAAAATATGCGGTCTTCACAATAGTTTTTTCTAATATTGAACCAATACTGCATTCCTGGTATTAATCTTCCTTGGTCATGATGTATTATCTTGGGGATGATTTTCTATAATCTCTTTTCTAATATTTTATTTCAGATTTTTGCATCAATATTCATTAGGAAGATTGGTCTATAATCTTTCTCTGTTTTCATCCTACCTGGCTTAGGTAACAGTATCATGTCTGTGCATAAAAGTAATTTGGTAGGAGTCCTTCATTCCCTATTTTTAAAACTAGTTTGTACAGCATTGGGGCTAATTGTTGTTTAAATATTTGGTAGAATTCACATGTAAATCCATCTGTTCCTGGGGATATTTTTTAGGGAGTTCATTAATAGCTTATTCTATTTCTTTTTCTAAAATGGGACAATTTAATGAATTTACTTCTTCCTCTATTACTCTGGGCAACCTATATTTTTGTAGATATTCCTCCATTTCATTTAGGTATTGAAATTTATTGGCATAAATTTGGGCAAATTAACTTCTAATTATTGCTCTAATTTCCCTTTTATTAGTGGAAAGTTCTTTTTCATTTTTATGACTAACAACTTGATTTTCCTCTTTCCTTTTTATAATCAAATTTACCAAGGGTTTATCTATTTTGATAGTTTTTCATAGAAACAACTCTTAGTTTTATTTATTAATTGTGTTTCAGACCATCTCCTCCTTCCCTCCATCTCCTCCCTTATATGACAAGTACTCTGATATATGTTAAACCTGTTAAAATATATGTTAAATCCAATATGTATAAACATATTTATACACTTCTCTTGCTGCACAAGAAAAATCAGATTAAAAAAAAGAAAGTAAATGAGTAAGAAAACAAAATGAAGAAACAACAACAACAAAAAGTGAGAAAGTTATGGTGTGATCCACATTCAGTTCTCACAGTTCTTTCACTGGGTGTAAATGGCTTTCTTCATCACAAGATCACTGGAACTGGCATCAAAGATTTCATTTTTGGAAAGAGTCATGTTCATCAGAATTGATCATCCAATAATATTGATGTTGCCTTATACAATGATCTTCTGGTCCTGCTCATTTCATTTAGCATCACTTTATGTAAGTCTCTACAGGTCTCTCTAAATCATCTTCCTGATCATTTCCTGTAGAACAACAATATTCCATAATATTCATACATCATAGCTTATTCGGGCATTCTCTAACTGATGGGCATCCACTCAGTTCCCAGTTTCTTTCAAGTAGTAAAAGGGTTGCAACAAACACTTTTATACATGTGGGTCCCTTTTCTTCCTTAAAGATCTCTTTGGGATATAAGCCCAGTAGACACACTGCTGGATCAAAGGTAATGTGAAGTTTTACAACTTATTGAATATAGTTCCAAATTATTCTCCAGAATTGAATCTGTTTAAAATTCCACTAATAATGTATTAGTGTGCCAGTTATCCCACATCCCCTTTAATATTCATTCTTGCCTTTTCCTGGCATCTTAGTCAATCTGAAAGGTGTGTTGTATATCAGAGTCATCTTAATTTTCATTTGTCAGATAAATAGTGATTTTGAGCACTTGTATCTCAGAGTTGTCTTAATTTTCATTTCTCTGATCAATAGTCATTTGGAGCACCTCATATGATTAGATATGGTTTTAAATTATTCATCTGAAAATTGCCTGTTCATATACTTTGACCATTTATCAATTGGAGAATGGTTTGGATTCTTAGAAATTTTAGTCAATTATTTATATATTCTTGAAATGAAGCCTTTATCAGAACCTTTAAATGTAAAAATGGTTTCCCAATTTATTGCTTCTCTTCTGAAATCTCTGTATTAGATTTGTTTGTGCTAAAACTGTTTAACTTAATATAATCAAAATTAGCTATTTGATTATGATTTCCAGTTTAATTATGAGTTCCAGTTCTTCATTGGACACAGATTCTTTCCTTCTCCAAAAATCTGAGGTAAACTATCCTATATTTTGTAATTAGCTTATAATTCTTTATATCTAAATCATGAATCCATTTAGATCTTGTTTTGATAGATAGTGTTAGGTATAGGTCAAGCCCTAATTTCTTCCATACTAGTTTTCAATTTTCCCAGAAGTTTTTGTCAAATAGTGAGTTCTTATCCCAAAAGCTGAAGTCTTTGGGTTTGTCAAACACTAGATTGCTATAGTTATTGGCTGTTTTGTCCTGTGATCCTAAATAATACCATTGAGTATTCTATTTCTTAGCCAGTACCAAATGGTATTTATGACCACTACTTTAAAATATAGTTTTAGGTCTGGCACAACTAGGGACATTAGCAATTTTTTCATTAATTCCCTTGAAATTCCCAACTTTTTTTTCTTCCAGATGAGTTTTGTCATTATTTTTTTCTAGATCTATAAAATAATTTCTTGGGAGTTTGATTGGTATGGCACTGAATAATTAGATTAACATAGACAGTATTATCATTTTTATTATATTCACTTGGCCTATCCATGAGCACTTGATATTTTTCTAGCTGATAAGATTTGAATTTATATGTGTGAAATTTTTTTTCACTTGTGTTCATAAAATTCCTTACTTTCCCATGGCAGATAGATTCCCAAATATTTTATACTGCTGATAGTTATTTTGAATGTAATTTCTTTTTGTATCTCTTGCTGCTGGTCTTTGTTGTTAATATATAAAACTGCTAATACTTTATGTGGATTTATTTTGTATCCTACAACATATACTATCATACCATCTGAAAAGAGTTATTATTTGATTTCATCATGACTTACTCTAATTCATTTAATGTCTTTTTTCTTCTTTTATTGCCAAAGATAACATTTCTAAAACAATACTGAATAGTAATGGTGATAATGGGCAGCCTTGTTTCACTTCTGATCTTATTGGAAATGGTTCTAGTTTGGTCCCATTACATATGATGCTTGCTGATGGTTTTAAATAGATGCTATTGATCATTTTGAGAAAAAAGTCTGTTTATTCCTATATTTCCTAGTTTTTTTTTTGTTTTGTTTTTTTGCTAAGACAATTGGTGTTAAATGACTTGCTTAGGGTCACATAGCTAGGAAATGTTAAGTTTCTGAGGCCAGATTTAAACTCAGTTTTTCCCAACTTCCTGGCTGGTGCCCTATCCATTGTGCTACCTAGCTATCCCTTCTTTAGTGTTTTTAATAGGAATGGGTGTTGGATTTTATCAAACGCTTTTCCTGCATTTATTGAGATAATCATATGATTTATATTAAATTGGTTATTGATATAGTCAATTATACTAATAGTTTTCCTAACATTGAACCAAGCCTGTGTTGCTGGTATAAATCCTATTTGGTCATGACTTATTATTCTGGGGATCGCTCTCTGTTATCTCATTATTAATATTTTAATTAATATTTTACATCAATATTCATTAGATAAATTGGTGTATAATTTTATTTCTCTGTTTTCACCCTACCTGGTTTAGCTATCAGCACAATATCTGTGTCATAAAATGAATTTGGTAGGACTCCTTCTTTCCTTATTTTTTTCAAATAGTTTATAAAATATTGGAATTCATTGTCTTTTAAATGTTTGGTAGAATTCACATGTAAATCCATCTAGCCCTGGAAAATTTTTCTTGATGAATTGATTAATAGTTTGTTATATTTCTTTTTCTAAAATTGAACTATTTATGTAATTTATTTCCTCTTCTGCTAACCACTTGCTATATTATGCTAATTATGCTAATAATTTTCCTAATATTGAACCAGCCCTGCATTCCTGGTATAAATCCTACTTGGTCATGGTGTATTATTCTGGGGGTGATTTTCTGTAGTCCTTTTTGCTAATATTTTATTTAAGATTTTAGCATCAATATTCATTATGAAGATTTGTCTATAATTATCTTTCTCTGTTTTCAACATACCTGGTTTAGGTATCAGTACCATATCTTTGTCATAAAAGGAATTTGGTAGGACCTTCTTTCCCTAATTTTTCAAATATTTTATATAGTATTGGAACTAATTGTTCTTTGAATGTTTGGTAGAATTCACATGTAAATCCATCTGGCTTTGAAGATGTTTTTCTTAGAAAGCTTGTTCTATTTCTTTTTCTAAAATGGGACTATTTAAAGAACTTAATTTACTTCTGTTAACCTTGGCAATCTATATTTTTGTATATATTCCTCCATTTTATTTAGATTATCAAATTGTCATTGTCATTGGACAATTAGTATTGGCATATAGTTGGGCAAAATAAGTCCTAATTATTGCTCTAATTTCTTCTTCATTGGTGAAAAGTTCTCCTTTTTTTCATTTTTGAGACTAACAATTTGATTTTTCTCTTTCCTTTTTCTAATCAAATTAACTAAAAGTTTATTTTGTTGTTTTTTTCATAAACCAACCCTTAGTTTTATTTATTAATTCAATACTTTTCTTATTTCAAACTTTATTAATCTCCCCTTTTATTTTTAAAATTTCAAATTTGGTATTTAATTGAGAGTTTTTAATTTGCTTTTTTTCTAGCTTTTTAAATTGTAAGCCCAATTCAATTTATCTTCTCTCTCTGTTTTATACAAGTAAATATATAGAAATATAAAATTTGCCCCTATAACCACGTTGGCTGCATCCCACAAATTTTGGTATGTTGTCTCATTGTCATTCTCTTGAATGAAGTTGTTGATTGGATCTAGGATTTGTTGTTTCACCCATTCATTCTTTAGCATTAAATTATTTAATTTCTAATTCATTTTTGTCTATTTTCTCCTAGTCTTATATTGCTTATGATTTTTATCGCATCATGGCCTGATAAAATGCATTTACTATTTTTACCTTTCTGCATTTGATTTTGAGGTTTTATGCCCTAATATATGATCTGTTTTTGTATGTGTTCCATGAACTGCTGAGAAAAAAGTAAACTACTTTCTGTTTCCATTCAATTTTCTCCAAGGATTTATCATAGCTAACTTTTCTAACATTTTGTTTCCCTCCTTAATTTATTTCTGATGTATTTTATGATTTGATTTACCTATTTCTGAGAGAGCAAGATTGAGATCTCCCACTAGTATAGTTTTGCTTTCTATTTCTTCTTGTATCTCTCCTAACTTCTCTAGGAATGTGGCTGCTATGCCACTTGCTGTATATATGTTTAGTATTGATATAACTTCATTTTATGTGGTACCATTTAGCAAAATATAATTTCCTTCCTTATTTCTTTAATTTGATCTATCTTTGCTTTTACTTGATCTGAGATGAGGATTCCTACCTCTGCTTTTTTATTTCACCTGAAGCATAATAGATTATGCTCCAGCCCTTTACTTTCACTCTATATGTATCATTCTACTTTAAATGTGTTTCTTGTAAAAAAACATATTGTAGGATTCTTGCTTTTAATCCAGTCTGCTATCCACTTCCATTTTATGGAGAGTTAATCCCACTCATATTATCAGTTATGATTACCACCTTTGTATTTCTCTATATCCTATTTTCTCCCTTGTATATAATTTTGTTTTCTCTTTCCACTCTGTCCTTAGTTATATGTTTTGTTTTTGCCCACTCCACCTATTACCTTATGTTTTATCACTGCTCCCTCTTCTTTTACTAGTGTTTTTTTTTTTTTTTACTTACTCCACTATTTTATTTTCCATCAACTCTTCTTCCCTTCTCTTAAGTTTTACCCTAGTGTTTCTGCCCTCCCTTCTATCCTGTCCCTACCTTTTCTTTTTTCTTTTCTCCTACTACTTTTTATATAGTTAGATAAATTATATTGCATAATTGAATTATTAAGTTATTCCCCCTTAAAATTCAAATTGATGAGATCAAGCTTTAAATAATGCTCAATTCCCTTCATTTTTTCCCTGATTTGCAATAGGTCTTTTGCACCTCTTCAGTGGATTTTTTTCATTTGACTTATTATGTTTTTTAAGGAAATGATTTCTTCAGTGTTTTTTTTTTTTTTATTTGTCCAATTGCATCTTTTAATGTATTGCCTTCTTTTTCCATAGTGTTGATTCTCCCTTGCATATTTTTCATTCATTTTCTCATTTATTTTTTCCTATCACTCTTATTTGCTTTTCAGTATCTTTTATGAACACTTCCAATTCACCTCTTTGGACTTGAGACCAACTCATATCACCCTTTTTGATTCCTCTATGGATATTTTGTTCTCATATGAGTTGATGTTTTGATCTTCCCTGTAATCATAGTAGTTTTCTCTGATCAAGATTCTTTTCTGTTTCTTTTCATTTCTTTTTGTTATTTCCTCATTGTGATTTTTACAGTCTAGTTCTGCTTCTGGGATAAAGGGGGTGATATCCCAAGCTTCCTGTGCAATTCTGAGCCTTGGCTTTGATCACAGGAGTTTCTTGCATTTGGTATTTTGCTCCCAGATGGTGGTAGCTTTACCTGCTCTTTACAGGAAACAGTCTGATTTTTCTTCTGAGCTATGATTGGAGGCTTTCCCACTGATCTCCACCTCTACTGAGTCAGGACCATGGGTATCAGTTGGTGATCTATTATGTTTAAAACCTTCTCACTGGGTTTCTTAGACTCTGAGCTGGGTTGAACACATCTTTCACACAAACACACACACACACACACACACACACACACACACACACACCTATAGCCTCATTTGATTCCCCCAACAGCCCTGCAAATCCTCATTTTACAGAGGAGGTAACTGATGTTTCCAAAGGTTATGTAACTTGCTTAATTAGAGAGCTATTATATGACTAAACCAAATTTGAATCCTGGTCTTTGTGACTTCACATCTATCTTATATATCATTTAGCTGTCAAGATTTAATATGTTCTACTTATAGAACATATAAGTAGATCTGGGCCACATCTGTGAAATTATGAAGTTGTTTTATTCCTGTTAAACTGCCCTGTGCCTCAAATGACTGTTTTAAAGATGAACATTTTCCTCTTGGTGTTAAATGGTTAATAATATTGAAATATCATGATCTTAAAAAAATCAAAACAACAGGTAACAAAAAGGACAATATGTGTACAATGTTGTATATATTCTGTCATACTACTAGTGATAATTTGTTTCAGTGATGCATCAAAAAAAGACATTGTTAAATCTATATATGAAAAGTAAAGAAGAGGGCATTCATTTCATGTATCAAGTGTTGAAGTCAACACTTCAGAGTATTGTAATTTTATCACTATGAGAACCTCTTCACAAACTGCTCTAACTGATGAGTTTACCCCAAGGGACTGAGAGTATTTACTGCCTTCTTTGGATGACATGGGCAAGATCAAGGTTAAATGTATAGATTTAAGCATATTTCCTTTGACATATTTGTTCAACTTGGAGAACAGATAAAATTCCTAAGAGAGTATGAAGAAAGTCAGATGGATAAAGATTAAACTTTGAGAAATATATACATTTGATAGAGAAATAATGAAAGCCAATTTAAAAAAAATAGAGGATAAGTTCTCTCAAAGTTAGGAAAACTACCCCAAGAAATAGAAACTTGGAATTGTGCATTAATGTCCAATTAAGAAACTGAAAAAAATGGAAATGCATGATTATATACTTTTAAACATAGTGAATTTCTGTAGTACTTTTATACAAACAGTTGACAAACTGATACATACATTATTTTAACATTTATACATTTATAATCTTTAATTATGACCATTACCATATGGAGTAGCACATGACCTAAATATTGAACACAGGAAAATATAAGTTAAAATCAATATGCTTGTCTTGAAAAAAGAAAACTTTATTGTGACACCTGAAATTGTATAAAATATAGCCTAACAAGATTCAGGCACGTATCTAAGACAAGCAGATTTCTTTAAATTTATTTGGAGCTTATGGAATTTTGACGAGGATAAAAAAGTTTGCCCCCTTTTCCAGTTATAGTTTACTTTCTATAGCTTATCAAAATCAAAGGCAGCTTAGAAAGTGGAAATGATCTTTCTGCATATTTTTAAATGTGCCTGGGAAGAATTAGTATCATATAGTCTACAATAGCTATAAAGGAAAAAAAAAAAGATTGTGGCAGTTTTTATTTCCCATAAATAAAGAAATTAATGATGATTTAGGTATTTTTACAATATTTTACATGGTATAGAACATTATTTTATTCCTTTTAAATCCTGGAATGAGTGATTATTTCAAAAAACATAGAAAAAAGAAATCTCTAATAATGTTTAGGAAAGCAGCTACATGCAGATTAAATATTATACTGTCTCTGGAGTTTGGAGGAACTGAGTTCAAATCTATTATCATACATTTACTAGCTTTTAAAATTTTTAAAAATGAGGAAGTCACTTGACCCCACTTACTACAGTTTCTCATTTGCAAAATAAATTGTAGAAATGATAGACCACTTCACTATTTTTGCCAGAAAAAAAAAACTCCAAATGGACTCACTGAGTCAGAAATGACTAAAAGCAACTGAATACAATGATGTTTAGAGACACATAAATAGATAGGTAGCTAGAACATTCATTAAGGGCTTACTATATATCAGTCACTGTGCAAGATATTCCCATTCCTGAAGGAGTTCATGGATAATGTGGGAAGAAAATATACAAAAACTTGTAATGTTCCTGGTAGCTCTCTGTAGGTCCTCGAATGGGCCTTGGTTTCAGCAGAATAATCACCACAAAAATAATCAAGAATAAAGTCCAAAGTCTATATTATCTTCTTCACAATCTATCTCCTTTGCTTGGGACTGAGCTAACTTTCTGGGGTACCTTCAGATGGGCCTTGGTCTTAGGGGGGAAGTGAAGGAGACAGGACAGCCACCACAAGGATCTTCAAGTCTCAATTCCAGCCTCCAGCCTTCAGCCTCCAGCCTTCAGCATCTAGCCTCCTGTCCTTTGACTTCTCTGTTAATCTCCCAAGTTGTCTTCCCTCCCAGATCTCTTAGCTCTTATATACTCTAAGTACATCATTATAGGTATCAATCTTGTAGAATAGGTGTCAACTTGTAAGTACTAAGTACATGTAAACTAGAGAATCATTAATTCAATTCCACTGAATTAACACCTTGTTGTAAGATTACTTGTTTCAAGTACACTTGGAAATTTACAAAAAGGAACTGGACATTAGAAGAAAATGCAGGAAAAGGATATACACAGGTTTATATACAGAACTAGCAAAGAGTTGTAAAAAGATGTCTGAAGAGTGAGTTACTTGAGAGTATATGTACATGAAAATTTAGTGGTTCTCCAGTTAAGGAAATAATCAACAAAGAGAACAGAATCTTAAGGCAGACGTTTCTCCAGAGTGTGAAGATGTTTGGCAGAAAAATTAAAAAAAAAAAGTCTAAGTAAGGTTCAGACGAATGTGATCTTTTTCCAGAAGTACGTCTTTATAATTCTATTAGGAACAATGATCATTCATCAGAATGTCTTTGTAATCATGTTCTATGTGTGATTGTACCAACCAAATACTGTTGTAGAGTAATATTGTTAATGCATTAAAAACCATACCAACCATATCATTTTAAAAGTCCACTGTGAGGTCATTTGACTATTTGCTATTCTCCAGATCATTTTTCCAATGAAATTAATAGTTCCCTATACCAATCTTGTCATCCTCTGTGGTGTTTTCATAATGCCTATTAATGTTTGCATTCAGGTTTAAAAAATTGAAATTCCAATAAATCATTAATTGTTCCAAAAACAAATGAAGTTTGACTAGTTATTTTATTGCTTTTTTTTTTTATCCTCCACTGCCCTCTCTTCCAACCAGCCTCTTACAGACACAGTCCAAAAAAACTAAGTGAATGTGAGTGCATGTATTCATATGGTACTTTAGGTATTGAAAAATGCTACCCACTTTATCTCTTTAGAATCTCAAGATCTGTCAGGTAAGTGCTATTATTCTTTTCATTTTATAGAAGAGGAAACTGAGGCTGTAAGATTTTATTCCTAGGGCATCAAAATTATTTAAGTATCTGAGGAAAGATTTGAATTCAGGTCTTTATAATTCCAAGTTTTTTCAGGGTGACAGGCGGTGTGTACGCACCCTATTGCCTATTTCAATTAAGCTCTCTATTCTTAATTTACTACTAAATCCTCCTTCATGTCTTTATTTGAGTAGACAACCCGTTATGTTCTAATATAGAAAATATAGCCTATTGCTTCCCCCTTCATATGCTACACCTTGACCTAACGTTTTTATGGTTTGATGATTTTGCTCACTTTGGGACCCTATTGGGGTGAGCTGATGATGGCAGTATATAGACTGCTAAGCGAGAAGGGGTGAGGTGTATCGGGGTTTATCGATTATAGAACAGGCTCCTCTAGGAGGGTCTAGGGCACCGCCAAGTCCTTTGAGTTTTAAGCAGTGGCTAGTAGTTCTCTGGCGAGTAATTTTGTTATTTAATTACCTAGGTTTACAGCTAAGCATAGTGGGTTCTCTAATCCCAGTTTGTACCTTAGCTTTAGTGTCTTCAGCATTGGTAAAGTCACGTAAGTTGCGTATTTTAATATCAACTAGGGCGTATTACAGCATAGTTGAGTTTTAACTTTATTTGTTAGGTTTTATGCTTAAACACCCTTTATGCCATTTTTCTGTTAATTCAGGTTTGATCGCAGTGGCTGGCACGAGATTTATCAACCCTTATTTATTATGATTTAGTCAAACTTTCGTTTATACCTCAATGTTAGTCACTGCTGTAACCCCCCATGGGGGTGTGGTTAAACAAGGTGTCACGGGCTGCTTGTGTAAGTGTGCCTGATACCAGCTCCTTTATACTCTAGGGAAGTTAAAAGGGCATACTCACTGGGTTGCGGAAACTTGCATGTGTAGGTCTAATAAAAATTAACAGTAAGGCCAGGACCAAACCTTTGTGCTTGTGGAACTGATTAAAGTCCATCTAAGCATTTTCAGTGCTTTGCTTTGCGTTAAGCTATACAAACAATCTATTAGAAATTTCAAAATTTATCAAAAATTTTGATAAATTTAAGTGTGTATACTATGTCAGTATTAAATTTATTTTAATTTTTTTTGTTTTTTTCCATAAAAATTTTAAGATTGGGTTGGAAAGCGGCTGTATGCTTGATTCATAGAATATTAGGGTGTTTGTTGTAATGTTCTGTAGCAGTATAAGTTTAATAGTGAGTAATGGTGTCGCACTATCTACTGCACTACAAACATATTTAGATATGCATGTTTGTCTGTATGTCTGTATGTGTATTCATTTCCCTTTCCCACTATTAATCATATGTCTTCAATGACAAAATTCTACAAAATAATGAGGTCACCAAATTGTTATGGCAGACACTTTATTTTTCTTAAATTATCACTTTTCTGTGTGACTTTGATAAAAAACATTCTATTTGTGTTCCAATAATAGTTCAGGTTTCAAGTCATACAGGACCAATAATATCTTTAAAATATAAGAACAAAGAATAAATAAAATGACTGTTTTCAAAATGTTTAAAAAATGAACAAAATCTCTGGTGTATCTTTCTATACACCAACTTTACAGAGTTTGACTTTCACAGATGGCAAGTTGAATCTCAAAACATAGAGCTGAAGGTTAGTGTATTACAAGAGATTCCTAAGTGTATTGAAAATTGGCCGCGTTAAAGATCTAACTTGCCTATAGATAAACATCTTGAGCCCTTTAACTATTGGGATCTTGGCATGGCATTTAGAGGTCTGTGCCACAAATCAATTTTAGTTGTTTCTCTAGATATTTGCATTTGTCAACATTCTACAATTCTATTGTTCTTCCCATTTTTTTCATTAGGACATTAGCTTTTGCATTTTTTTTCTAAACCTGGAAATGCCAGAAGGACATATGGATAGTTCAGTGGGATATAACCACTTTTAGTCTTCTGACTAGACATATTTGTTCTAGAATAGAAACAAATCCTTACTGCCTATTTGTGAGACACAAACATGACTTTTCCTCTGGGGGTATCTTGCTGTGAATGGCTGCAGTTTGCCAAGGTTCAAACTTTGAAGGAAACCTTTTGCAATCCAAATTAACATACCTTTGGCAACAAGTGTATTCCTGTGGCTAAGAAAGAAAAAAAAACTCTCAAATTTTAATATTATTTTAGAAAGTATTTTCCATTAAAATTTTCATTATATTTTTAGGAACAATTTTTGAATTATGATACATTATTTGGTATTCAATTATATGTTGCCTTGTATCATTCTCTATTTCTTTATTTATTCAACATTCTAGAATTAGGAATAAGATAAATGTCCCAATAATTCTAAAACAAGTAAATGCAGATGTCTTTAGCAAAACTCCCAACAAAGTAATAGCATTTATATAGCATTCTAAGGTTTGCTTTAGAAATATTAGATAGATAGATTGATAGATCTCCATTTTACTCAATGAGGCTTTTAAGTAGCTTGCTCCTGGTTACATATCTAGTAAGTATTTACAGCAAAAATATTTTTTCTTTTTTCTTTTTTTGCAGCAAAATTAAACTTTCATATTCCCTCCATCAATAATATGAGAGTTAAAGAAGACAGAGACTACACAATAATTGGGTGCATTAGTGAAGGCTTATTGGAAAAGCTGATACAAAAATTAAGTCGAAGCAAGGAAAAGTTGTCAACAAGTAGAGATTTTGAAGAACAGGGTGCTCAGAGGAAGAGACAAGAAAAGAGAAGAGGGAAGATTAACAAAATCTATTTCATGTATCCTGGAATAGGAATACATAAAAGTAAGATAAGGTAAATTTAGGTAGATTGGAGGAAGAATAGGGAGAATCTTCAAAGTCAGTTTAAAGAGCTTATATTGTATTTTATAGACAATTAAAGGTACAATAGGACACATATAAATAAAACAGTGATGGAACCATAATATTACATTTGAATTATACCCCTCAAAAAGCTATATTTAATGCGAAAAACTGTACAAAGAAAGTTTACAATTTCATATATACTCACTATTGGCTTATATTTCTTAAATAATTTACAATTCTGAGGTAATAAAATAATATATAGTCTCAATAGTTCTAGAATTTCTTACACTGATGGAAACTGTAACCCATAATGATTTCTTCTCCTATGAAATTCTTGAACATAGCCCCAAAAGTTCACTGCAGGGCACACTTTGTGCTGAAGGCCTTTTGTTTTCCTTTTGTTTTCATAATCCAAGTGCTTCCAGGATCACTTTGAGCTGTAATCTGTCATCCCTTACTTTTGCCCTGTGACCATTTAATCTTTTCTTCCTATCACACACTTCCTTGATGACATCTCTTGTTACTTTATATCCATTTCTCTTTAATTTAAACTTTTAGTTAGCTCAAGTCCATCATGAACAATTGTTTGTCCTCTATCTAATAATTATCTCAAATTCTTGGAGGCAGTGGTTTTATATGTCTTGCAGTTATATGCAACAGTGTTAAAAATTTTTTGAAAACATAGGCCTTTCTTTCAGTAAAACAGCCAATTGATTTCCCCAAGATAATAAAGAATACAGCTTGCTCTACTCCTCATTTTTGAATTTGAATCCAAATCACATTCCATCTATGTCATCTATTCTAGGTATACAAACTGTTGGAAAAACTGTCAAGAGTATCCATCCAAATGCAATGTGGGTGATGTTTTTCATGCTCTTGGTATTTTCTGTGTGGATAAACTCAGTTCCCTTTGAATGATTAGAGATCATCTTCAAGGAAACTTGCAACATTTTCAGACTTGATGTAATTGTACAAATGCCACCCACAATTAGGAGCAACTGGAAAAATATTATCATCTAAAACAAATCCTTTTTAACCTAGATCATATGCTGCATCTTCTCCATCACTTTTGGGAGATATTAAAAAAGATAGGAATTACTTTGCCCAACATTATGGCAATAAATTCGACAACTTAAATGAAATGGAAGAATACCTTCAAAAATATAGCTTGCCCAGATTAACAGAGGAAGAAGTAAATATCCTAAATAGTCCCATTTTAGAAAGAGAAATAAAACAAGCTATTAACCAACTCCCTAAGAAAAAATCCCCAGGACCAAAGGGATTTACATGTGAATTCCTCCAAAGATTTAAAGAACAATTAACTCCAATGCTATATAAACTATTTGAAAAAATAGGGATTGAAGAGTCCTACCAAACTCCTTTTACAACACAGACATGGTACTGATACCTAAACCAAGTAGGCTGAAAACAGAGAAAGAAAATTATACACCAATCTCCCTAATGAATATTGATGCTAAGATCTTAAACAAAATATTATCAAAAAGATTACAGAAAATCATCCCCAGGATAATACACTATGACCAAGTAGAATTTATACCAGGAATGCAGGGGTAGTTCGATATTAGGAAAACTATTAACATAATTGGCTATATCAATAACCAAACTAACAAAAATCATATGATCATCTCAATTGATGCAGAAAAAGCTTTTGATAAAATCCAACATCCATTCTTAATAAAAACAGTTGAGAGTATAGGAATAAATGGACTTTTTCTTAAAATAGTCAGGACCATATATTTAAAACCGTCAGTAAGCATCATATGCAATGGGGAAAAATTGGAACCTTTCCCAGTAAGATCTGGAGTGAAGCAAGGTTGCCCACTATCACCATTATTAATGTATTAGAAACACTAGCCTCGGCAATAAGAGTCAAGAAAGAGATTAAAGGAATTAGAGTAGGCAATGAGGAACTCAAACTATCACTTTTTGCAGATGATATGATGGTATACTTAGAGAACCCCAGAGATTCTACTAAAAAGCTATTAGAAATAATTCATAGCTTTTGCAAAGTTGAAGGGTATAAAATAAATCACCATAAATTCTCAGCATTTTTATACATTACCAATAAAATCCAACAGCAGGAGATACAAAGAGAAATTCCATTCAAAATAACTGTCAACAGCATAAAATATTTGGGAATCTATCTACCAAAGGAAAGTCAGGAATTATATGAGCAAAATTACAAAAAACTTTCTACTCAAATAAAGTCAGACTTAAATAATTGGAAAAATATTAAGTGCTCCTGGATAGGCCGAGCGAACATAATAAAGATGATAATACTCCCTAAACTAAGCTATTTATTTAGTGCTATACCAATCAGACTTCCAAGAAAAGATTTTAATGATCGAGAAAAAATAACAACAAAATTCATATGGAATAATAAAAGGTCGAGAATCTCAAAAGAATTAATGAAAAAAAAATCAAATGAAGGTGGCCTAGCTGTACCTGATCTAAAACTATATTATAAAGCAGCAGTCACAAAAACCATTTGGTATTGGGTAAGAAATAGATTAGTTGATCAGTGGAACAGGTTAGGTTCACAAGACAGAAAGAATAGTCAACTATAGCAATCTGGCGTTTGACAAACCTAAAGATCCTAACTTTTGGGATAAGAATTCATTATTTGACAAAAACTGCTGGGATAACTGGAAATTAGTATGGCAGAAATTAAGCATGGACCCACACTTAACACCATATACCAAGATAAGATCAAAATGGGTCCACAATTTAGGCATAAAGAAGAAGATTATAAATAAATTAGAGGAACATAAGATAGTTTATCTTTCAGACCTGTAAAGGAGGAAGAAATTTGTGACCAAAGATGAACTAAAGACCATTATTGATCATAATATAGAAAATTTTGATTAAAAAGCTTTTGTGCAAACAAAACTAATGCAAACAAGATTAGAAGGGAAGCAACAAACTGGGAAAACATCTTCACAGTTAAAGGTTCTGATAAAGGCCTCATTTCCAAAATATATAGAGAACTGACTCTAATTTATAAGAAACCAAGACATTTTCCAATTGATAAATGGTCAAGGGATATGAACAGACAATTTTCAAATGATGAAATTGAAACTATTACTATTCATATGAAAGAGTGTGCCAAATCATTATTGATCAGAGAAATGCAAATTAAGACAACTGAGATACTGCTATACACCTGTCAGATTGGCTAAAATGACAGGAAAAAATAATGATGAATGTTGGAGGGGAGGCCAGAAAACTAGGGCACTGATGCATTGTTGGTCCAACCGTTCTGGAGAGCAATCTGGAGTTATGCCCAAAAAGCTTTCAAACTGTGCATACCCTTTGACCCAGCAATGCTATTACTGGGCTTATACCCCAAGAAGATATTAAAGAAGGAAAAGGGACCTGTATGTGCCAAAATGTTTGTGGCAGCCCTGTTTGTAGAAGCTAGAAACTGGAAAATGAATGGATGCTCATCAATTGGAGAATGGTTGGGTAAATTGTGGTATTATGAACGTTATGGAATATTATTGTTCTATAAGAAACGACCAGCAAGATGAATACAGAGAAGCTTGGAGAGAATTACATGAACTGATGCTAAGTGAAATGAGCAGAACCAGGAGATCATTATATACTTCAGCAACGATACTGTATGAAGATATATTCTGATGGAAGTGGATTTCTTTGACAAAGAGACCTAATTCAGGTTCAATTGATCAAGGATGGACAGAAGCAGCTACTCCCAAAGAAAGAACACTGGGAAATGAGTGTAAACTGTTTGCATTTTTGTTTTTCTTCTCAGGTTATTTTTACCTTCTGAATCCAATTCTCTCTGTGCAACAACAGAAGTGTTTGGTTCTGCACACACATATTGTATCTAGGACATATTCAACATATATAAGACTGCTTGCCATCTAGGGGAGGAAGTATAGGGAGAGAGGGGAAAAATCGGAACAGAAATGAGTGCAAGGGATAATGTTGTAAAAAACTACCCTGGCATGGATTCTGTCAATAAAAAGTTATTATAATTAAAAAACAAGAGAATACAGATATAATTTGATTTTGTTATAATAATATGAAAAAGATACTAGAGCTGGAAAAGGAGGGAAAATAAGGGAAATTACATCTTACAAAGAGACAAAAAAAAAAACTATTATAATTGAGGGAAAGAAGGAAGGGGGATGAGCATTATGTGAATCTTACTCTCATGAGATTTGGCTCTAAGAGAGAATATCAAATATATTTGATTTCACAGAGAAACTTCTCTCACCTTATAGGGAAGTGAGAGGGAAAGAGGGGAAAGAAAAGGAAAGAATAATAGAAGGAAAAAAAAAAACAATTATTAGGGAAAAGGTATAAAAAAGGGGAGGGGCTCAAAAGGGGGAGGACTATTTGAGGGAGGTTTGAGGGAGGTCATCAAATGAAGAGTACTGCAGAGGAGGGAAAGGAGAAAGGAAAAAGAAACGCATAACTTTGGGTAAAGAAGATGGCAGGAAATACAGAATTCATTATTTTAACTGTGAATGGGAATGGTATGAACTCTCCCTTAAATGGAAACGAATAGCAGACTAGATTAAAAGCCAGAATCCTACAATATGTTATTTCCAAGATACACATTTAAAGCAGACTGATACATATAGACTGAAGGTAAAGGGCTGGAGCAAAATCTATTATGCTTCAGGTGAAGTAAAGAAGACGAAAAAAAAGGCAGGAGTAGCAATCCTGATCACAGATCAAGTAAAAACAAAGATAAATCTAATTAAAAGTGATAAGGAAGGAAACTGTATTTTATTAAACAGTATCCATAGATAATGAAGCAATATAAATACTAAACATATACGCATCAAATGGTACAACATCCAAATTTCTAGAGGAGAAGTTAAGAGAGATGCAAGAAGAAATAAAGAGCAAAACTATACTAGTGGGGGATCTCAAACTTGCTCTCTCAGAATCAAATAAGTCGAATCAGAAAATAAACAAGAAAGAAATGGAGGTAAAGAAAATGTTAAAAAAAAAAGTTAAGTATTACATATCTTTTAGAAAATATTGAATGGAGACAAAAAGGAGTTAACTTTTTTCTCAGTGATTCATAGAATTTATACAAAAATTGATCATGTGTTAAGGCACAAAACCCTCAAATCAAATGTAGAAAGGCAGAAATAGTAAATGCATTTTTTCAGATCATGATGCAATAAAAGTCACATGCAATATAAGGACAGGAAAAATACACCAGAAGTTATCTGGAAATCAAATAATCTAATCCTAAAGAATGAATGAATGAAACAGCAAATCACAGACACAATCAATAATTTCATCCAAGAGAATGACAATAATAAGACAACATATCAAAATTTGTGGAATGCAGCCAAAATGGTAATAAGGAGAAATTTTATATCTCTACATGCTTACTTGCATAAAATAGAGAAAAGGAAGACAAATTAATTGAGCTTACAACTAAAAAAGCTAAAAAGAGAACAAATTGAAAACCCCCAGTTAAATACCAAATTTGAAATTCTGAATTTCTGAAAATAAAAGGGGAGTTTAATAAAATTGAAAATAAGAAAACAATTGAATTAAAAAATAAAACTAAATTGGTTTTATGAAAAAAACACAAAATAGTTAAAACTTTAGTTAATTTGATTAGAAAAAGGAAAGAAGAAAATCAGATTGTTAGTCTCAAAAATGAAAAGGGAAACCTTTCCATCCATGAAGAGGAAATTAGAAAATGATTAGGAGTTATTTTGCCCATTTATATACCAATAAATTTGATAATGTAAATGAAATAGAGGAATAGCTACAGAAATATCAATTGCCCAGGTTAATAAAAGAAGAGGTGACTTATTTAAATAGTCCCATTTTAGAAAAAGAAGTCGAAGAAGCTATTAAATAGCTCCCTAAGAAAAAATCTTCAGGGCCAGATGGATTTACATGAATATTTTACCAAACATTCAAAGAACAATTAATCCCAATAGTATAAAAAATTATGCAAAAATAGGGAAAGAAGGAGTTCTACCCAATTATTTTTTATGACAAAGATATGGTGCTGATACCTAAATGAGGGAGGATGAAAACAGAGAAAGAAATCTAGCAACCAATGTCCTAATGATTATTGATGAAAGAATATTAAATAAAATATTAGCAACATGATTACAGAAAGCCATCTCCAGGATGACACATTATGACCAAGCAGGTTTTTTAACCAGAATGCAGGCCTGGAAAACTATCAGCATAATCAACTATATCAATAATCAAATTAATAAAAAATATATGTTGATCTCAATACATGCAGAAAAAGCATTTGATGAAATCCACCATCCATTCCAATTAAAACACTATAGAGTACAGCAATAAGTGAACTTTTCCTTAAAATTGATCAGTAGCATCTATTTAAAACAATCAGCAAGCATCATATGTAACAGAGACAAACTAGAACAATTTCCAATAAGATCAAGAGTGAAACAAGGCTGCCCTTTATCACTAATACTATTCAATATTGTATTAGAAATATTAGCTTTGGCAATAAAGAAGGAAAAGACATTAAAGGAACTAGAATAGATCATGAGAAAACCAAATTATTACTCTGCAGATGATGCGATGGTATACTTAAAGAATCAAAGAGAATCAACTAAAAAAATAGTAGAAACAATTCACAACTTTAGCAAAGTTGTAGGATACAAAATAAATTCACATAAATCATCAGCATTTTTATATATTATCAAATAAGTCCAGTAGTAAAAGATACAAAAAGAAATTCCATTCAAAATAATTTTCAATAGTATAAAATATTTGGGAATTTATCTGCCAAGTGAAAATCAAGAACTATGCAAACACAACTATAAAACACTTCCTACTCAAATAAAGTCAGATCTAAGCAACTGGAAAAATATCAAGTGCTTGTGGATAGGTCAAGCAAACATAATAAAGATGATAATACTCCCTAAACTAATTTCTTTATTCAGTGCTATACAACTCAAACTGCCAAGAAATTATTTTACTGGTCTATATAAAAATAGTAACAAAATTTATCATTAGGACTCGACCCATACCTAACAGCACATACCAAAAGAAGATCTAAATGGGTTCATCATTTAGACAAAAGAGTGATATCATAAGCAAATTAGAGGAACATAGAATTATTATCTCAGATCTGTGGAAAAGGAAGGAATTTTTGTTAATTGAAGAACTGGAACTCATAATTGAACACCAAATAGATAATTTTGGTTCTAATAAGTTAATTTTTGTTGTACAAATAAAACTAATGCAGATAAGATCTTAAGGGAAGCAAGAAATTGGGTAATCATTTTTATATTTAAGGGTTGATAAAGGCCTCATTTATAAAATATATAGATAATTGATTCAAATTTATAAGAATCCAAGGCATTCTTTAATTGATAAATGGTCAAAGGGGATGAACAGACAATTTTCAGATGAAGAAATTAAAACTATTTCTAATCCTATGAGAAGGGGTTATGCCTATCAATTGGAGAATAACTGAAGAAGTTACGGCATGTGAGTGGTATGAAATATTATTGTTCTATAAGAAATGATCATGAGGATGATTTTATTTATTATATATATATATATATATATATATTTTTAATTATAGGTTTTTTATTTACAAAACATATGCACGGGCAATTTTTCAACACTGATCCTTGGCCAAACCTTCCGTTACAACTTTTCCCCTCCTTCCCCCACTCCCTCCCCTAGATGGCAGGTAGTCTAATACATGTTAAATATGTTAAACTATATGTTAAATTCAATATGTGTATACATATTTATTCAGTTATATTGCTGCACCAAAAAAAAAACACATCTAAAAGAAAGGAAAAACCTGAGAAGGATAACAAAAATGTAAGCAATGACAGAAAGAGTGGAAATGCTATGTTGTAATCCACACTCATTTCTTATAATTCTCTCTCTTGGTGTAGCTGATTCTCTTCATTACTGAGCAATTGGAAGTCATTTGAAACGTCTCATTATTGAAGAGAACCACATCCATCAGAGTTCTTCATCATATAATCTTTTTGCTGCCATGTATAACAATCTGGTTCTACTCATTTCACTTAGCATCAATTCATCTAAGTCTCTCCAAGCCTCTCTGAACTCATCCTACTGGAGATTTCTTTTTCCAATTGATGGAAATCCATTCAATTTCCATTTTCTAGCCACTAAGAAAAGGGCCACCACAAACATTTTTGCACGTGTGTCCCTTTCCCTTCTTTAAGATCTCTTTGGGATATAAGCTCAATACTAACACTGCTGGATCAAAGGGTATGCACAGTTTGATAACTTTTTGAGCATAGTTCCAAATTGCTCTCCAGAATGGTTGGATCTGTTTACAATTCCACCAACAATGTATCAGTGTCTCAGTTTTCCCACATCCCCTCCAACATTCAGCATTATCTTTTCCTGTCATCTTAGCCAATCTGAGAGGTGTGGAGTAGTATTTTAGAGTTGTCTTAATTTGCATTTTTCTGATCAATAATGATTTGGAGCACCTGTTCATATGACTAGAAAATTTAAATTTCTTGATCTGAAAATTATCTGTTCATATCCTTTGACTATTTTTCAATTAGAGAATGGCTTGATTTCTTATAAATTTGAGTCAATTCTCTATATACTTTGGAAATGAGCCCTTTATTAGAACCTTTGAATGTAAAAATGTTTTCCCAGTTTATTGTTTCCTTTCTAATTTTGTCTGCATTAGTTTTGTTTGTACAAAACCTTTTTAACTTAATATAATGGAAAAATTTTATTTTGTGATCAATAATGATCTCTAGTTCTCCTTTGGTCACAAATTCTGTCCTCCTCCACAGTTCTGAGAGGTAAACTATGCTGTGTTCCTCTGATATATTTATAGTCTCATTCTTTATGCTTAGATCATGAACCCATTTTGGCCTTATCTTGGTATATGGTGTTAAGTGTGAGTCAATGCCTAGTTTCTGCTATGTAAGTTTCCAATTTTTCCAGCAGTTTTTGGTCAAATAGTGAATTCTTATTCCAAAAGCTGGGGTCTTTAGGTTTGTCAATTAGTAGATTGCTATAGTTAATGACTGTTTTATACTCTGAATCTCACCTATTCCACTGATCACCTAGTTTATTTCTTAGCCAGTACCAAATGGTTTTGATGATTGCTGCTTTATAATATAGTTTTAGATCTGGTACGGCTAGGCCACCTTCATTTGATTATTTTTTTTATTAGTTTCCTTGAAAGTCTTGATCTTTTGTTCTTCCAGATACATTTTGTTGTTATATTTAATAGGTCTTTAAAATAGTTTCTTGGGAGACTGATTGGTATAGCATTAAATAAATCGAATAGTTTAGGTAGTATTGTCATCTTTATATATTATAGTCACTCAATTTCTCCAAAACCATTTAATATTTTCACAATTGTTTATATCTGACTTTATTTGTATGGAAAGTGTTTGGTAAGTTTGCTCATATAGCTCCTGACTTTCCCCTGGCAATAGATTCCCAAATATGTTATACTATTGACAGTTATTTTAAATGGAATTTCTCTTTGTGTCTCTTGCTGTTGATTTTTGTTAGTGATGTATAAAAATACTGATGATTTATGTGGATTTATTTTTTATCTTGCAACTTTCATAAAGTTGAGGATTATTTCTAACAGATTTTTAGTAGATTCTCTGGGGTTCTCTAAGTATACCATCATAGCATCTGCAAGGAGTGATGATTTGGTTTCCTCCTTACCTACTCTAACTCCTTTAATCTCTTTCTCAACTCTTATTGCTGAAGCTAGCATTTCTAATACAATATTGAATAGTAATAATGACAGTGGGCAACCTTTTTTCACTCCGAATCTTATTAGGAATAGTTCTTGTTTATCCCCATTACATATGATGCTTAATGATAATTTTAAATAGATACTACTGACTACAATCATGAGATGTAATTTCCCTCTTTTTGCTTTTACTTTTACTTTTTTTCTGGTATAGTCCCCTTTCCACCTCTAGTTCCTTTTTTATCCTATAGCAGAAAATAAAATTATACATGGATTCTTTATGTATACCCATAACAGAAATATAGTTCTCAAGAGTTCTTTTTACCTTTTTATGCTTTTCTTGAGTCCTATATTTGGAGGTCAAATTTTTTTGTTTAGCTGTGCTTTTTTCATCAGAAACAAATGAAATTCACCTGTTTCATTGAATGCCCGTTTTCTTCCCTGAAAGAAAATGCTCAGTTTACCTGGGGAGTTTTTTCTTGGCTCCATCCCAAGTTCTTTTTTCTTTCATAATATCAGATTCCAGGTCCTTTGATCCTTTAATATGGAAGCTGCTAGATCCTGAGTAATCCTTATTGTGGCCCCTCGGTATTTGAATCGTTTTTTTTCTGGCTGCTTGTAATATTTTTTTCCTTGGTCCAATAGTTCTGAAATTTAGTCACAATATTCCTTGGAATTTTAATTTCAGTGTCTCTTTCTGGAGGTGTGCGATGAATCCTTTTAATGGTTATTTTACCTTCTTATTCTATGTCATCTGAGTAGTTCACTTTGATGATTTCCTGGAAAAATGTGTCTAAGCTCTTTTTTTCAACATGATTTTTAGGGAGTCCAATAATCCTTAGATTATTTCTCCTACATCTACTTTCCAGGTCTGTTGTTTTCCCAAGTAGATATTTATTTATTTATTTTTGGTTTTGCTTGACTGATTCTTGATGTCTCATTGAGTCATTTATTTCTATTTTTTCAGTTCTGATTTTTAATGAATTATTTTCTTCATTTACTTTTTTTTTGCTTCTTTTTGTATTTGTCCAATTGAGTTTTTAAATGAATTGTTTTGTTCTATGGAATTATTTTCTGTTTCACAAAAAAAATTTTTATGGTATTATTTTCTTTTTTCCAACTCACAAATTATATTTTCATTGGAGTAATTTATCTTTAACAATTCACAGGAGTTCTTGGGCAAGGAGGTTCCAAGCTTCCTTTACCAACACTTGGAAGTAGCAATGGCTGCATTGGAATCATGCTGAGTCACTTGTGGTGCTGGGTAGTTATGGCCAGGTTCTTTGAGACTCTGGTGCTTGTGTTGGATGTTTTATAACTTCTCTGCTGATATACTAGATTGCAACCAGGGCAGAGTGTCCAACACTGTGGTAGAGCCCTCTTTGTAGATTCTCTATCCTGGGGAGACCGCACCTCACCTTCAGTCTGCTCAGTGTGTGCTGGCCTCCATGCTTTGCCTCCCTGTCTGTACCTGGTCTCCTCCCATGCTTGGTCTCCTCCTATGCCTCTGTCCAATCAAAACAGAACTTTTCTGGTGATTTTTGAAATTATCATCAGCTGGTAATTTGGTGCACTACAACGAGATGATTTATGCCAATTCCAATGATTTTGTGATGAAGAGAGCCAGCTAAAGCCACAGAGAGGACTATAGGAACTGAATGTAGATCACAACACAACATTCTCATTTTTTTGTTGTTGTTCACTTGCATTTTCTTGTCTTATTCATTTATTTTTTTTGGTCTGATTTCTCTTGTGCAGCATGAGAATTGTATCAATAGGTTTATACATATTGGATTTGACATGAATTTTAATATGTTTAATATATATTGAATTGCTTGCCATCTAGGGAAGGGGGTGGGAGAAAGGAGAATAAAATCTGAAACACAAAGCTATGCAAGAGTAATTGTTGTCAAATTATCCATGCATATGTTTTAAAAATAAAAAAAAGCTTTACTATTAAAAAAAAAGAAAATATGGCTTTCAAAAGATATTGTAAGAAGACAACTTCACAGACGTAAGGTTAAGAACCACTGGTTTAAATAAAACATACTCACTGCCCCCTCCTAGAACATATAGTCTTATATGAGTTGAGAAACTATATAAAGAGAACTATAAAACTGTAAGGAATACAAAGCAATGGAGTCAGAAATAAAATTATATATATATATATATATATATATATATGCATACATATATAATACACACATATATAGATATATACATATATACATAAATATATATACATATATTTTATAAATAAAAAGACTATTTGCTTCCGTTTCCTCACCTGTAAGGTGAGGAAATGGAAAGGACAGGAAACGAAAAGGAAATGACAATTTCAGGAAACAGTTTCAGGAGGAAATGAAAGGAAAGGAAACGACAATTCCAGTTTCTCTGCCCAAAAAACCCTACAAGGTCACAAAAAGTTGAATATGACTGGAATGACTGAACAACAATAACAAAATTCTAAATGAAAGATTTTTGTTCAATGATCAACATTTAGGTATATTGTTGGAGGGAATAAATCATATTAATCTTGGCATTCTTCCTATAAATAAATCAGAAGAAAGATGTCAAAGCTAAATGGAAGGATATGTCATGAGTATTCTTTGGGGGAAATCAAAGAAAAAATTTGTTTCAGATTTTTCAAACTTATCAAAGATGATAAGAAAGAGAATTTCATGGTAAATTTGGTCACCATGTAATCAAGCCATAATTATAGATATTTTAAAAAAGACCAAGGTGAAAATAATAACAGGTTCCATAACAACATTGATGTCTGAAAACCAAGTAGTTAAGATATTCTACAGAATTGAAAAGATCATCTAAATAAACAATTTGATACCTGTTGATTTAATTAAAAATAATGAAAACTGAAACTGTGGGAAAACACATGGACAAGTATTATGTACAATAAAGACATAAAAAAATTTGAAGTTTTTAAAAAAAATTTTTTTGACAAAGAATTCATGACATTTTATCATGAATATATTTTTCAAAAAGAAAAATGTAAATAATGGTTGTGGATAGCAACAAATAAAAAAAACAAAACAAACAAAAAACAGCATATAAAATGAAAGTGATTAAATTTTAACTTAAATAGAAAACACTTGCTATTCATGTATGTAATCCCTGAATCAGCTCTTGGTGAATAGTCATACTTTTATTTTGTTGAAATTTGAGATCTGTCCTTTTACCTGAAAGAATAATAATGAGTATGCAATTAAAATGTGAAATTCTATGAATGTGAAATGGAAAGCAAATTATAGTGATACTAAACAGAAAGTTCTATCCAGAAGTTTAACCATTATAAACTAATTATTGCAAGACTAAAACATCCCAGAACAGTTTAGCAGTGATCTAACTTTTTGGAACAGATAAGGAGATAGCTAGAAAATGCTATGAAAAATGATGGGTGATTATGAACAATATTGTCTCAAAAAAGAGAATTGCAATTATGTTCAATCAGTGTAAAGGAAGATTTCAAAGGTATGTGAATAAACAAAGAAAGCCAGACAGAGCCACACACACAGACACACACACACACACACACAAGAAAGAGAGGAAGAGAAAGAGAGAGAGAGAGAGAGAGAGAGAGAGAGAGAGAGAGAGAGAGAGATCCCAACTATTTGAAAGACATTGGTCTATAACATGAGTGGGGAATCTTTTTGTCAGCCAATGGCCATTTGCATATTTTTAATGTTATTCAAGGACTATACAAATTATCAACTGATAAAACTGAAGGAGTAGGAATTGTTCTACTTAGCTTTCAGCTAATTATCACTTTTGGGTTGACAATAAAAATGATTTCATTGGCCTTTTATGGCTTGTGGGCTGTAGGTTCCCCACCCCTGGTCTAGAACATGGAAATAACAGAAAAGTTATTACTGTGAGTAATCTGATATAAAGCATCCTTGGTAAGAAAACTCAGATTTAGGAAACACAGAAACTATGTCCAATTTTCAGTGACCCTAGGTAAGTCCCTTAATTTATCTAGATATCTGTGTTTTCGTTTTTAGTATGAGAACATGTTGGAAACCTGCTTGACAAAGATATAACATCTCTTATGTATCCAACTTTTTAGTCACTTCTTGTATTCTATTCATGTGGACTTTAAAGGGTGCAAATCAAAGTTAAACTATCCAGTTAGGAAAATAAGAAAAATGAGTGAATGACGCCATTGCTTTATTTGACTATGGGGCAGTATTTCTTCAAATGTTCTGAGGGGTAATAATACCAAATATTGGTTGCCTATAAGATGTGTTGGGGAAAAAAAACAACTTCACATTCAACTTCAAGGAAGGACAGTAATACATAGTATAAAGGGATAAATTATTTTTTTAGACCATCAGGAGATTAACCAATAATAATAACAAGGGATTGAGCATGACTCGTTCTTGGCACAATTTTAGCATGTATTTTTAAAGGGATAGTACCCATATATTTTAACATATTTAATGTATTGGACTACCTGCCATCTAGGGAGGGGGTGGGGGAAAGGAGGGGAAAATTTGGAACAGAAGCTTTTGAAAAGGTCATTGTTGAAAAATTACCCATGCAAATCTTTAATAAAAAAGGGGGGATATTAGCAAAAATTTGGAAAAGGAATCATCATCACAAAATCCAGTATAGTTTCATCAAAAATATGTGTTTATAAATTTTTCCAATTTAACAAAGTATTTTTTCAATTAGAAAGTTAGAGCACTATTCCCTCTGCTCTGGTAGAGGACATTAAATCATTATCTTTAAGTATAGATAGACCTGTTTGGGATGCATCTTAATTCTTACAGAGACAGAGTTTCCATTGGCAACTATATCATACTGTGGCTAGAGATTTGGGCCTGAAGTCAAAAAGACTCAATTTCAGTCTGGCCTCAGAAAATTACTACTTGTATGACCCTGGATAAATTAATTAACTTTGCTTCAGTTTTTCCACCTAAATGATCTGAAAATAATCTGAAAAAGAAAATAGTAAACCACTTAAATATTTTTACCAAAAATTTTATAGAAATAAACCTTGGTTTACTAAGATCCAACTCCACTAGAGTATTCCAATTAACAGATCTGTTAAGAGATGGTAATAGCTTCTTGGCCTGATTTGCCAAATCCAGCATGACCATTATTTATTTTAATAGTTTTTTTTATTTTGCCAAATACATGCAAAGATAATTTCAAAATTTGCCGGTGCAAAACCTTGCATTCTAAATTTTTCACTCTCACCCCATTGTTCAAGACAGCAAGCAATCTGATATATGTTAAACATGTCCAATTCTTCTAACCATATTTCCATATTCATCATGCTGTGCAAGAAAAGTCAGTCCAAAAGAGAAAAATGAAAACAAAGAATGAAAAAAACAACAAAACAAGCAAAACCAACAAGAAAGGTGAAAATATTATGCTCTGATCTGCATTCAGTTTCCATAATTCTCTCTCTGGATGTCAATGGCACTTTCCATCACAAGTCTGCTAGAATTGTCTTGAATAACCTCATTGTTTTAAAGAGTCAAGTCCATTACAGTTGATCCTCATATAATCTTGTTGTTGTTGTGTACTTTGTTCTTTTGGTATGTCTCACATGAATACTGTTTAAAAAAGCATGAAATGCTATGTCAGTGTAAATTATTATTGCTATTTTTTGTGAAATGGTCTGTATAGCCTATCAATTCTATTAGAAAAGAGGGAACAAAAACCTAGGTCTAAATTACTCCCTCTAAATCCCTCCTTTTTTGGCTTTACTTTTGTGAGATGTGGCCAAATAATTCTTTTTTTTGATGAGTAACAAATTTTGCAGTTCAATTGCAGAAAATGATTTTTAAAATACCCTTAAATCCTTATAAACCTATAAAAATAAGGCAGTATACTCAGGAATCTTCAGAATATTTTGGCAAAGTTATATTTCTGCCTCTTTTGTTATTACCTAGAATGCCTTTATAGTACAACAATCATGTCTGGATGAGAAAAAAAAATAGTTGCCACTGACAGAATGACATTTCAACTCATTATAGAATATAATATTTTAAAAAACAGAAGTACTGAAAAGATTTTGGTGTCAGGCACCTTAAAATAATTGGTAGAATCTAAGATATATTTGGGAATATCTCAATTAAATGTCTTTCAACCTCTGAATACATGATTTAGAAAGCTAGAGTTTCTTTGAAGCAGACAACATTTATGAAATTTATTTATGCACAGGATTTTCTGGATAAAAGGAGATTGATGTCTAGTAACTCTAATGGCATTAGAAATAATATTTTTTTTCGTAGCAACTATAATATTATGGTTCAGATCTTAGAGCTAGAGTGTGCTGATGAATTTCCTGCCTTTCAGAAGACTGAGATTAAATTGAAGTTAAAACTAGAAATTCTATTTGATCTCTTAGAAATCTGGGTGTATTCCAGATAATACTTGTGATAGTAGCAGCCAAGTATGGCATCTTTGCTTTCTGACATAGCAGGAGGTCAAACTCCAGGGGACATGATTGGCACTGTAACAGATCAGTGAAAGGCAATCAGGCAGCCAACCAAAATTATGAAACTAGAAGCAGAGTTGGCAAGAAGAATGCAATACAAATTCCAAGAGGAGGATTGTCCTAAGACCCCAGATTCTTAGCCGTCAGTATTATCTTGAAATTTTCCTAGAGAACCATAGAGAAATAGAAATATGATTCTGGTGGTGGTGCTGATAGTAGTAGTGCTGTGTGTGTGTGTGTGTGTGTGTATGCTCAACTTTTGTGTATATGTATATGCGTTTATCTGTATGTGTTTATCTGTGCTAAATAAAATCTAGGTGCGTGTGTATCTGTGTTAAATAAAATCTAGGTGGTTTATGTATCTAAAGTATTTACCTCTTTCATCTACTTGGTTACTCCGTCAAAAAAAGACATAAGTTTAGTCTGGCAAGATTTCTTTATTTTGAAGCTATATGGGGTATTTGGCATGACTACTTCCACTTCTAGGGCACTGGATTATAGATTTTGAGTTAGAAAAAAATCTCCAATACCATCTAATCCAATTTATCATTTTGCAAATGAAGAAATGGACTTACAGAGGTTAAGTAACTTGTTTAAGGTCACCCTTCTAGTAATACATAAGATGGAATTTAAAATACAGTCTTCTGATTCTAGAACCAGTGGATTTTTTTTTCTATATCAAATGTTTCCTATAATATTCACTTGGCTTGTCCTTAAAAACAAATTCAAAAATTTGGCTAAAAATCACAATCCAGCTTTGTTTCCCATAAGTCAAAGAAGAACAATTGGTAGTACCAAAAAAGGGCAAGAAGATGTTAGAAAAGATGAATGTTGTAGAAATAAATTCTTTGATGTATATACATAGCTATCATTAAATTTCAAGGCTTCCATCAGTAACTCTTGTTAATATTTACATCATTTAGCATAAAAACGTTTGCCATATAAAACCCAGTGTGGTATAGGGGAATGGGTCCTAGACTTGGAGTCAGAAGTCCTGATTTTAAAGCCTAGTTAGCTTTCAGCGTGATCATGGAAAAGTTGGTAAAAATTTCTGAGTCTCACTTTCCTTAGACTGAGAACAAAGGACACATACAATGTATTAGAGAAAGAAAATTCTAGTTCAAATATGTTATTTAAAAATTGAATAGAGTTCCTTCCAGTTTCATGCAGATTCAGCATGCTTCTATAATACTGTTAAAATTGTGTAAGGCACTGAAGACCATAGTTCCATAATGTGTCAGAGTCAGGAGTTTGAATCCAGATCTTCCTCTAAGACCATTACTCTTTATCTAATACATTATATTGACTTTTGGAAACAAAATAGATGATCCTAAAAGAAGAGTGGGATGATTTCACTTAAGTGAGAAACTATCTACCAATACAAATTGTAACCCCACATAAAGCATAGTAAATTCACCTTTGGTAATTCTCCTAACTGAAAAGGGAATTTCTTTTTTGGGCAAAGTAGTAGCTCTTCTATCTTGTGTCTTAGGATACCAGAAAAGTTATTTCATTTCTCTGGGACTCAGTTCTCTTTTTGTATAATCAATATAGGTAGAATATACTTTTCTGGTTTCTTTCAGTTCTAGATCTAAGACTGTAACCAACTTGATCAAAAAAAACCCATTAATTTGTTCCCATTTGCTTGGGAAGGATTTGTGGTGGAAATTGCCTCTGAAAGATGGAAAGGGCAACCCTTAATGATCCCATGGATGAATGCTTATCCCTAATGTGGGAAGGGTAGATAGTACAAAAAAATCATCCAAAAATAAAGAAAAAGTCAGCCTATATGTTGGAGAGAGGTCAGGCAAGGATGAGGCATATAAACTGACATCCTCAAAAAGTACCATTACAATGTCTCCAATTTTTTTTCTGTTTTATCCATATTAGTGCATTAATGGGTAGCAATGACTTATTTTATTTCCCATAGCAGAGACTACAGTAACGAAATTTCATGCTGGGAGCTTCCCACATTGATGAAATCATGAAGCCAGACTAAAACAGACAGAAATCTCATGAAAAAGAAATAGCTGTGTTTTTTTTTTTCTAAAAAAAAATAACAACAACAACAAAAACCATGATAATGTTAAATCACTCAAGAAAGAAATCTACTGGTAGAGAAGTATCAAAATTGGCTCAGAATCATAAGTAATAAGCTGTTTTTGCTTAATGAATTACTTTTGCAAGATTTGTGTTCCCCTCAGGATGAATGTTTCACAATGGATAATTATAATTTTATAATTTTTAAACTCACAAATTTAATTTAAGCAGATTTCAGGAGAAAAAACTTCAAAGATGTATAAAAGGCATCTAAAATATGTCATTCTATTACTTGAAACTGTCCTAGTAGCTATGAAGCAACATTTTTAGTAGAGGAATAATGACGTATGTATTATAATCTTATACTTAACAGCTGGGCAATTAATCAAGACTTATCTATTCTCTCCTTTAAAGAATAGTAAATTCAGAAATTTCTTCCTTAAAATTAAAAACTTTCACAATACTCACCAAGATCCCCATGAGAAACTCACTGCAATCTCCAGAAATGTTTATTTTCCTTTGCCTTCTGAGGTTATTCAGAGTGAATACGAAGGTTGACAGATGTGGAATCTATGTTTCTGAAAACAAACAAACAAACAAACAAAAGATTTGTTTGAAATACTGAAACTATTTCCTTCTGGCACTCAAGAATTGTTAAGGAATTAAATTTTGCAGTACAACAAAATAATTTCATTTATGTATATTACACACACACACACACACACACACACAAATATATATATTTACGCAGTGAGTTTATAAGGAAGTTGTTGATTCAAGAAGATAAAGAAAAGGAATCACAACTGAGATATCTATAATACACTTGTCCATTATCTAGGAAGACATTTTGTGGTATCAAGGAATATAAAGAACAGAACAATCTTCTATAAAGCAACCAAGAACATCATTTATTCTGCAGAGGTGACATGTTTAACACTTATAGGACTTATAAAATCTATGGAAGAATTAAAAATAAGAGAAGAAGTGCTTGGAAAAAAAGCTCAGAAAGTAAAGTTCTTAAAATATTCTGCAATTGTCCTAATATCTCTGACTGGTGGACATCTTAGTTTATGTATTTTATGGCAAATTTATTTTTCTTCTTTAGGGAGATGGCAAATATTACTATGTTTCCCATGTTCCATTAGCACTTGGATTTTACCATGACTGACTTCACAGTATAGGACCTCATAGATTATAATAGTCTTCTGATCTGTATTTTATTTATTTTAGAAAAATACAAATACATTAATTAGAGCTATATACAAAATTTTTACTATTTATATACACACAACTTTATTTCAACTATATCTCAATATTATGTAAATTATATTTGTATGCATGCATATTTGTGTATATATGCATGTATATGTATATGTAAAATTACAGTTTTGGAAATTACACACACGTGATTCTAGAACTGTAATTTTGTCAGGAATACATAATAGATCACTTTCCATATGTGCATGTAAACAAATTACTTAAAACTTAGAACACTGAAGACTGGTTTCAAAGTATTTGGGTGTCATGACCAGGATATTATCTGTTAAAAAAAAAACAAGCAAACAAACAAAAAAACTTGAAATCAAATTTTCTAATTTCCAAAGCTGCCCTTATATCTATTTAGCTTTGGAACAATATAAATGGGCCTGGAGTCTATTGAAATTATTATTTTTTTTGGTCTTGGCAGGTAGCCACCCAAATATTTTATTTTGTCTATAATTATTTTATTTTATTTACATATTTTTATTATAACTTTTTATTTACAAGTTTTGCATGGATAATTTTACAGTATTGACAACTGCCAAAACTTTGTTCTAATTTTTCTCCTCCTTCCTCCCATCCCCTCCCCAAGATGGCAGGTTGACTAATATATGTTAAATATGATAAAGTATAAATTAAATACAATATAAGTATACATGTCCAAATAATTATTTTGCTGTACAAAAAGAATAGGACTTTGAAATAGTGGACCATTAACCTGTGAAGGAAATCAAAAATGCAGGTGGACAAAAGTATAGGGATTGGGAATTCTATGTAATAATGGTTCATAGTCATCTCCCAGAGTTCATTTGCTGGGTGTAGCTGGTTCAATTCATTATAGCTCTATTGGAACTGATTTGGTTCATCTCATTGCTGGAGATGGCCACATCGATCAGAATTGATCATCATATAGTATTGTTGTTGAAGTATATAATGATCTCCTGGTCCTGTTCATTTCATACAACATCAGTTCGTGTAAGTCACTCCAGGCCTTTCTGAAATCATCCTCCTGGTCATTTCTTACAGAACAACAATATTCCATAATATTCATATACCACAATTTATTCAGCCATTCCCAGTTATGGGCCCCACTTGTATCACACCGCTTACCCTCTTTAGGATCCCTCTCTCCCCCCGTTGAATCTCTTCCCCTTTCTTGTACCCTTCCCTTATTACTCTTTTCCTTTTACTTTTTCCTCCCCCCCCCTTTTAATGAGGTGAGAGAACATTCTCTGCAAAACCAATATGTCAATTATTTTCTCTTTGAGCCAAATCTGATGAGAGTAAGATTCAGACAATGTTCCTCCCTCTCTCTAAATTACTCCAGATATTATAGGTTTCCTTTGCCTTTTTGTGGGATATAGTGTCCCTCTTTTTATCCCCCTTTCCTCTTTTTCTGACACTATGCTTTTCCCATTTCTACTTCCCCTTTCTATTTTATATCAATAAAATCAAATTATACAGGTAGTCTTTATATATATCCACAACAGAAATACAGTTCTCAAGAGTTCCCTTTACCTTTTCTGCTTTTCTTGAGTCCTATGTTTGAAGATCAAAGTTTTTGTTTAATTCTGATTTTTTCCTTAGAAACAAATGGAATTCTTTTGATTCATTAAATGTCTAACTTCTTCCCTGGAAGAAAATGCTCAGCTTGGCTGGGCAGTTTATTCTTGGCTGGAGTCCAAGTTCTTTTGCCTTTGGGAATATCAGATACCGGGCCCTTTGATCCTTTAATGTGGAGGCAGTCAGATCTTGGGTGATCCTGATTGTGGCACCTCGGTATTTGCATTGTTTTATTTTGTTTTGTTTTGTTTTTTTTCCGGCTGCTTGTAATATTTTTTTTTCCCTTAGTCTGATAGTTCTATAACTTGGCCCCAATATTCCTTGGAGTTTTTATTTTAGGGTCTTTTTCAGAAAGTGTTTGATGAATTCTTTCAATGCCTATTTTACTTTCTGATTCTATTACATATGGACAGTTCTCTTTAATGATTTCCTGTAAAATATTATCTAGGCTCTTTTTTTTTCATCATAATTTTCAGGAAGTCTGAATGAATCTTTGATTTCTATTTGTTCAGTTCTGATTTTTAATGAGTTATTTTCTTCATTAGCTTTTTAAACTTCCTTTTGTATATGTCCAATTGAGTTCTTAAATGAGTTGTTTTGCTCTATGGAATTTTTTTCCATTTCACTATTTTTTTTAGTGAATTATTTTCTTTTTTCCAATTCACAAAGCCTACTTTCTTGGGAATTCTTTATCTTTTCCAATTCACAAATACTACTTTCTCAGGATTTTTTTTACCTTTTCCAATTCAAAAATTTTGTTTTCCTGCACTTTCTGGGAGTTCTTTGCCTTTTCTAATTCATATTTCAGGAAGTTTTTACTTTTTTGCATAGCTTTTCTTTCCTTTCCCCATTTTTCTTCTAACTCTCTTTTAAGACTTTTAATAGTCTCTTCTAGGAGAATGTTATGTGATGGGGGTCAGACAACATTCCCCTTTGGTGTATTTTCTGGAGAATGTTTGCTATTAGTCTCCTCGGGGTTGCAAACCTGCTCTCTTTCTGTATAGAAGCTATTGATCGTCCTTTTGATTTTTTTGCTCATTTTTCAAAACCTTTAGGTTCTAACTTCAGGGCAAGGAGGTTACCGGCTTCTTTTGCAAAGCAGGGATAGGTATAAATGTGTTGCAAAGAGCAGCAAGGTACAGGAGTGCTCTGGGGAAAAGTTCTCCCTCCTGCACTGGAAATGATTCAGACCTGGTTAGCATTGCTGGAACTAGGGATATGCCCAGTGATAAACCCCTGCTGTGCGGATTAGCAACTGCCCTGAGGCTAGACTCTGAGCAGTGTAAGTGTCAGCACCCCAGGCCAAAGCGCACCAGGGAGTTGTGGGTATTAGCAGCTGATCAGAGAGTAATCCCCCATGGACTGGAATTGTCTCTGCCCAGGGAAGCACAGTCCCACTGAGGAAGTTCTATTGCCCCAGGCCGAGCCTCCCACTATTTAGATTAGAGGCTTCCCCAGGCTGTGCCCACCTGCCATGCAGATTTGTAACTGCCCCCCAAGCAAGCCCGTACTGCGGAATATGTCTGTGGACCTGTGTTATGATCTGTGCTGAGTCCCTCACTTCCAATTTTGGGTTGGTATAGCCATATCCTGTTCGGTTCTCGTGTTTTTTATATTAATTTCTGCCTTTGGCTTTAATTTCTCTGCTGATCTGCTGTTTGGCAACCAAGGCAGAGCAATCAGCCTATGCCAGATTAGCCTCTGTAATTTTCTAATCACAGAGGCCACCCCCTTTCCCATCAGCTCTGTTTGCTAGCCTTTCCTATTTCCTTGTTTGAGCTGGTCTGTTCCCACCCCTCAGGACAAACTTTTCCTGGCAATCTTCCAGATTATCTTAGGATGGTGAGTTGTTGTACTTCTAATCCTTGTGGGTTTTACCAGTCAAGTGCTATTTTTGAGGCTTAATTTAATAATTGCTTGTGAGATTATAAGAGAAGCTTAGAAAGTTGTGTGTGCTTTCTCTGCCATTTTGGCTATGCCCCTGAGTCTACTGAAATTAGTATAATACACATGTCTTTTTAGAATTTGACTAAAACATTGAGATTCTTTTATATTAACTCTGAATGTGCATTTTTTTATTTCAACTTTGTCTCTTATAAACAACATATTGGATCATTGTCTCTCATCCATTCTGCTATCAATTTCTGCTTTTTAAGTGAGTTCAACCCATTCACTGTCAAAATTATATTAATTTTGTCTATCTTATTTTCACCAGTTTTTTCTTCTCTCTTTTTTAATCCTGTCCCTTCTCAAGAGTATATTTTTTCTTTTAATTGCTGACTCCCTCATTTTGTCCTTTCTTTTATCAACTCCCCCCACCTTTCTCTTATCCCCTTTCCCTTCATTTTACCTACTGGGTAAATTGCAATTCTATACACAGCTGAATAAGTTTATGTGTATATGTATTTCTATATGTATACACACATATCTATGTATGTGTGTGTATTTATTCTTCCCTCCTTGAACCAATTATGATGAGAATAATGTTCAAGCATTGCTTGCCATCCTTCCCATTTTCTCCTCCAATATAAAAACTTTTCCTGGCACACATATTTTATTTGAAAACATTTTACCATTCTACTTCTCCCTTTTCTCTTTCTCACTTCTACATTTTTTTTGGAAATCATTATAGCATAATTGACTCATACCTATGCCCTCCATATATCCATATTTTAATTGCTCTACTAAAGGAAAACAAAACAAAACAAACAAAAAACCTGACTCTAGAGCCAGAAGACTGTCTTCTATTCCATTTATCTGTTCCACCCAGCTTTAAAGAATTCTTTTCATCAGTGATTGTTTTGTTTCTTTTGCTAAAATGGAAAACTTAGACCAATTATGTTTTTAAGGTGTAATTTTGGTTAGCATTTGTTATGTCTCCTTTAATAAGATACTAAATGTCTTTTAATAATTTTCTTGAATCATTCAAATTTATTTTTCCAATTTTTCCTTTATCATTTTTTTTAACTTCTAAGAATTATTTTTTTATCCAGTAAGAGTTCTAATATAAAACTTTATTGATAGCTGTTTTGCATTGTGTCTTTTTCTGTGTTCAGGTTTTGCTTTTCCTTGTTACCATAGTAGCAGTGTCTGGAAAATTTATTTTTGTTCTTCAGTTTTTGCCTTCTTTCTTTGTTGGTCTCCAAGCAAAGTGTAAATGAGCACATGACAGGTGATTTATAATGGGCATTCTTTTTTAAGTATTAATATACTTAGATGGCCTTTATGATGCCTTAAAACTGTGGACTTAACTAATTCCATGAAAATCAAAGTTGCATTTTAGATTATGACTAAAATTCCTTTTATTCTCTACCATAAATTATTAGTTCAAATGATTTCTTATACCAAATACTCCGTTTTATAATAATCAGGTGAGGAATAGAGGTACTTTTCAGTGATTCCTTCATCTTTTGAAGGACTCAATTGTCATCCAGCAAAGTGAAAAAAAATATTAATATAATTTTGACAGAGAGGAAAAGCTTCAAGAGATATCTAAGTTGTAGAAGTATTTCATTACTCTGGCATTGCAAGCTTGTGGTTTGTTTTGGTGATTATTTTCATGTGTGCATTTTTCTGTTCAAGCTGTCTATACTAGATGTTAAAGGTAATATCAATTCTATTTATATCTTTTTGTTAATATCTACCCAAATATTTTCTACTATACTATATATCTTTGTTTTCTTCATTTTCTTACTATTCTATTTTCTTAATTTAAATGTCATGTTGTGTTCTTTTTCCAAATCACAACCAGGTGATAAAAGAGTTCAGAGTTTTTATTGTGTCCTTCAATATAGCCTGGTTAGCTCAGGCCTATCTCTCTGCCTGGTTCTAAGAGCTCTGCTCAAATGTCTCCAAATCCAAAGGTTTGTCCTTCCGGCACCAGCCAGCACCAAGGTAGAAGATACGATGAATCTCTCTTGCCTCAAAGATAGGTCTTGTAGGCTTTCTTCCAGAGTGTTCCTCTCAACTCCTGGGAAGGCTCCCAAGAAAAACTCTCTCGAGTGGCTTACTGAAGTTGTATTTATGCTACTTCTTCGAGAGTGGGATTGTGGGATATCTCCCAGCAATACAACTGAGGGCAAATCATATAATATAAATATGCTGGAAGCTATTAATTACTATTTATAAATTAGGTTAGATTAGAGAAGTCATACATCCTCTAGCTGCAAAATCCCCAAATTTGGCCAGAACCAGATTAAAATGTAATAGGAAAATTTTTAAGAGTAAATTTTAAAAACATAATACAACATGAATAATGTTAATTTGTGGTTTTCTAAATCAACATGGGAATGCAGAGATCTATTTTTTTCTTTTTGCTTTAAAATGAAAATGCTTTTGTACCTACATTTATAATTCATCCTTTCATTATCACCCAGCATGCTCTCTGGCCCTAAGGGAGGTGTGAATTCAGATATCTCTTTCTAAACCCTGAATTCTCCCAAACATGTGAACTCCATTGAGTACTTAGATACTTATGAGTTCTCTAAAGGTGTGAACACAAGCATCGTTTCTATCAGTTGTACTTAGTACCTTGTTTCAAGTTCTGGCCCAAAATATCTCCTTCTAAGATCAAATCAATCATATTGAAGCATGCCAAATTACATAATTATTGTCTCTATCAACTCCAATGGCTTAACAGTTTGTAAAGATTCCAACAATGTCATTCCTTCTCTTCCCCATAAACACACATTTTACCTATTTTGGAATTTTGAATAAGAGAACCTTTCAGAACTCCATTCTGGCCATGAATCTTAGGCTCACTAAGTCTCAGTGATTACTGAGAGGTCTTTACAATCTTTGCATTATAATCACTAGCTGAACTTGTCTATTACCTATTCTTTGTGTATCTGTGCATAGAATCTGAAATTATGAGTATAATGCAGTTTTCTTTATGGTATTTTGTCTCCTCTGAATTGTCTCCCACCGTACCACATTCCAAAGAATCAATCAATGTGAGATGGCTGATTTCTGGTGTAGAAACATTTTTTCCCAATTCAGTTTTCTTTATGTAATTTGACAATCAAGTTAAAGCAAAAGTCAAAATTAACATGAAATTAAGATAATGAAAAGCAGATGATACTGTATATCATTTCAACTGCTTCACCTAACCTGCTTAAACTCAAATTTACACAATAGGAAAATGAATAAAAGCAAAGACATTAAAAAATATCCCTATTGTTTTGCAGAAAATTGACTCATTTAAAATATCACTGGCATTGAAAAAGCCAAATGAGCTTAAAACCATCTCATGTAGGATAAATGTGAATTGCTTTCTAAATAAATATGACAACAATGTTTATATTCCAAATTGGTTTAGAAGACAAATAATTTGAAAAATGTTAAAAATAGGTTCCATTATTGCTTCATAAAATGACCAAATAACCAAAATAGGTTAGCAGAAATCTAAATACAAGAGCTGAATAAACCAAGCCATGCCAATAACATTTAAAGTTGAATATAAGAGGACAGCAAGTAAGCAAATTATAAATTTATGTAAACATTTTTATAATAAAAAAATTTGTCATTGTTGAATGTGAAACCAATACTTTTGAACTCAAATGTTTCATTCTATGTCACTGAGAGGAAATGAAAGTCACAATGAAATTGAAGATGGGGAAGCAGCTAGACCAGAACAAGTACAAATATAAGAAAATCATGTTGAAAATGTCACATTTTTTAATGATGATTGTTGGAGGGGATGCGGGAAAACTGAGACATTGATGCATTGTTGGTGGAGTTGTGAACGAATCCAACCATTCTGGAGAGTAGTGTGGAATTATGCTCAAAAAGTTATCAAACTGTGCATACCCTTTGATCCAGTAGTGTGATTACTGGGCTTATATCCCAAAGAGATCATAAAGAAGGGAAAGGGACCTGTATGTGCACGAATGTTTGTGGCAGCCCTCTTTGTAGTGGCTAGAAACTGGAAACTGAGTGGATGCCCATCAGTTGGAGAATGGCTGAATAAATTGTGGTATATGAATATTATGGAATATTATTGTTCTATAAGAAATGACCAACAGGATGATTTCAGAAAGGTCTGGAGAGACTTACACAAACTGATGCTGAGTGAAATGAGCAGGACCAGGAGATCATTATATACTTCAACAACAATACTATATGATGACCAGTACTGATGGACCTAGCCATCCTCAGCAATGAGATCAACCAAATCATTTCCAATGGAGCAGTAATGAACTGAACCAGCTACTCCCAGAGAAAGAACTCTGGGAGATGACTAAAAACCATTCCATTGAATTCCCAATCCCTATATTTATGCCCACCTGCATTTTTGATTTCCTTCACAAGCTAATTGTACAATATTTCAGAGTCTTTTTTCTTTTTGTACAGCAAAATAACGGTTTGGTCATGTATACTTATTGCGTATCTAATTTATATTTTAATATATTTAACATCTACTGGTCATCCTGCCATCTGGGGGAGGGGGGGTAAGAGGTGAAAAATTGGAACAAGAGGTTCCCAACTGTTAATGCTGTAAAGTTACCTATACATATAACCTGTAAATAAAAGGCTATTTAAAAAAAAATAAATAAATAAATAAATCATGCGCTAAAAAAAAAAAAAGTCACATTTTTGCTTTCAGAGTCACAAATAAAAAATACTAAAGAAACTTTGTAAGATAACTTGAAGATGGGAAATATACATGTGTTAAAATTATTTCTCAGTCTGGTCCTCTAACATACCACCATCACTTTCAATAAGTGTAGTAAGATAATATGTGTAAAAGGACAATACCAGGAAGTAAGATTGTAAAGAGAAACATGGCATCACATATAAACTCTCCTAAAATTAAAGGAATGTAATTAATACATTTGATCATATATTAACCAAAATCTCCATCTTGATAATATATGATAAACCAGCAGAAGCTATCTAAGCACTATTTTCAGAATTCTGTTTTTCTGATATGTAAATTCCCAGAAATTTCCAGTTTTGCACAGTTCTAGATCAGCAGAAAATTAAAAGAAGCCAATAGCTTTAAGATGACAATTTTGAAATTAAAACCATTGAAAAAAATAAAAGACTGTTGGCTTCTCAGGCAAGGTTGGCATACAATAATTAATCCTTAATCAATCTTTAGTAGACTAATAGGTTGAGGGCACTATTCATATCCCATCAAAGAGCTGTAAAAATATTGTTAAAAATGTGTCAATAGTCATGTCTAAATTAATTATAGCTTTTATTTCCAAATCCACAAAATGGTTTATCTTTTAACCTTCATAATCTGACCAGACTATTCTTGAAAATAGTATGTACATTAATAAAAATGTCTGAAATTTTATGGCAATAGAAAAATATTTTTAGTCATATAAAAAATGATTTAAATCACTATGGATCAGAGAAATGCAAATTAAGACAACTACATACATCTACATACAACTACATACATGGAGTTGTGAACTGATCTAACCATGCTGGACAGTAATTTGGAATTATGTCCAAAGGTTATCAAACTGGATATTCCCTTTGAGCAGTGTTTCTACTGGGTCTGTTTCACAAAGAGATCATAAAAATGGGGAAAAGAGCCACATATGCAAAAATGTTTGTAGCAGCCCCTGGTGTAGTGGTAAGGAACTGCAAACTTAAAGCATACACATCATTTGGGGAATGACAGAATAAGTTATGATATATGGATGTTATAGAATATTTTTGTTCTCTAAGAAACAATCAGGGCAGTTAGATGGTACAGTGGATAGTGCACCAGCCCTGAAGTCAGGAGGGCCTGAGTTTAAATCTGGCCTCAGACACTTAATACTTCTTAGCTGTGTGACCCTAGGTAAGTCATTTAAATTTAATTGCCTAAGAAAGAAAGAAAAACAATCAGCAGAATGCTTTCAGAAAGGCCTGGAGAGACTTACATGACCTGATGCTAAGTGAAATGAATAGAAGCAAGACAACATTGTATACAGCAACAAGAAGACTATGTGATGATCAACTGATGGACTTGACTTATTTCAACAGTAAAGTGATTCTGGCCCATCCCCATAACTTGTGATGGAGAGAGCCATCAGCATACAGAAAGAGGACTGTGGAGACTCAATGTAGATTACAATATAATATTTCACCTTTTTTGTTGTTGTTTGTTTGCTTTTTGATTTCTTTCTCATTTTTCACTTTTTGATCTGATTTTTCTTGTGCAGCATGATAAATGTTGAAATATGTATAGAATAATTGCATATGTTTAACATGACGTATTATTTACTGACTAGGGAAGGGGAAGGAAGTGAGAAAATATGGAAACAAGATCATTTGCAAGATGAATGTTGAATGTTGAAAACAATTCTGAAAAATTTCTACACTGAATATTTTTAAAATATCATGGGGGGGTAGAGAATGGAACCAAGATGGGTAGAAAAGTCTTTATCTGAGCTTTCCCTGATGCCCCTCAGATCAACATTAGAGCAAGCCTCTGAACTGGTTTTGGAATGACAAAACTCACAAATATTTAGAGTGTAATAAATTTCCAATAGAAGATATTTGGGAAGAACTACAGAAAAGGTCTGTTTCAATGAAGTATGGGGGTGGGGAGGTGACTGAGGGTGGGGGCCCAGAATGATATGGCATCTATACAGTGAAGAATTTACTAGGAGGCTCTTAGTCAAAGTACAATGGTGTTGGCTACTCTGTTCTGGTTATAAGCCAGTGGATCAGGAGATTAGTTGTGAGGCACCTAACACAAATATAAAAGGCAAATAGTGAGTCTTCGAACCCCAGAATAATGCCAGACTAGGCTATGCCCACCAAGCACATGAAGGAACTGTGGCACCTGCTTAGGGGAGCCTAAAGCCAGTGTTGTCTGTAGATAAAACTTGTGACAATTTTCCCTTTCCCTTAAGAGCAGACCTCAATCTTTTAAAAAATGAGCAAAAAAGCAAAAAAGAAAGCTGACCATATGGAGAAAGAGAAGAACAAACCTCAAATCTTGAGGCTCATAAAGGCAAAGACGCAAAGAGTGATATGAGTTGGTCCCAATGTCACAAGGTTCTCTTGAAAGAATTCAAAAAGGATCTTAAAACGGAGTTAAAAGGAAAATGGGGAAAGAAAATTAGAATATTACAAGAGAGTTTGGAAAAGAAACACAGAAATTATTTAAGGAAAACTTCTTAAAATATATTTAATGAAATGGAAAAAGCATAAAACTCCTTACAAAATAGATCTGAAAAAGAAACCAATTCATTGAAAAACAGAATTTGTGAAATGGTAAAAAATGCAATGAAGAAAGGACCTCATTTAAAAGTTAAAATGGCCAAATGCAAATGAATATAAAAAGCTAACTGAAGAAAATAATTCATTAAAAATTAGAATTGAATGGAAGTGAATAACTTAATGAGACTTCAAGAATCAGTCAAACAAAACCAAAAAAAAAAATATGAAAAAAAACAGAAGAAAATGCAAAATCCTCATTAGAAAAACAAATGACCTGGAAAATAGATATAAGAGAGATAATGTAAGAATTATTGGATTTCCTGAACGCCATGATAAAAAAAAAAAAGAGCCTAGACATCATCTTTCAGGAAACCACCATGAAAAACTGCCTTGATGTCCTAAAACAAGAGAGTAAAGTGGCCTTTGAAAGAATTCACCAAGACCCCAAGATGAAAAGTCCAGGAAACCTCTTAAATAAATTTTAGAATTACCATATCAAGGAGATTATATTGCAAGCAGACAGAAAAAAAAATTCAAATATGGAGGAAACACATTCAGGATTACCTAGGACCTAACAGTTTCTATTGTAGAGGATCAAAAGGCCTTAAATCTGATATTCTGAAAGACAAAGAAACATGTATTACAGCTTAGAATCAACTACCCAGCAACATTAAGCATTATTTTTAGGGGAAAAGATTGGACATTCAATGAAATAGTTTACTTTCAATCATTTCTGATGAAAAGAACAGAGCTGAACAGAAAATTTGATATTCAAATACAATACTCAAGAGAAGAATAGAAAGGTAAAAAGGAAAAAAAAAACCTTTCTTTTATAATTTATTAAATTCACATCCCAGTATGGGAAGATGATATGTTTCTCTCTTGAGATCTGTAATTTTTTTATATGAAGGGGAAGGAGGAAGGGCTGGGAAAGGAGAGGGCTGAATATTTGGAAGCAAATTACAGGGGAGAAGGGAAAAGGGGAAAGGGAGGAAAAAGTATAACTTGGGGAAAATAAGGTGGTGGCAAATACAGAGGTGGTAATTTTATATATGAATGTGATTAGGATGTACTCTCCCATAAAATAGAAACAGACAGTAGACTGCATTAAAAACCAGAGACCTACAAAATGTTGTTTTCATTAAAATAGAGTGATACATTCAAAGTAGAAGTAAAAGGCTAGAGCAGAATATATTATGCTTGAGGAGAAGTTGAAAAAAAGAAGTTAGGGTAGTGATCCTGATCTCGGATCAAGCAAAAGCAAAACAAAATCTAATTAAAAATGATAAGGAAGAAAACTATTTGCTAAAGGGTACCAATGATTGTGAAGTAATATCAATATTAAACATATGTGGACTAAATAGTATAACATTGAAATCCCTAGAGGAGATGTCAAGAGAGCTGGAGCTGCAAGTAGAATTAGATGGTTGAATTCTATTAGTGGGGGATCTCAACTTTGTTCTCTCAGAAGTAGATAAATTGACCACAGAATAAATAAGAAAGAAGTTATGGAAGCAAATAGAATTCTAGAGAAGGTATGATAGACATTTGAAGAAAATTAAGTAGAGACAGAAAGAAATATACTTCTTTCTTGGCAGTACATGGGACCTATACAAAATATGACCATGTATTAGGGCATAAAACCTCAAAATCAAAAGCAGAAAGTCAGAAATAGTAAGTTATTATTTTGTAGAACATGATGCAATAAAATTATATGCAATAAAAGACTAGAGGAAAATGGACCAACAATTAATTGGGAATGAAATAATCCAATCTGAAAAAATGAGTGAGTGACACAGGAAATCATAGACAAAATTGATAATGTCATACAAGAAAAAGACAATAATGAGAGAATATGCCAAAATTTATGGGATATAGCAAAACCAGGTCTTGTATAAAATAGAAAATAAAATAGGAAAAGAGAAGATTTATGAATTCATTCATCAATGAATAATGAATTTAATGAAATCCATAATTAATGAATTAGATGCAACTAAAAAAACTAGAAAAGAACAAATTAAAAATCCCCAATTAAACCAAATTTGATATTCTAAAAATAAGAGGCAATTAATAAAATTGAAAGTTAAAAAAAAAAATATTGAACTAATAAAAAAGATAAGAACCCAACAAAATAGATAAATAGATAAATATTTAATTAATTTGATTAGAAAAAAGAAATAATAAAATGAAATTGTTATACTCAAAAAGGAAATGGATAAACTTTCCACCAATGAAGTGGAAATTAGAGAAATAATTAGGAGTTATTTTCCCCAACTATATGTCAATAACTCCGATAATTTAAGTGGAATGGTGGAACACTCACAAAAATGTAGATTGCCCAGATTAATAAAAGAAGAACTACATTATGTAAATGATGATCTCAAAAGATGCAGAAAAAGCATTTGACAAAATCCAATACCAATTTCTATTAAAAACATCTAGAGAGTATAGGAATAAATGTATTTTTCTTTAAAATCATCAGTAGCATCTATTTTAAACTACCAGGAAGCATCATATGCAATGGACATAAGCTAGAATCATTCCCAATAAGATCACAGGTAAAACAAAATTGCCCATTATCACATTTACTATACAGTATTGTAGTAGAAACATTAGTTTTGGCAATGAGAAGAAAAAAAAAAAAGAATAAGGAATTAAAGTAGGTAATGAGGAAACCAAATTATCATTTTTTGCAGATGATGAGATGATATACTGAAAGACTTCTAGAGAATTAAGTAAAACATACTAGAAAAAATCCACAATTTTAGCAAAGTTGCAGGATACAAAATAAATCCACATAAATCATCAGCATTTTCATATATGACCAACACCATTTTCATATATGACCAGTAGCAAGAGCTACAAAGAAAAATTCAATTTAAAATAACTGTAGATCATATACCATATTTGGGAGTATACTTGCCAAGACAAAGTCAGGTGCTATATGAACACAATTATAAAACACTTTTCACACAAATAAAGTCAGATCTAATCAATTGGGAAAATATCAAGTACTCATGAGGAGATTAATATAATTAAAAATGCCAATACTATCTAAATTAATCCACTTATTCAGTCCCATACCAATCAAAATTTTAAAAAAATTACAGAGCTAGAAAAAATCATAACAAAGTTCATTTGGAAGAAAAACAGTTCAAGAATATCAAGGGAATTAATGAAAAAATGTAAATGAAAGTGGCCTATCTGTACTAGGCCTAAATCTAGATTATAAAGCAATAATCATCAAACCCATTTGCTACTGGCTAAGAAATAGAATAATCTATCAATCAGTGCAATAGGTTAGATTCACATGACAAAATAATCAATTACTATAGTAATATAGTGTTTAGGAAATCCAAAGATCCTAATTTTTGAGATAAGAATTCACTATTTGACAAAAACTCCTGAAAAAATTGGAAATTAGTGTTGTAGAAACTAGTCATTGATAAACACCTAACTCCCTATACCAAGATAAGGTTGAAATGGGTACATGATTTAGACATAAAGAGTGATATTGTAAGCTAAGTAGAACAAAAGATAGTTTACTTCTCAAATCTATGGAGAAGAAAGACATTTGTGGCCAAAGGATTGGATCATATTATTGAATACAAAATGGAAATTTTGATTATATTAAATTAAAATACGTGTGTACAAACAAAACCAATGCAGACAAGTTTAGAAGGGAAACGGAAATAATTTTACACATGAAGTTCTGATAATTGCCTCATTTCTAAAAATAAAGAGAACTGCTTCAAATTTATAAGAATTGAAACTATTTTCCAATTGATAATTGAGCAAAAGAAATGAACAGCCAATTTTCAGATGAATAAGTTAAAACTATGTTTAGGGATAAAAAGGTGCTCTGTATCACTATAGATCAGAGAAATGCAAATTAAGAGAGCTTTGAGGTACCACTACACACTTCTCAGAATGGCTAAGGTGACATCAACAGATAATGACAAATGTTGGAGGGAATGTGGCAAAACTGGGACACTAATACATTTTTGGTGGAATTGTGAATTGATTCAGCTATTATGGAGAGCAACTTGGAACTCTGTTCAAAGGGCCATCAAACTTTGTATATCCTTTGATCCAGCAGTATTTCTACCAGGATTGTATCCCAAAAATATGATAAAAGGAGAGAAAAGGAAGCATGTACAAAAATGTTTGCAGCAGCCTTTTTTTGTAGCAACAAGAAATTGGAAACTGAGTAGATGTCCATCAGTTAAAGAAATTGCTGAATAAATTATTGCTCTATAAAAACTGCTAATCAGGATGATTTCAGAGGGGCCTGCAGATATTTATATCAAGCTAAGTGAAATGTGCAGAACCAGGAAATCATTATATACAGGAACAGCAAGAATATGCCTCAATCAATTCTGATGGTCATGGCTCTCTTCAATAATGAAACTATTCAGACCAGTTCCAATGGTCTTGTGATGAAAAGAGCCATCTACAATCAGAGAGAGGATTGTGGGAACCGAGTATGGATCACAACAGAGTATTTTCATTATTTTTGTGGTTATTTGCTTGCATTTTCTTTTCTTTCCCATTTTTTTTTCCTTTTTGATCTGATTTTTCTTTTGTAGCATGTTATTTGTCAAAATATTTATACAGGAATTGCACATGTTTAACATATATGGGATTAATTACTATCTGGGAGGGGTGAAGGGAAGGGAAGGAAAAATTGGAACACAAGATTTTGCAAGGTTGAATGTTGAAAATTATCTATGTATACATTTTGAAAATTAAAAGGTTTAATTTAAAATAGCGTAACACTGTCTATTGTTAACAGTATAAGGTGACCAGTTGATATTCACTCTTAACTTACCTACATATCGACATTCTTATCTTTTTATTTTATGGTATTGGTTCTTTTAACTGACTGATCACTCCTGAGTCTAGTTTTTGGGATATTCATTATATTCATGTTTATTTGTAAAGGGCTGAAACTATGAAAAGGTGTACTTGAATCAGACAACGAGCACTTAAAGCTAATTACCTATTTGAGATGAGACAATTTTATTAGCATATGCTTGGATATGCTCTTCTCACAGTTGTGAGTATGTGTGGCTCTTCTCACAGTTGATGCTGGCTCAATGTTTGGCATTAAGACAATGGTAGGCAAGGATTAGAGGGTGGAGTGAGACAGGCTAGAGTCACTTTGTGTAATATTCTCTCTAAAATGTAATATTCTCTGTTGAGGTTTTCTTAGGTCTCTGGGAGCAGCCTTTGTTTCAGTTCAGAATAATCACCATGAGCGCAGCCTGGGGTTAAAGTCCAATTTTTTATTGTCTCTTTCCAAGTCTTGTCTCCTTTCTTGTGACCCCGTTAGCTTTCTTATTGTCTAGATCTTTTATTATCTTCTAGTCTGGCCATGGTTCCAAGAGCTTGAGCTCTTGCCTGCTTTCTCTGACTTCTGAATCTCTCCAATTGAATCCTGGCTGAGGCTCTTAGCTTATATATGCTCTCTTAAAGGTGGGAATCTTGTAGAACTATAGTAAATACTAAGTACATGTACTGAACTAGAGAACTGTTAAGCACCATCCTAAATTAGATAAATACTGTCTCTATCAATTCCACTGACTTGGCACCTTGTTTCAAGTTCTGGTTCATAACTACTTTGCAGCAAGATGAGGAGGAGAGAAGTTGGTTACTTTGGACTTGAGAATTGAGAATACATCTTTGTGTAGCCTGTGGCAGTTTGTCTTTCCCCTTCACTTCTCCCCCTAAAGATCAAGGACTTTAAGTTACCCTGACTCTGGCTAATCCTAAGGCCTTCAGGGAGCTAGCCCACTTAACTTTTATTAACCAGGGGTATTATCCAAGATTATTTTCTTTTCCTTCTATACTATCTCATTATAATCTCTTTATCTCCTAACACTTCAACTATTTCAATTTCTATTCGTTCATGTGAATAAATATGGTAATCTTCAGATAATATACTGTGTTAATACATTCATATATATGGATATGTGGATACACACATGGATCTCTCTCTCTCTCTCTCTCTCTATATATATATATATATATATATACACACATACACACACACAGGCACACACAAATACACACACACACACACACACACACACACACAGAGGAAAAAGGCCAGATCCCATTTAATATTACGTGGAGAGTTCCACAATCTACCCTCACAGGCTTTATGTACTCTCTCATCCTCTGAGACTCTTGGAAAGGGTGCAGCCAAAGAGGCATCAATATTGGTGCCTTTCTAAATAAAGAAGTTTCAGGTCTTGGAGCAGAAGACTCCTAGATTAAGGCTAAAGCTATTGCCACCAAATGCTAACCTATTTTTTCTATGCTTATTATCTTTTCCAAGCATACATGTATGAAAAACATTAGTGGTGAATTAGTGGTGAATATATGAAACAATCAAAAAGGCCAAAGCTTGATAGCTGCAAGGGAACACAATAATCAACTTATCTAACTCATATACAAAAGAAAGTTACACCATAATAAAGTAATTTACATCACACAAAGAGTAGTAGTCAACTCAAACATTGAACCTATTTCTTTTGAATTTCAGCCAAATGATATTTTCACCATACTATGCTGCCATGTACAAATAAATATAAAATATTTTTGAAGAATATGTGTGTTTAGAGTTGCTATGACCCTGATACCTTTGAGGTACCTAGGGCATAGCAAGTCTTATAATATATCTCATAGACTGAATGATTCCCAGACAAAATGGACTTTTATTGATTGGCTCAACTATTGAAGAGTAAATTTCAATAGGACTCTTTTGTTTTTAAATACTTAGAACTACAATTTTAATATTTCTTTCAAAATTTATTTTGCTAAATGATTCTTTATTCAATCAACAATGAATGTGCAAAATATAAATTAGAAATGTAAACTATTCAACAAATGTTTGTTGAGGTTTACTAGTGACCAAAAAAACAAAACTATGATCTAGTAGCAAAACATTCTACATTGAGTGTAGATCAGCTACATGATCATATATATTATGTTGTTATAGAGAAAAAACAAATGTATATATAATTCATAGGAAGTAGATATAAATTCCCTTGAAGCTTATTGCCTATGTTGTATTAGTAGATTACTTAACCTTCTGAGTTTATAGTTCTTTCATTTTTGAAATTAAGTGTTTTAGTAAAAGTTGAATAACTCAGCTTGCCATAAGTCATTTATTATTCTTAATATGAAAAAAAAAAAAAAAGCAGCAGCAGCACATAAAAAAAGAATGAGTAATTCAGGACTGTGGTGGGGGAGGGGCAAAATGACAGTGAAGCCAAAAAGCTGATCAAATTCTCCTAGTTCCCTTAAAAATTACATGAAACCATGCCTCTGAATAGAGTCTGATGGAATGAAACCACTCTCCAACTCAAGATAGATTGGAAGGGCTTCAAGAAAGGTTAGTCTCACTTGGGGTGAAAGAGGTGTTCAGCATACCTCAGATAGAGTTGGGGAAAGCCAGTGAGCCATTTTTAAGCACAGCAGAACAGCAAATGAGCTCCTCAGTCCTGACTCAGTAGAGCAGTCTCTGGTGCCAATGCAGAAGACAAATTCTGGGAAATCAGGCTATTTCCTGGAAAAACAGATAAAGCTACCCTCTTTTGTGAGCAAGACACCAAACAGAAGGATACCCTAAGCTCAAAGCCAAGGCTCCCATCTTCACAGGAAGCTTGGGACAGTGCCCTCTTTATCCCAGAAGAAGAGGTTGACATTCAGGAAAAATCACAAAAAAAGGAAATACAAAAAGAAATTGAAAGAAAATGAACAAAATCCAGAAAAGAATCTTAACCATAGAACCCTACTATAGTGACATGGAAAACCAAAACACCAATTCAACACCAATGAGAACAAAATGTCCACTGAGGAAATCTCAAGGTGTGATATAAATTGATCTCCAGCCCAAAGAAGTTTCTTAGAAGTTCTCATAGAAGATTTTAAGTGACAAATAAGAGATGCTGAAAAAAATAAGAAAATAAATGAGAGGTATGGAAGAGAGAGACAACAACTTGGAAAAGGAAAGCAATTCCTTAAAAAACACAATTGTTCAAATAAAAAAAAAATCACTGAAGAAATCAACTCACTTAGAACCACAATAAGTCAAATGCAAAAAAAAAAAAAAAAAAAAAACTGAAGAAAACCACATATTGAAAAGTAGAATTAATTAAATGGGAAAAAGAAATACAAAAGGTAACTAAAGAAAACAGCATATTAAAAACTAGAATTGGATAAGTGGAAGCTAATGACTATGTTAGAGATCAAGAATCAATTAAACAAAGTAAACGAATGAAAAGACGTAAAAACAAAAATGTAAAATTTGTCATTGGGAAAACAGCCAAACTAGAAAATAGATTCAGGAGAGACAACTTAAAAATCATTAGTCTACCTGAAATCTAAGACCAAAAAGAGAGCCTGCATAAATCTTTAAGAGATCATCAAGGAAAACTACCATGATATAGTAAAAATGGAAAAGGAAATGTTCATCAAAAGAATACACGAATCACCTTCAGAAAAATATCTTACAAGGAAAACTCAAGGAACATTGTTACAAAATGTCAGAATTATAATTGCAAAGAAAAAATACTGAAAGCTGCCAGACAAAAGTAATTAAAGTATCAAGGAAAAACAGTCAGGATTAGCCAGGATCTGTCAGCAAATGTGATAAAAGAATGGGAGGCTTAGCATACTAAATTCTAGAAAATAAAATACATGCGGTTACAACCAAGAATTAACTACCCAGAAAGATAGAACATCATCTTTCGGGGGAGGAGATATGGATCTTCAGTGAAGTAAAAGATGTTCAATCATTTCTGTTGAAAAAAAACAAAAACAAAAACAGAACTTAACAGAAAATGTGATCTTCAAACATAGGCCTGAAGAGAAGTACAGAAAGATAAAAAGGGAAAAATATATATTACTTAATGGTTAAACTGTTGATGTTCCTAGATGGAAAAAAAAAATATTATCTGTAACTTCAGAATTGTCTCTCCTTAATGGGGTAGTTAACAGGGACATACATAGATGGAGTGTGTGGTTGTGAAAGGAATATGATGTGATGATATCAAAGAAAAAGGCATTAAGAGGTGAGAAAAGAACTGTGCTGGGAGAAGAAAAAGGGGAGGTATAATGAAACAAATTAGATTACATGAAGAGGAATAAAATATCTATTATTGTAGAGAGAAAAAAGAGAGGAGGATAAATATTACCTGAAGCTTGATTTCATCAATTTTGGCTCAAAGTAGAAATAACTTAAACATTTAGTTGGGCATAAAAAAATTTTCTTACCCTATAAAAAGTAGGAAGAGAAAGGGGAAAGAAAAGGGAAGTGCTGGATAGAAGAAAGAAAAATGGAGAAAGGGCTAAGAGAAAGGAGGAGTGATAGAAAATAGTAGAGGGTGAGGTGGGATAAAAACAAAACACAGCTAAGTAGGGACAGGGTAGAAAGAGAGAACAAAACTATACACAGGGTAAAATGTGAGTGTGAATGGGATGAACTCTTCCATAAAATGGAAGTGAATATTAGAGTGGATTAAAAAGCAAAATCCTACAATATGTTGTTTATAAGAAATATGTCTGAAAGGGAGAAATACATACAGAATAAGGGTAAAAAGATGGAGCAGAATTTATTATGCTTCAGCTGAAGGGAAAATGGAGAGGTTAGGAGCTCTTTTGCTTAACTGTATGCCAGCAAGAATGATAATCTAATCTAAATGAATGGATAGTTACAAAAATATAAATTTTCCAGGTTAATGCAAGAGGAAAAAATTACTTAAATAACTCCATTTTCGAAAAAAAGGAATTGAGCAAACCATCAATGAATTATCTAAGGAAAATCCTGAGGGCCAGATGAGTTTACAACTGAATTCTACCAATTTTTAAAAATTAATTCCAATATTATGGAAATTATTTGAAAAAATAGGTAAAGAATGAATCATGCCAAATTTCATCTATAGCACAAAATATGATACTCATACCAAAACTAGGAACAGCAAAAATAGAGAAAGAAAATTACATACTAATCTCATAAACGAATATTGATGCAAAAATTTTTGAATAGAATATTAGCAAGAGATTACCATAACATCAGCAGAATAATATACTGTGATCAAGTGTGATTTATACCAGGAATCCAGAGCTGGTTCAGTGTCAGTAAAATTATTGCCATACTTGATCATAACAATTACAAATCTAACAGAAATCATATGTTATTCTTAACAGATGTATAAAAAAGTTTTTGACAAAACATAGCATCCATTCCTGACAAAAACACTAGAGAGCACAGGAATAAAGGAAGTTTTCCTTAAAGAATAAGAAGCATCTATCTAAAACCAAAACTAAATATTATTTGCAATAGAGAGAAACTGGACCCATTCCAAGAAAATTAGCATTGAGACAAGGGTACCCATTATCATCACTATTATTCAAAATTGTACTGAAAATTTTAGATTTATCATTAAGAAAAGAAAAATAATTTAAAAGAATTGGAAAAAGAAATGAGGAGATAAAACTATCACTCTTTCGAGATGATAAGAAGATAAGTCGAAAGTCCTAGAGGATCACCCAAAAACCTACTTAAAAAATTTAACAACTTTAGAAAATCTGTAGGATATAAACTAAACACACACAAATTATCAGCATTTATATATATTACTGACAAATCCCACAAGCAAGAGATAGAGAATAAATTCCTGTTAAAATAACTATATAACTGTTAAAATAACTGTATAAAAATACAATGTTTTTTTTTGTCTATGTAAACACAATTACAAAACACATTTCACACAATTACAAAACACTTCACACAAATAAAGTCAGATCTCAACACCTGAAAAATATCAATTGTTCATGAACTGGACAAGTTAACATAACAAAAATGATCATTCTACCTAAATTGCTCTACTTGTTCAATGCCATACCAATCAAACTGTCAAAAAATTATTTTATAGCTAAAACATAACAATATTCTTCTGGAAGAACAAAAGGTTTAGAATATCAAGGGAATTAATGATAAAAATACAAAGGATTGTGGCCTAGCAGTATTAGACATTAAAACCATTTGGTACTAACTAAGAAACAGAATGGTGGATCCGTAGAATAGGTTAGATATGCATGACAGAACAATCAACGATTATAATAATCTCATATTTGATAGATCCCCAAACTCCAGCATCTGGAACAAAAACTCAGTATTTCACAAAAATTGCTAGGGAAAATTTGAAAAAAATATGTTAGAAAATAGCCTTAGACTTAAATCTCACACCCCATAACAAAACAAGATCAAAAGGGATACATGATTTGGATGAAAAGGGTGATACCAAAAGCAAATTATGAGAGCAAGAAATCTTTGAAGATGGGAGGAGTCTATGACCAAAGTAAAACTAGAGAACATTACAAAATGCAAAATGGACAACTTTATTGTCCATTTGATTAACCCATTCCCCAATTGATATGAAGGTGTCAAAGGATATGAACAATTTTGAAGTGCGGAGATTAAAGCCATTTATATTCATATGAAAAAGCTCTAAATCAATTTTATTTGAGAAATGCAAATCAAAACAACTCTGAGGTATGATCTCATACTTCTCAGATTGTCTAAAATGATAGGAAATGATAATGACAAATGTTAGAAGGGATGTAGGAAAACTGGGAGACTAAGTAATCTTGGTAGACTCGTAAAATGATTCAACCATTCTGGAAAACAATTTGGAACTATGACCAAAGAGCTATAAAACTACATTTATCCTTTGACTCTGAAGTGCAACTACCGGGTCTGTATCCCAAGAAAATCAAAAGGAGGGAAAAGTAGCCATATGTGCAAAAATATTTGTAGTAGCTCTTTTTCTGATAGCAAAAAATTGAAAAAAAAAATGAGTAGATGTCCATCAACTGGGGAATAGCTGAATAAGGTGGAATATATTAAGGGAATTGAATCTTATTGTTCTATTTAAAAAAGGATAAATAAATTGATTTTAGAAAGGTCTAGATTTACATGAACTGATACAGAACCAGGAATACATTGTACACAGTAGCAGCAAGACTGTGTAATGATCAACTATGAAAGACTTGATTTTTCTCAGTGGTTCAGTGGGTCCAAGATAATCCCAATAAACTCTTGATAGAAACTACCATCTGCATCCAGACATGAAATTATGGAGATTGAATGTAAATCAACACATGCTATATTCACCTCTTTTTCCTTTTATTCCCTTTTCCCCTTTTGTTCTGATTTTTCTTTCCCAATGTGATACATAAAGAAATATCTATTAAAAAAATTAATAAACATTATAACTGAAAAAATAAAACAATTAAGAAAATAAAATAGTTGTATGAGTTGTGTGAATATGAGCTATTAATTATAATCAAGCACAGGTCATCAAGCACATTTTTCTGATGACTCAGCATGGTATAGAGATAACAACAGTTTTATTCCTGAAGATTATTCTAGAGGATTGCAATCTCTGACAAGAATTAGTAAAATTGTAAAGATTTTTAATATAAAACTAAAAACTAAATAAACAAATAAATAAAAAGACTTTGCCTTTTGATTATGAACCTGTCCAACTGACTCAAGAATCTCAACTTTCCAACATGTTTACTGGTAGCAGATTATTTTTCCAATCTTATGAAACTTATTCTGATTCAGAAACTTATTCTGAATCCTCAGAATATTATTAAATATGTAAAAACCAAATACAGAAGAAAGCAACTAAAATGAAAAGTTATTATCATATTTTTTTAATAAAGTCCATGGACTCCAGGTCAAGAAACCTGATATAGATAGGCTTGTTACCAATGAGTTTTGCCCAAAGCAAGCTTTTATGTTTTGTATTGTTTGTTTTGTTTTGGGTTTTTTTTGGCCATCTTAGTAATGAAAACTTTCAAAAATTTATAAAACTATGAAAATTATAAACATATTCAAAAAAATATCCAAACTCTACTAGTGGGTAAAGATCCCATACCTATGACATCAAAAAATTCTTGAAGAAGTATGCTTATGGTAACACTTTTCTTTTTAATAGGTTAATTTTATTATTAATATGAATTAACAAGTTAGATTAAATTAATTTTGAATAAGTCAGTAAGCATGTTTTATATCCTTCTAAATCATATAAAAATGTCAAATTAATAAAATGGGTAGTGTACTAGCTTCTTATTTAGGAAGACATAGGTTCAAATCCTACTCAGATTTACTCAGAAATACTAGTCCTAAAACCTTGGGCAAGTCACCTAACTTCCATAATGTTCCAGGCAAATCTTGTAGACACTTAAGTGGCAGAGAGTATATCAATATTTCCTGGTGGATTATGCTTTGGTAAATGATATTCCTCCCTGTAATGTCCATATACCCAGGAAATGGCATGTCCAGAAGAAAAAAAAAATTAAAAAGTCTTTGCAAACAAATGTCTTCCATTTTTCACTAAATAAAATAATCTAGAATTTATTTAGGCGAATTTTTAGGATAAAGGGGGAAAAAAAAGATGTATACACCAATTTCCACTATTTTTATGTTAGGAGTGTCCTATAGTCAAAATTACTAGACATTTCCATTTATAATAGGGCTAATTGGCATGTTGTTACCATTTCAATTGCACCTTACCATGTAAACTTAGTGTGTAGAATGAAGACAATCCTCCTGCTTCATCTCCTCTCAGTTGCAAGATAAATCTTAAGCACTATTATCCTGCATTAACTTAAGAAGACAGCACTTGAAATCTTTTTTTTTTTTTTTTGTTAAATCAAAAACTCTGCATATTCACATATGCAAAGTGCTGATGAGTGTTAAATCCTAAATCCAGGGAGGTCTTGTAACTTCTTACTATGCTTTATAGTCTCCTCCAGCTTTTAGTACAGTGTTCATACACCAGTCTTGTTCACTGAACGCTATTTTTTCATTCTGACTGATAATAATTAAAAATAAACATGAATTGAAATTACTTGAAATATGATTTGTCATAATTTATATATTCAATTAATTGGGTGGAAATGTTTTTTTCACAAAAATAGGAGAAAAAGAGGTCATATTGCTATTTAAAAGATAAAGGCCAGATATTTAAGATAGTTTTTACTCTCTAAACCTGCAAAATCAGCAATGCTGCCTTTGACTTTTTTTTTTTTTTTGGCTTGAAGTCAATCATCTTTAATCAGGCTCATTCTATTCAATCTCATAATTAATTCATTCTACTTTTTTTTTATAAGAATGAATTGAGGAGAGAGGGCAGAAAAGTTTTTAATATTTGCTGCTCTGGACTGTAATTTCTGGAGTAGCATGGCTAACAATAGATTCTGATCAGAAACACCAACACATTCAAGGAAATTACAGGACAATGCTTCTCCCTTAATTGGTTGGATAGTTTCACTTTCTGTCAATGGAGTTTATAATGTAGAAGGAGGAATAAAAGCAGTTAAGTCAAGCATTTGATCAGTGTTCCAGAGTGTACAGTACTATACATAGAAGTGGAAATGGGGATAGACTTGCTGATTGTTTCTGATTTTTTTTTGGTAGAAACTATAACCAGAAGCAATTGTTATGGGCCAGAACTCTTGTACTTGAAACAAGAATTGCTAAGTAGGATTGATAAGAAAATGGTGTCTAGTTTTAGCATGGTGATTAATAGTTCTCTAGTTCAGTATGATTGATTTAATGTTACAACAAATAATGGTTCCCTAGTGGTATAATGATTGTTTTATACTCAGTATAGTGTAAATAACCTAATTATAAAAGAGCATATAACTGGGGCAAACTCAACTAAGGTGGGACTGAGAGATAGATTCATTCCATTGTCCACCTTTGTGGTGGCTGGAGGCTGAAGCACAAGCCCTTGGACTCAGACATATTCATTTCATCTTCATCAGCCTAGTGTTGCCTGGTCTGTCCTCCTGCTCCCCGCACTGAGATCAATGTCCATCTGAAGGGCCTCCAGAAAGCTAGCCAAGCCCCAGGCAAGGACACAATAAAAAATTTGGACACCTGGCTATTCTCATGGTGATTACTCCACTGAAAGGAAGGCTGCTCCAGAGATCTTCAGAAAACCAACCTAGAACATTACAGCAATATTTTAGTGGTTTTTGACTGAGCTTCTTTTAAAATTACCTAGGTTACTTTCCATACTTCATATATTTCATTGGCCTTTTGAGACATTTTCTTTCCTTTTGTTTTCTTTTCAATTATATTTTCATTTATTTTTTCTGGAAATTTATTTATTTTTAATACACATTGCTTTATGAATCCTGTTGGGAGAGAAAAATCAGAGCAAAAGAGAAAAACCATGGGAGCAATTAAAAAAAAACAGAAAAGAACATAGCTTGTACATTCAGTCTACTTAATTTTTTTTTTTTCTGGATGCAGATGACACTCTCCAAAGTCTAACAAAATTTTGCTAAAAGATATTATGGAGAAGGAAAAAGTTAGATGGCTTATTGTATTATAGATGTACATGTGAAGTACATATATACATACATACATACATACATGATATGTAATATATGTGTATATGAAAGTTCTGCCTGGAATCAAGACTTGAATCCCAATCCAGCTTCAGTTACTGATTGACCTTGGGCAATTTATTTAACCTCTGTTTGCTTTAATTCACTTGAAAAAAAATGGCAATCACTGCAATATTTTTGCCAAGAAAATTCCATGAACAGTTAGAACATGACAAAACAATTGAACCATAAAAATGAAGCAATACAAATAATAAAGATATGCAACAAATGTCAGATTATCCAAATTTTTAAATGCATTACTGGAGGAAATAGACCATAAAACTGTACTAGTGGGTGATTTCAGCTTTCCTCTCTCAGGACTAGTTAAATCTAACCATACAATAATAATAATAAAAACCCTTAAAATGCGAATAAATTTTAGAAAAGTTAAATTAGATAATCCTCTGGGGAGAAAAAAACTGACTGGGAATAGAAGAGAATATCATTTTTTTCAAATGTTAATGGCACCTTCAAAAGATTTAGCATTTATTAGGACATAACTTCACAACCTATTTCAGAGAAGCAGAAACATTAAATTCACCTTTTAAAAGGCCATAAAACAATAAATATTATATTAAAAGGGAAGGAAGCTATGAAAACATAGATTTAAACTTAATTGAAAACTAAATAATCAAAATTTAAGTGATGCCTATCAATTGGGGAATGGATTAAAAAGCTGTTATACGTCATTGTGATGAATATTATGTTGTAAAAAATGACAAGTAGGATGCCTTCAGAAAAACCTGGTGAGACTTACATGAACTGATACAGAGTGAAGTGAACAGAAGCAGAGCAGTGTACACAGTAACAGGAATGTTATATGACAAACAACTATGAATGACTTACTTCTTCTCTGAAGGACAATGATCCAAGACAATTCTGATAGACTTAGAATGGAAAATGCTATGCGTCTCCAAAAGGACTGATGAAATGTAAATACAGATTGAAGCATAAAATTTAACTGCATTTATTTTTTGCTCTTTTTTTCAACATGGCTTACATAGAAATATATTTTGCCTGATTTCATGCATAAAATCTGTATTGCATTTCTTCTCCTTGCAGTAGTTGGAATAAGTCTATGGCAGAGAGAATTTAAACTTAAATTGTGTTTAAAAATTGTTAAAAATTTTTAAAAAATAAATTCCTCTGGGAGATTCCATATTCTGTCATTATCATTTATATTTTTTCTTTTAAATTAGATAAATGATAATAAAGTACTTTCTATAAAGTATTATATTTTACAAAGTGGTGTGCTGATAATAAGTATATGATGTATTAAGTAGGGGCCAACATCATATGTATTATCTCTGTGAAAAGATAAATATTAATATTGTCTTTGATTTGTATTATCTTGATTTTCCAATATAATAAATGTTATGATGTGCTGATTTGTAAATGAGTTAGCATCTGCCTGAACTCATCTTGTTTAGAAAGCAGTTTTACCCCTAATTAGTTTAAAGGTGTGCTTGAAAAAGATGTTGCTATCATCCAGAAAGTTATCCTTTGAGACATCTGCATGTTATTTGTAAGCTTCTACTAGTTTACCTGTTGCTATCACCCAAAAGACATGTCATGTATCTGCTGTTGTCTGTTATTGTCTAATTAACAGGTTTTATCTAATACCACAGGGACAACACACCGGGTAATACTGATCCCCTAGAAGAGATTACAAGTCAGATGAGTCTCATAAAACACCTTATTAATTTTTTTAGTGTAATTTGAATTTAATTGGTAGAGCTGGTATTGATTTTACTATTTTTGGAAATAAAAAAAGAAATATTTATTAGGAAAAAATTGATAAATTCACAGCATATTATTTCTATTTTAAGTTACTGAATTACTAAGGTGTACATATTATTATATATAAATCATAAAAACAAAATTCTAAAAATTATAATGTAAAACTATACTTGTTAAAAAGAAAAATTAAATTCACAAATAATGTAGACAAATAAAATGTTATGAAATTATTTTTAAAATATGTACCAAACTTTTCATAAGCTCACATAATACAAATAATATATGTAACATGGCAGGTCAATGATTTTCTTACTCATTCTCATATTCATGGCTCATAATTTCTACCAATAAACCTTGGAAATATGCCAAATAAAACATCCTTTAATATTATGGTTAATTGACAAAGAAAGTTACAACATACCTCTCCCCCCGCCACACACACACACACACACACGCAAACTTGAATGAATTTCTATTAATCCTCATATAGATCTGGATCTGGATCTAATCCTCAACATAGATCTGGATCTGAAAGGAGTCTAAGGGTCATCCATTCCAACCATCTCATTTCCAACTTTAGACAACTGAAACCTAGATAGAAAAAGTGAATTGTCCACGAGTCACAAAGAGCATATGTGGGATAAAATTTGAATCTTGGTTTTCTAATTCGGAGCCAGTACTCATTCTGCATTATCACCCTGCCTTTATTTTTAAATACCTTTGCTCATTCCTCTTAGAATTATTGTCTGATACAGGAGAGTTTGTTCATACAGCAGTGGTTTCCTCCATAATCAGTTAATTCTTGGCCCACTTTTCCCATCAATGAAGAGGAAAGAGAGCTAGAAGGAGTGAGGAGGGATGTTCTCTCTCCTCTCTTTTTCTCATTGGTCATGTAGAACTTTTAGCTTCATGAGAAATCCATTTAGCCCATTCATTTCCAAGGAAAAGGTAGATCTCAGTTTGTAGTGTATTCCTACCTTTGCCACTTTTATTTGCAAAATTTCCTCTTCCTCAATTAAAGTTGTGACCATTATCTCTTTTCCAATTATTCATCTCTTCTTTCTCCCAACAATTAATCCAGCAACTCAGTCCTTTTTATAAACACACATTGTGATATGTGGATAAGTGATTTATGCTTTAATATTCTTGTCAATATCAATCAATCAATCAATCAAAGGAAGATTTCCTTTATTCTTTAAAAAATTTTTAAGGTAGAACTTAATTTTTAGCATACCAAATTAACTGGCATACATAGTAAAAATGAAACCATTTGAATATTCTTTTAAAATTATCCCATAGCCTATTTTCATATTTACTTTTCATCTCTTTCCTTCCCCTGGTACCAACAATTCAGTTACAACTTTTCAATAAGTTGGTTGCTTTCCCATATTAGCCAGTATAATTCATTATATAAATCTTCTTTAGGGGGATGTTTTGGCTTTTCTGAATTGCAAAAAGATACAACAATGAGGGGAAACAATCCCATACCTGAAGACCTTGGTTCTAAGAACTGTGAAATACTGAACTTTCCTTCAGTGCCTTCTATAAAGGTATAATGAAAATTCAAGGCTTCCATTCCTCCTCTACTGCTATCACTGGCTACTTGCCAGAGTTCACATTGAAGATTTTAGTACACAGAATAATTTTTTTTGATGTTTCACATGAAAAAAAATTTTTGATTTACTGAACTTGAAAAACAGAAATGTCAAAACAGGAAGATTTTAGCCCAACAGTTTTGTTCATTAAAGTAATATTTAGTTTTTAACCAAATAGAGAAAGGTAAATAGGCTGCTTAAGGAATGTGTCATCTTTTCAAAGTAGCGATCATATATATTTTTCCCTCCAAAGTATTCCTATTGATTTATAAAACATATTGAAAATCCTAAAGTCATTAAAAAAGAAAACCTGGTATGCCAGCCCTAAATAATAGAAATGCAATTATGAATAATTAAAAATAGATGCAGTTTAGAGGAAAATGATGCTCATGAGTAATTAGGTTGTGATCAGTATCTCTTTTTTGTGTGTGTGTGTGTGTGTGTGTGTGGTTTATTATAATAACTTTTTATTGACAGAATCCATGTCAGGGTAATTTTTTTAAAAAAAACATTATCCCTTTCACTCACTTCTGTTCCGATTTTCCCCCTCTCTCCCTCCACGCCCTCCCCTAGATGGCAAGCAGTCCTATTATGTTAAATATGTCACAGTATATCCTAGATACAATAAATGTGTGCAGAACCAAACAGTTCTCTTATTGCACAGGGAGAATTGGATTCAAAAGGTAGAAATAACCCAGGAAGAAAAACAAAAATGCAAAGAGTTTACATTCATTTCACAGTGTTCTTTCTTTGGGTGTAACTTCTTCTGTCCATCATTGATCAACTGAAACTGAGTTAGGTCTCCTTGTCAAAGAAATCCACTTCCATCAGAATATATCTTCATACATTATCATTGTTGAAGTATATAATGATCTCCTGGTTCTGCTCATTTCACTTAGCATCAGTTCATGTAAGTCTCTCCAAGCCTCTCTGTATTCATCCTGCTGGTCATTTCTTACAGAACAATAATATTCCATAACATTCGCATACCACAATTTAACCAACCATTCTCCAATTGATGAATATTCATTCATTTTCCAGTTTCTACCCACTACAAACAGGGCTGCCACAAACATTTTGGCACATACAAATGCCTTTTCCTTCTTTAGTATCTCTTTGAGGTATAAGCCCAGTAGTAGCACTGCTGGATCAAAGGGTACACACAGTTTGATAACTTTTGGGGCATAATTCCAAATTGCTCTCCAGAATGGTTGGATTCATTCACTACTCCACCAACAATGCATCAGTGTCCCAGTTTTCCCAAATCCCCTCCAACATTCATCATTATTTTTTCCTGAAATCTTAGTCAATCTGACAGGTGTGTAGTGGTATCTCAGAGTTGTCTTAATTTGCATTTCTCTGATCAATAGTGATTTGGAACACTCTTTCATATGAGTGGTAATGATTTCAATTTCATCATCTGAAAATTGTCTGTTCATATCCTTTGACCTTTTATCAATTGGAGAATGGCTTGATTTCTTATAAATTAGAGTTAGTTCTCTATATATTTTGGAGATGAGTCCTTTATCAGAACCTTTAACTGTGATGATGTTTTCCCAGTTTGTTGCTCCCTTCTAATCTTGTTTGCATTAGTTTTGTTTGTACAGAAGCTTTTTAATTTGTTGTAATCAAAATTTTCTATTTTGTGATGAATAATGGTCTCTAGTTCGTCTTTAGTCACAATTTTCTTCCTCCACCACAAGTCTGAGAGATAAACTATCCTATGTTCCTCCAATTTATTTATAATCTCTTTCTTTATGTCTAAATCATGGATCCATTTTGATCTTATCTTGGTATATACAGTGTTAAGTGTGGGTCCATGTCTAATTTCTGCCATACTAATTTCCAGTTATCCCGGAAGTTTTTGTCAAATAATGAATTCTTGTCCCAAAAGTTAGGATCTTTGGGTTTGTCAAACACTAGATTGCTATAGTTGACTATTCTGTCTTGTGAACCTAACCTGTTCCACTGATCAACTAATCTATTTCATACCCAACACCAAATGGTTTTGGTGACTGCTGCTTTATAATATAGTTTTACATCAGGTACAGCTAGGCCACCTTCATTTTATTTTTTTTCATTAATTCTTTTCAGATTCTCGACATTTTATTATTCCATATGAAATTTGTTGTTATTTTTTATAGATCATTAAAATATTTTCTTGGAAGTCTGATTGGTATAGCACTAAATAAATACATTAGTTTAGGGAGTATTGTCATTTTATTATGTTTGCTCGGCCTATCCAGGAGTACTTAATATTTTTCCAATTATTTAAGTCTGACTTTATTTGTGTGGAATGTTTTTTGTAATTTTGCTCATATAATTCCTGACTTTCCTTTGGTAGATAGATTCTCAAATATTTTATGCTGTCAACAGTTATTTTGAATGGAATTTCTCTTTGTATCTCTTGCTGTTGGATTTTGTTGGCGATGTATAAAAATGCTGAGGATTTATGGGGATTTATTTTATAACCTGCAACTTGCTAAAGTTATGGATTATTTCTAATAGCTTTTTAGTAGAATCTCTGGGGTTTTCTAAGTATACCATCATATCATCTGCAAAGAGTGATAGTTTGGTTTCCTCATTGCCTATTGTGATTTCTTCAATCTCTTTCTCCACTCTCATTGCTGAAGCTAGTGTTTCTAATACAATATTGAATAATAATGGTGATAGTGGGCAACCTTGCTTCACTCCAGATCTTACTGGGAAAGGTTCCAGTTTTTCCCCATTGCATATGATATTTACTGATGGTTTTAAATATATGCTCCTGACTATTTTAAGAAAAAGTTCAATTATTCCTATACTCTCAAGTGTTTTTATTAGGAATGGATTTTGGATTTTATCAAATGCTTTTTCTGCATCTATTGAGATGATCATATGGTTTTTCTTAGTTTGCTTATTGATATAGTCAATTATGCTAATAGTTTTCCTAATATTGAACCAGCCCTGCATTCCTGGTATAAATCCTATTTGGTCATAGTGTATTATCCTGGGAATGATTTTCTGAAATCTTTTTGCTAATATTTTATTTAAGATTTTAGCATCAATATTCATTAGGGAGATTAGTCTATAATTTTCTTTCTCTGTTTTCAGCCTACATGGTTTAGTTATCTTTATCATGTATGTGTCATAAAAGGAGTTTGGTAGGACTACTTCAATCCCTATTTTTTCAAATAGTTTATATAGCATTGGAGTTAATTGTTCTTTAAATGTTTGATAGAATTCACATGTAAATCCATCTGATCCTGGGGATTTTTTCTTAGTGAGTTGGCTAATAGCTTGTTCTATTTCTTTTTCTAAGATGGGACTGTTTAGGATATTTACTTCTTCCTCTGTTAATCTGGGCAAGCTATATTTTTGAAGGTATTCTTCCATTTCATTTAAAGTTGTCGAATTTATTGCCATAAAGTTGGGCAAAGTAATTCCTAATTATTGCTCTAATTTCCTTTTCGTTAGTGGAGAGTTTTCCCTTTTCATTTTTAAGACTAACAATTTGATTTTCCTCTTTCCTTTTTTTAATCAGATTTACTAAGGATTTGTCTATTTTGTTGTTTTTTTCATAGAAGCAACTCTTAGTTTTATTAATTAATTCAATAGTTTTTTTTTTTAACTTTCAATTTTGTTGATCTCTCCTTTTATTTTTAGCAGAATGGATTAAAAGCCAGAATCCTAGAATATGTTGTTTACAGGAAACACACCTGAAGAAGGGAGATACATGCAGAATAAAGGTAAAAGGTTGGAGCAAAATCTACTATGCTTCAGGTGAAGTAAAAAAAGCAGGGGTAGCCATCCTGATCTCAGATCAAGCAAAAACAAAAATTGGTCTAATTAAAAAAGATAAGGAAGGGCACTATATCTTGATAAAGGATAGCATAGATAATGAAGCAATATCAATGTTAAACATCTTTGCACCCAAAAAAATGACAATAATGAGACATCATACCAAAATGTGTGGGATGCAGCCAAAGCAGTAATAAGGGAAAATTTCATATCTCTAGAGGCCTTCTTGCATAAAATAGAGAAAGAGAAGGTCAACGAATTGGGCTTGCAACTAAAAATGCTAGAAAAGAAACAAATTTAAAACTCCCAGTCAAACACTAAACTTGAAATTCTAAAAATAAAACTAGCAAAGAAAAAAAGAAAAAAAAACCAAATGGAATCTCCTTTTTTGGGGGGGCAGGGGCTGGGTGGTGTTACCCAGCTTCCTCTACAGACTGCGGGGGCAGCAGAGAGGCACTAGTAGGACTGTGCTGGGTCTGTGCTCTGAGACTCTGAGAGTATGCTGAGACACTGTGGGGGAGGGGTAGCCAGGTCAGGAGAAACTCCAGCTGTTTGGGGTTGTATTCTTCACCCCTGGTGCTTTTAGCTTCTCTGCTGGGCTACTGACTTGCTGCCAGGGCAAAGTATCCAAGCCTGTAGCAAAGCTCTCCCCACAGAGACGGCTGAGATCATACCCCACCCCGCTTAGGTCTGCTGGGCTGTGAACTGCCTGCTGCAGTTCCTGTTGCTGCTGCCCTCAGCCTGTGCCCGATCTAAAACCGTTCCACCCTCAAGCAAAAATAGACCTTTCCTTGCAAATCTCAAGGATGTCTTCTCTTGGTAACTATTTGTGTGTGTGTGTGTTTTTTTTTTTTTTTTTTTTTTTTTTTCTGTCAGGCATTAATTCAGAGACTTGTAATGAGATGGATTCTGAGAGAAAATGAGGAGCTTACACATCTGGGTGCCTCCTCACCGCCATCTTGTCCAGAAGTCCCACAAGATAACTTTCTATGACTGTGTCTTTGTCATCTTTGTATTTTCTTGTCCTAGCCAAATATCTAACAATCTCTCTCCCATTATCTTTCTCATTCCCGTGTTATTGCAAATGGTTTTGAGAAATTCCCATGTTACTTCATTTTTTTCCTCTCCATAAACTTAGGTTATCAACAAAACAGACTGTTAACTTTTGTACTACCATTCTTTTCTTAAACTCTATATTCCATCTTTTGTCTTTAAGTATTTGTTACAGATCATGAATGAAATGTAGTTCTTTTTTTTTTCTTTACTACTCACAATCCATCACTTTCTTAAAGATTTCTGTCAGTAGCCCCCTTTTACTGAGAGTTTTATATGAATTCTTTCTATCTAACTCAGGTAGTTATAAGAGATCTCAAATTCCTGACATCATTTTGAATTTTTGTCATTTTTGTAGAATCCAACCTTAAGTGATATGTTTCCCTTTGTCTTTGTATATCTAGTGACTGATACAATGACTTGCAATGTTTTTAGTGTTCGTAATTGTAGAAAATTCAAATGTGCTATGCTATCTCCATAGATGCAAACAATTTTTCTGTAGTTTATAATAGCCTTCAAAAACTCCTTCTGGGCAGTTTTTAGGGTACTTAGGTGGCAATAAAAGTAAGTGCTTGAGTCTTGATTTTATTTTTGCCTCTCTGTGTTTCTATTTCTGTCTTTTTGTGTCATTGGATCTGTTTCTCTTTAAAAAAAAAACTGTCTTCTATACAACACTTTTCTTTCTGCTTGTATACAAGTGATTGAAGTTTATTGAATTAAATTGAATCAATAGTAAGTAAGGAAATAGTTGCATAGCATCCATTTATCTCAGTAAGTTGAAGTCATGTAGCATTTCCCTTTATAGAATATAAGTTTCTCAATGGCAGGGACTATTTAAATTCTACTTTATTTTCAAGTACTTAATATTGTGCTTAGATCATAATAATCACTAAAAATACTTACCAATTGGTTGATTAATTGTTTCATTTATTAAGAACAAGTCACTCCAGACTATCTCTATTTCCTTTTGTCACAGTATAGCTTGACTGATGATCAAATGAAATTTTATAAACATAATATTCCTAGACTAGAGAAAGCCATTTGATGAAATCTCTAATGCTATACTTATGAGTTAGATAATAACATAATTAGGGATTTGTGAAACTGTTGAATAACTTGGTACAATGAGTAATCATTAATAGTTCAACATAAGTTTGGAAATAATGTTGAGGTAAAGGGCCCCAGGAACATATTCTTGATCCTCTAATTTTTTTCATGTTTATTTATGACTTGGATAAAAACATAGATGGTATGCTTTTTTAATTTAAATGAACCTTGAATGATAAGCAAACATTTTGCATGATAGTGTCCAGATCCCAAACAATAAAAACAATAATGCTGGTGACAACAAAATCAGGATAAAAGGATGAAAATTATTCTGAAATTAAATAGAAACAAAAATAAAGTTCTACATTGAGGTAAAAACTCAAATGTTCAATTTTTTTCTATAAAGAAAATTCCTGCAAAAAAACAAAAGATCTGGTATAGTAGAAGTTGGGGGAGAAGGGGAAGCTTTGGTTATATTTAATTGGCTTCAGGTTCAGCATGAACAAACCATGTGACCTGACAGTCAATGATGTGGTTATTAACTATGATTAATATATAAATAGAAGCCTGCTTTTCATAATGGGGGAGGTAATATTTTCCCTCTATTCTGCTCTCAACAAAGCACGTATCAAATTAAATTCTGATTACTACATTTTAAGAAATGTATTACCAGTGCAAGTTGGATCAGTTATGTTTTCAAAATTCAAAATTTATACTCAGGAAATGACAGATATCAGAAGTGGCATGCGTGAGGCCCTACCGGTCCATATCAGTCATGAGAAAAGACAAAGTAGATGAAAATGTAATTAAGAATTATTTAGCAAAATAAACAAAAGTACAATAAAACATAATGTCGACATGTGATTTTCTGAGTGCATATGCATTTTCAGGGATTCCTATGTATAGTTTAATGGTCTCTATTTCTTTTTGACATCACTAATCTAGACAATGGAGTTCAAGTGCACAAGGTACTATTCTTGTAGTGTCCTTTCTGTTTAGTCTTCAATGAATTATTGTGCAGGTAGATAAAATAATTGATTTGTTTTATAATTCAGTGAAAATAATGAGTTAAAAAAATTGTATACTCATTAAAAGCAGCTAAAGAAAAACTTCCATAGATAGAATGATGGGGGTAATGTATCCTCTTCATTGTTGTTGAGTATCATCTCTCTCTCTCTCTTTCTCTGGGTGTGTATATGTGTCTCTCTTTCTGTGTGTCTCTCTCTTTTATTGAAGTGAAGCTAGAATTGTCTCTCTGACAAGTTGTTAGCTTTTTATTAACTGCTGTTATCATCATCAATGATTATTGTTTTTCTTCTTATTATTTAAGAAACATCAGATACCACACCTTTTAAAATATTAAATCATTGAATTGGAATTTCTGTGCACATTGTATTAAGAGAATGAAGATGAAGGGATACACATAATCATTAGATAATATAAATATGAGTAAGTATGATTCAGGTAAAAATATATCTGTGAAAACTTTGGATGTATGAGATAATTAGTAGCATATCAGTACTGGAACAAAATCTTCTTGAAGTCAGCATGCTTGGGGATACAACAATTAATGGACACATTTAACCCCTTCTTTAAACTGATATAAGTTAAAGAAAGGTACAATGAATCAATTCACTTTTGCATAAATTAGTGTAGCACATTTTTCACTGGATCAGAATTGTGTTATATTCCAACTATAGTACAGAAGGGTATATTTTTATTAAGTTCTGATCATTATCTTTACATATTTTATCCTGTTTATTTTCTTGAATAGAAAATTTGTGTGACAGTGATATCTTTCTGGAAGTAAAGAAATGTTTTGACAGGTAACCTGTCTTCTATATGTCATATTACACTAATTTGTGAAGGAAAAGTATATAAAACATTATTTTAGGATCATTGTTTTAGAGCTAGAAGGAACCAAATTCTCATTTAAATAGAATATGAGGGAGGGAAAGGAGAGATAGAGAAACAATAAGAAGCATACACGGAGAGAATCTTACACAGCCGAAGTGATTTTATCAAGGTTATATGGATATTAAGCATCAATGATGGGATGTGAATCCGAGTTTCTGACTCTGAAATTAGCCTTTTAATTTTATCACAGAATAGTTCAATTTTTTGGATTTAATTACTAAAAGTAAGTTTTCCTTGCCTCTGATCTAACTTACCTACAACTATTTATTGCCCAAACATTTTTTTCTTGTTTGTATCAACTTGGATTAAGAATATAATTAGCTTCTATGCTTAACATGCTCTGGATACCTAAAAAAGTTTTTTTTTTTAAAAATAGGAATAGTATCTATAAATCATGTGAAAATCATAAAAGGGACAATATAGTTTGATTAAAAATACTTGTTATTCGATTAGGAGGGGGCGGAGCCAAGATGGCGGAGAAGACACACGCGTCTTTCTAAGCTCTTCTCTTACCCTCTTTATCAATATTATATCGAGCCTCAAAAATAGTCTTGACTGCTACAATTCGTAAAGATAAGAAGTAGAACAACTCACCAGCCGAAAAAAATCTGCAGTCTCGCCAAAAAAGGTTGGTTCCGGGGCCAGGGGGGAGATCGGCGCAGACTGGGAGAGAAATTAGGTTCCGAGGAGAGTCTCAAACCGAGGGTGAAGGCACAGATCTCAGCACAAGCGCGCAGCCCCAACCCGCAGTAAGGGGCTTTTCCTTGGGGCAGTTGTGATCCTGCACGGCAGGAGGACGCAGCCCGGGTTAGCCTCCAATCTGCGCAGGGGGGAGCTCGGCTTGGGGCCATAGAGCTTTTCCAGGGCCGATTTGCATCAGGCAGAGACGCTGGGCAGAGTTTGTGGCTGTCTGCCTTCTGCCGTCTGCGCTCAGCAGCTAATACTCACAGTCCCACAAGAGGCTCCGGCCTGGGGCAGTGACACTTTCACCCCTTAGTCTCTAGCCGAGGGCAATCGCTAATCCACTCAGCCCTACTAAGCAGTTTGATAGCTCGGCCAGTGCTGAATCCACTTCCTGTTGGGGGAAGGGAAAACTCTCACCCAGAGCACTCCCATACCTCGGAGCCGGAAATCGGTTTACATCTTTCCCTGCTCTGCAGAGGAAGCTGGTAACCCCCTTGCCTAGGAGACCTACCCTAAAGGCTTTAAAACATGAATAAAAAGATGAAAAGAACAATCGACAGCTTCTATGCAGAAAAAGAGCAGGTCAGCAAACCTGAAGAGACCTCAAACAGCAAAAATGCATCAGACTGTCCTCCTTTACATAATGCTCTCATAGAAGAGGCCATTAAAAGTCTCAAAAGAGAGTTAGAAGATAAATGGGGAAAGGAAAGAGAAGCCTTTCTTACAGGAAAGAGGCTTACAAGAAGCCTCAGCAACAACTTCCTGAAATACGAATTGGAAAAGTTAAAAAATTCTCAGGAAGTGCAGGGAAACAAAATTAGTGAATTGGAAAAAGAAAATAATTCACTAAAAAAAATTAGTGAAATGGAAAAAATTCACAGACCAAAACAATACATTCAAAAACTCAATTGACATATACAGAAAGAAGTAAAAAAAGCTAATGAAGAAAATAATTCTTTAAAAAATTAGAACTGAACAAATTGAAACTAATGATGCATTGAGACAGCAAAGAATCAGTCAAGCAAAACAAAAAATGACAAACTGAAAAAACCACGAATTATCTACTTGCTAAAACGACAGACTTGAAAATAGATCTAGGAGAGATAATCTGAGGATTATTGACTTTCCGAAAACTATGATGAAAAAAGAGCCTAGATACTATTTTACAAGAAATCATCAAAGAGAACTGCCCAGATGTAATAGAATCAGAAGGTAAAATAGGCATTGAAAGAATTCATCGAACACCTTCTGAAAGAAATCCTAAAATAAAAACCCCAAGGAATATTGTGGCCAAATTTCAGAACTGTCAGATTAAGGAAAAAAATTTTACAAGCAGCCAAAAAACCATTTAAAATACCGAGGTGCCACAATAAGGATCACTCCAAGATCTGGCTGCCTCTACATTAAAGGAAAGAAGGCCTGAATATGATATTCCGAAAGGCACAAGAACTTGAGATGCAGCCAAGAATAAACTACCTAGCTAAGCTTGAGCATTTTCTTCCAGGGAAGAAGATGGACATTTAATGAAACAAATGAATTCCATTTGTTTCTGAAGAAAACCAGAACTAAACAAAAAATTTGATCTCCAAGAATAGAACTCAAGAGATGCAGAAAAGGTAAAATAACCTTTGAGAATTGTATTTCGTTGTGGATATACAAAAAGAATACATGTATAATTTGATTGTACTGATATAACATGAAAAAGGGAAGTAGATATGGAAAAGGGATGATGGCAGAATAAGGTGGGAAGGAGGGATAAAAAGAGGGAAACCACATCCCACAAAGAGGCTAAGGAAACTTATCATATCTGAGGGAATTTAGAGAGGGGGAGGAACATTGTGTGAATCTTACTCTCATCAGAGTTGGCTCAAAGAAAAAATAATTGACATTTGTTTTAGAGAAAATTCTCTCTCGCCTCATTAAAAACGGGGGAGAGGAAAAGGGAAAAGAAAAAGAGTAATAAGGGAAGGAAGGGGGAAAGACTCAAAGGGGGGGAGGGAGGGATTATAAAGAGGATAAGTATCGTGATACAAGAGGGGTACATAAGTTTAAAAGGGGAAAGAGGGTTGGGGAGGCAAGAATAAGAAAAGCACAATCTGGGGTTATTAGGATGGCAGGAAATACAGATTTAGTAATTCTAACCGTAAATGTAAATGGGATGAACTCCCCATAAAGAGGAGGCAGATAGCAGACTGGATCAAAAGTCAGAACCCTACAATATGTTGTTTACAAGAAACACATTTAAAGCAGGGGATGCATATAGAGTAAAAGTAAAAGGCTGGAGCAAAATCTATTATGCTCAGGTGAAGTCAAAAAGAGGTAGCCATCCTTATCTCAGATCAAAAAAGTAAAAATTGATCTAATTAAAAGAGATAAGGAAGGAAACTACATCCTGCTAAAGGGTAGACATAAACAACGAAGCAATATCAATATTAAACATATATGCACCAAGTGGTATGGCACTCAACTTCCTAAAGGAGAAGTTAAGAGAGTTGCAAGAAGAAATAGACAACAAAACTGTAATAGTAGGAGATCTCAACCTTGCACTCTCAGAATTAGACAAATCAAACCACAAAACAAATAAGAAAGAAATTAAAGAAGTAAATACAATATTAGAAAAATTAGGTATGTTGGATCTTTGGAGAAAATTGAATGGAGATAGAAGGGAATATACTTTCTTCTCAGCAGTTCATGGAACCTATTCAAAAATTGACCATATATTAGGACATAAAGACCTCAAAATTAAATGCAAGAAAGCAGAAATAGTAAATGCTTTCTTTTCAGATCATGATGCAATAAAAACTACATTCAACAAAAAGTTAGGGGAAATAGACCAAAAATAATTGGATACTAAACAATCTCATCTTAAAGAATGATTGGGTGAAGCAGCAAATTATAGATACAATTAATAATTTCACTCAAGATAATGACAATGATGAGACATCTACCAAAAATTTTGGGATGCAGCCAAAGTGGTAATAAGAGGGAATTTTATATCCTTAGAGGCTTACTTGAATAAAACAGAGAAAGAAAAGATTAATGAATTGGGCTTGCAACTAAAAAAACTAAAAAAAGACCAAATTAAAAACCCCCAATCAAATACTAAATTGGAAATTCTAAAATTAAAAGGAGAAATTAAAAATATTGAAAGTAAAAAAACTATTGAGCTAATTAATAAAACTAAGAGTTGGTTCTATGAAAAAGCCAATAAAATAGATAAGCCTTTGGTAAATCTGATTAGAAAAAGGAGGGAGGAAAATGAAATTAGTAGTCTTAAAAATGAAAAGGGAGAACTTTCCACCAATGAAGAGGAAATTAGAGAAATAATAAGGAGTTATTTTGCTCAACTTTATGCCAATAAATTTGATAACCTAAGTGAAATGGATGACTACCTCCAAAAATATAGACTTCCCAGACTAACAGAGGAGGAAGTAAATTGCTTGAATAGTCCCATTTCAGAAAAAGAAATAGAACAGGCAATTAAACAACTCCCTAAGAAAAAATCCCCAGGACCAGATGGATTTACATGTGAATTTTACCAAACATTTAAAGAACAATTGGCCCCAATGCTATATAAATTATTTGATAAAATAGGGAATGAAGGAGTCCTACCAAATTCCTTCTATGACACAGACATGGTACTGATACCTAAACCAGGTAGGCTGAAAACAGAGAAAGAAAATTATAGACCAATCTCCCTAATGAATATTGATGCTAAAATCTTAAATAAGATATTAGCAAAAAGACTACAGAAAATCATCTCCAAGATAATACACTATGATCAAGTAGGATTTATACCAGGAATGCAGGGCTGGTTCAATATTAGGAAAACTATCAATATAATTGGCCATGTTAATAACCAAATTAACAAAAACCATATGATCATCTCAATAGATGCAGAAAAAGCATTTGATAAAATCCAACATCCATTCCTATTAAAAACACTTGAGAGTATAGGAATAAATGGACTTTTCCTTAAAATAATCAGCAGCATCTATTTAAAACCATCAGTAAGCATCATATGTAATGGAGACAAACTGCAACCATTCCCAATAAGATCTGGAGTGAAACAAGGTTGCCCACTATCACCGTTACTATTTAATATTGTATTAGAAACGCTAGCTATAGCAATAAGAGCTGAGAAAGAGATTAAAGGAATAAGAATAGGCAATGAGGAAGCCAAATTATCACTCTTTGCCGATGACATGATGGTATACTTAGAGAACCCCAGAGATTCTGCTAAAAAGTTATTAGAAATAATCCACAACTTTAGCAAAGTTGCTGGTTATAAAATAAACCCACATAAGTCATCAGCATTCTTATATATCACTAACAAAATCCAACAGTCAGAGTTACAAAGAGAAATTCCATTTAAAGTAACTACTGATAATATAAAATATTTAGGAATCTATCTGCCAAGGGAAAATCAGAAACTTTATGAGCAAAATTACAGACCACTTTTCACACAAATTAAGTCTGATCTAACCAATTGGAAAAATATTAAATGCTCTTGGATAGGGCGAGCAAATATAATAAAGATGACAATATTACCTAAACTAATCTATTTATTTAGCGCTATACCAATCAGACTCCCAAAAAACTATTTTAATGACCTAGAAAAAATAACAACAAAGTTCATATGGAAAAACAAAAGGTCAAGAATTTCAAGGGAATTAATGAAAAAAAAATCAAATGATGGTGGCTTAGCTGTACCAGATCTAAAATTATATTATAGAGCAGCAGTTACCAAAACTATTTGGTATTGGCTAAGGAATAGATTAGTTGATCAGTGGAATAGATTAGGTTCAAGGGATAAAACAGTCAACAAATATAGCAACCTAGTCTTTGACAAACCCAAAGATCCCAGCTTTTGGGATAAGAACTTACTGTTTGATAAAAATTGCTGGGAAAATTGGAAACTAATATGGCAGAAACTAGGCATTGATCCATACTTAACGCCGTACACCAAGATAAGGTCAAAATGGGTTCATTACCTAGGCATAAAGAATGAAATTATTAATAAATTAGAGGAACATAGGATAGTTTACCTCTCAGACCTGTGGAAGGGGAAGGTCTTTATGACCAAAGCATAACTAGAGATAATTACTGATCACAAAATAGAAAATTTCGATTATACCAAACTGAAAAGTTTTTGTACAAACAAAACTAATGCAGACAAGATTAGAAGGGAAGCAATAAACTGGGAAAATATTTTTACAGTCAAAGGTTCTGATAAAGGCCTCATTTCCAAAATATATAGAGAATTAACTCTAATTTATAAAAAATCAAGCCATTCTCCAATTGAAAAATGGTCAAAGGATATGAACAGACAATTCTCAGATGAAGAAATTGAAACTATTTCTAGTCATATGAAAAGATGCTCCAAGTCATTATTAATCAGAGAAATGCAAATTAAGACAACTCTAAGATACCACTACACACCTGTCAGATTGGCTAAGATGACAGGAAAAAATAATGATGATTGTTGGAGGGGATGTGGGAAAACTGGGACATTGATTCATTGTTGGTGGAGTTGTGAACGAATCCAACCATTTTGGAGAGTAGTTTGGAACTATGCTCAAAAAGTTATCAAACTGTGCATACCCTTTGATCCAGCAGTGTTACTACTGGGATTATATCCCAAAGAGATTATAAAGAAGGGAAAGGGACCTGTATGTGCACGAATGTTTGTGGCAGCCCTTTTTGTAGTGGCTAGAAACTGGAAACTGAATGGATGTCCATCAGTTGGAGAATGGCTGAATAAATTGTGGTATATGAAAATTATGGAATATTACTGTTCTGTAAGAAATGACCAACAGGATGATTTCAGAAAGGCCTGGAGAGACTTACACGAACTGATGCTGAGTGAAATGAGCAGGACCAGGAGATCATTATATACTTCAACAACAATACTATATGATGACCAGTTCTGATGGACCAGGCCATCCTCAGCAACGAGATCAACCAAATCATTTCTAATGGAGCAGTAATGAACTGAACTAGCTATGCCCAGAAAAAGAACTCTGGGAGATGACTAAAAACCATTACATTGAATTCCCAATCCCTATATTTATGCACACCTGCATTTTTGATTTCCTTCACAAGCTAATTGTACAATATTTCAGAGTCTGATTCTTTTTGTACAGCAAAATAACGTTTTTCATGTATACTTATTGTGTATCTAAGTTATATTTTAATATATTTAACATCTACTGGTCATCCTGCCATTTAGGGGAGGGGGTTGGGGGGGTAAGATGTGAAAAAATTGGAACAAGAGGTTTGGCAATTGTTAATGCTGTAAAGTTACCCATGTATATATCCTGTAAATTAAAGGCTATTAAATTAAAAAAAAAAAATACTTGTTATTCCATCTTATTTGGTTCAAAAAATTCCTATAGAATTTGGAAATAATAGCATCTAATATTATGTGAACCAAATAATTAAAAATGTTAACAATTTTTAACATCATGTAAATATATTATTTTACTGTGATGATACTGCTACATTTAAATCAGATGTGAAGTAAAATTAAATTGTCACATTTACCAGAAGAAAATCTAAACACAGAAATACCTACCCATTGCTCAGAGAGGCACAACTGGGTCTCTGCTTCCTCATGCTTTTTAAAAGTAGTGATTAGATCTGATCATTATTTATTGTATTTAAAGTCACTTATTACTCCAAATCTAAGATTCCTTTTTCTTTCATTAACCAAGAAGAATTTATTACTTCATTGAATTAGATAACTTCTCTTGATTTTGAGAAGCATATGTATCTCTGTCATAGCCCACCTTATTGCCAAGTACTAGGAAGAATAAAATCCAATTGAGAAACTATTATCTGACAGAGAGCACACAGTATCAAAAGTTTATATATTTCTTGCTGTAGGAACCAGAGAGTCCATTTAGAACAACCCCTTTCTTTATAAACATGAAAGATTAAAAGTAAACTCAGGTGATCTATCTAAGGTGACATAGATATTGAGTGCCAAAGATTTCTTATTTAGAAAATTCAAATCTCCTCAATTTTGCTTTCTCAGAACTAGGTAAATCAAATGACAAAATAAATAAGAAAAGTTAAGGAGGTAAACAGAATGTTAGAAAAGTTAGGTATGTAGATTTTTGGGAAAAAAATTAAATGGAGACAGAAAGGAGTTTACTTTTTTTCTCAGAGATTCATGGAACTTATACAAAAATTGACTATATATTAGGGCATAAAACCCTGAAAATCAAATGCATCAGGGCAGAAATAGTAAATGCAGTTTTTTTCAAATCACGATGCTATAAAAATCACATTTAATAAAAGGTCAAGGGAAAATAGACTAAAAATTAATTGAAGACTAAATAATCAAATTATAACAAATGGATCGGTAAAACAACGAATAATAAAGATGATCAATAACTTCATCCAAGAGAATGACAATAATGAGACAACATACCAAAATTTGTGGGAGGCAGGCAAAGCATTTATTAGGGGAAATTTTATATTTCTAAATGCTAACTTGCATAAAAGAAAAAGAAGATCAACGAATTGTGCTTATAATTTAAAAAATAATTAAATTAAATTATTTTTAATTTAATTTTTCAATTAAATACCAAATTTGAAATTCTGAAAATAAAAGGCAACATTAATAAAATTGAAAATAAGAAAACCATTAAATTAATGAATAAAACTAAGAATTAAAAAAAACAAAATAGAACAAGCTTTAGTTAATTTGATTAGAAAAAGAAAAAAAGAAATCAAAGTAATAGCCTTAAAAACAAAAAAGGACAACTTTTCACCAATGAAGAGTAAATTAGAGCGATAATTAGGAGCTATTTTGCCCAATAATATGTCAATAAATTTGATAATCTAAATGAAATGGAGGTATATCTACAAAAAATATAGATTGTCCAGTTTAACAGAAGAGAAAATAAATTATTTAAATAGTCCATTTTAGTAAAAAAAATAGAACAAGCTATTAATCAACTCCCTAAGAAAAACTCTCCAGGGCCAGTTGTATTTACAATGTGAATTCTATCAAACATTTAACAGACAATTAATTTTAATACTATTTTATATAGTATTTGTATTATATACTATTTGAAAAAATAGAGGGGAACACTGATGCAGTGTTGATGGAATTGTGAATGGATCCATCCATTCTGGAGAGCAATTTGGAATTATGCTCAAAAAGTTGATCCAGCAATGTTACTACTGGGCTTACATCCCAAAGAGATATTAAAAAAAAAGGCAAGGCACCTGTATGTACAAAAATGTTTGTGGCAGCTCTTTTTGTAGTGGCTAGAGACTGGAAATTGAATGGATACCCATCAATTAGAGAATGGCTGGGTAAATTGTGGTATATGAATGTTATGGAATATTATTGTTCTCTAAGAAATGACCAGCAGGATGAACGCAGAAAGGCCTGGAGTGGCTTACATGAACTGATGTTAAGTGAAATGAGCAGAACCAGGAGACCATTATATACTTCAACAACAATACTATATGAGGATCAATTCTGCTGGAAGTGGCTATCTTCAACAACGAGAGGATCCCAATCAGTTCCAATTGATCTGTAATGAACAGAACCAGCTACACCCAGCAAAAGAACACTGGAAATGAGTGTGGACTACAACATAAGCATTTATACTCTTTCTGTTATTGTTTGCTTGCATTTTTGTTTTTCTTCTTAGGTTATTTTACCTTCTTTCTAAATCTGATTTTTCTTGTGTAACACAACAACTGTATAAATATGTATATATTGTATTTGACATATACTTTACCATATTTAACATGTATGGGAGTACCTACCATCTAGGGGAGGGAGTGGAGGGAAGGAGGGGAAAAGTTGGAACACAAGTTTTTGCAAGGGACAATGTTGAGAAATTACCTATGCATCTGTTTTGTCAATAAAAAGATATAATAAAAAATAAAAAAGAGTAATTGTGAAAAATATGAGGTTTCTCTGTAAAGTTTCTCTGATTAAATTTCTACATGTTTTAAACTTGTAGAGAACTGAGTCAAATATAAAAATGGTAACCATTCCTTAAGTTATAAATGATCAAAAGATAGGAACAGTTTTTAGATCAAGTACTAATAGATAGCTTTGATAATTATTTCTAGCCATATGAAAAATTCTTCTAAACTACTGATTGAAAAAATACAAGTTATAAAAATTTTGAAGTATTACCACATATCTATTACATTGGCTAATACGACAGAAAAGGAAAATTATAAATGCTGTGGTGGAGTTGTGAAAATAAAAGAGACATAAATGCATTGTTTGTAGAGTTTTAAATAGATCCAGCCATTCAGGAGAGCAATTTTGAATTATACCTAAAAAGCTTTTCATTCAATTTAATCCAGCAGTGCCACTCTTGATTGGGTATCACACAAATCATAAAATAGGGGAAAGAATATATACATGCTCTTTGTATGGTGACAAAAAATTACAAATTGAGAGAATGCTCATTAATTGAGGAATGGCTGAATAAACTGTTGTATGTAATTTTGAAGGAATATATTATTTTGTAAGAAATGATGAGCAGGATGCTCTCAGAAAATCCAGAGCTGATTCAAAGTGAAATGTATTTTGTTCAAAGTGACAGCAAATTGTGAGATGATCAGCTGTGAATGAAATAATTATTCTCAGCAATAGAAAGTACATGACATGTCTGAAAGGCTTATGATGAAAAATGCTGTCCATACCCAGAAAAAGAACTGATGGTATCTGAATGAAGTTTGAAGTGTGCTTTTTTTGTTTCTTTGTTTATACTGTGTTTCACAACATGATTATCATAGAAGTCTTTTGTGTGACTACACACGTATACCATATATTGAATTGCTTGCATTCTCAGTGAGATGGGATGGAGAGGAAGAAGGGAAGGGAAGGGAAGAGAAGGGAAGGAAAAGGAAGGGAAGGGAAGGGAAACCAGAACTCACAGTTTTTAAAATGAATATTAAAAATATTTTTACATGTTACTGGGAAAAATAAAATACTAATTTTTAAAAGAAATTATAAGCATAATACTCTGGGGGAGGGGGGGACTGGAAAGATTTCCATGGGCTTATGCAAATGTGATCATCTGTGAATGACTTAGCTATTCTCAGCAATACAATGACCCAAGACAACTCTAAAGGACTTATGATGAAAAATGCCATTCATATCCAAAGAAAGACCTGATGATGTCTGGATACAGATTGAAGTATCCTTTTTTTTTTTACTTTTCCTATTGTTCTTGCAATATTTTTTGGGGGGTTGTATATATGCATATGTACGTGAATATATATATATATATATATATATATATATTATATATATATAATATGTAAATGTTATGTATGACTACTCATCTATAACTTATTTTAATTGCTTTCCTTCTCAATAGAGATGTGTGGGAGGGAGGAAAAGAGATAATCTGGAACTAAAAGTTTTTAAAACCAATATTAAAATTGTTTTTCTGTGTAACTGAAGAAAAATAAAATACTAAATTGATGAAAAATCCACTTACTAGTATATATTCTAATTACATTTTAAATAGTTTTCAATATTCATTTTTCTAAGATTTTGAATTCCAAACTTTTTTCTCCCTCTCTCCTTTCCCCTTATTCAAGATGGCAAGCAATCTGATATAGGCTATACATATAAAATTATTTGATCATATTTCCATATTAGTCATGCTGTAAAAGAAAAATAACCATGAAAATAGTATGTTTTGATTTTTATTCAATATTTATAATTCTTTCTCTTGATGAAGTTGCCATTTTCCATCATGTATATTGAAACTGCCTTGGATCACTATATTACTGAGAAGATCTCAGACTATCATAGTTGATCATCACACAATCTTGCTGTTACTATGTACAATGCTCTTCATTCTACTCACTTCACTTTGCACCAGGTTATGTAAGACTTTTCAGTTATTTTTTTTCCTGAAGTTCAACCATTCCCCGGGCATCTTCACAATTTCCCATTCCTTATCATTACGAGAGAGAGAGAGAGAGAGAGAGAGAGAGAGAGAGAGAAAGAGAGAGAGAAAGATTGAGAGAGAGAGAGAGAGAGAGAGAGAGAGAGAGGTTACAAACATTCTTGCATATGTGGATCCTTTCTCCTCTTTTATGATTTATAGCATACACACACAATAGTGTCCCTGCTGCATTTAAGGGCATGCACAATTTTATAGCTTTTTGTTCCTAGTTCCAAACTGCTCTCCAGAATGGTTGAATCAGTTCACAACTCTACCAACAATGTATTAGTGTCCCAGTTTTCCTACAACCCCTTCAATATTTATAATTTTATTTTATTGTCATTTAGCCAAATTGATAGATGTGAGGTGGTCCCTGAAAATTGTTTTAATTTTCATTTTTAAAGGAAAAAATTTAAAGTGAAATTCGTGTCAACTGTTCCTCTCTACTCTTCATAACTTTCATTTCTTTTCCATTTTTCCTTTAAGAATTCTCATTCAATTTACAAGTTGTATAGCATTTGAAAATAAGAATTGAAAAAAATAATTTTAAACTATTTTCTTACTTCTTTATGTCTTCAAAAATTCTAATTTAATTTGTCCTTGAATTGTGTTTTAAAAAAAATTCTTATGGATGTTTTGGAGTCATGCTCTTCTTTGTGTCTTGAGCATTCATTCATTCTTCTAAGGACTTGATGTTAGGATTAGACTCTGTGGCCATTCCAAGACAGGAAGTCTAAGCTAGACCCATTGTTGTTTTCTTGGATATTGAATGTTGGTGCAATTGCAGGATAACAAGGATAGGCAGTATTCTACAATCTTTCAGTGCTCCCAAAGTGATTTTTTTTTCTAGAGCAATGTTTAATTAATGCCCCCTAGTCTGAGTGCTGCAAGTTCTTGATACAAGTTTGGGTTTGAACAAGAGTAGAATGTTTTTTGACTCTTAACTTATTAGTCACCTAGAAAGTTTTGTTAACTTACTGAGGCAGAATTTAGTTTTCCCTTTTACCTGTGATTACTGTTTTGTTTATTTATCTGTAAGATATGCTACTTTGGGAGTAAATCTGAGCAATAGCACCTACCAGTCTTGCTGCTGCTTCTATAGGCTTCTGAATTCCCTTTCTCCTTTCTATGCTTTCCAAGCCTTCTCTACATAGATGCGTTGTATTCTCAGAAGACTTGTACCACTGCTGTGAGGGCTACCATGCACTTTTCAGGGCTGCTTTTTACTTTTTTGTTTATGTGGTTCACCCAACTATGGCTCAACAATTGTGGCTCAACTATAGATTCAATCAATCTGTAGCTCAAAGAAGCTGTAGGATGCTGTGTCACATTCCAGAAAACCATTTTGGCAGACAGGTCAAGTCTATTAAGTAACTGAGGGATCTGAAAACTGTTGGTGAACACAAGCAAGGGATGACTTCTCTTGAATTGATTGATGAGAAACATTTGTTCCAATAGCCATGAACACAGCTGAAACAGCATTGTGGAGTGTTTAGAGTTTCATTAGACTTCAAAGCCCCCAAACACATTCATTACATCCTGAGGCATCACTAGTTGTCTTGGTTTTTTTCTTGCCACTAAACTTTAAAGACTCTAGAAAAGTGAAGCTTTTAATTTTGCACAATTCTGCCTCATATAAATCCAATTTATGTGCAAAAGACATCATCCATACAATTTTGCCATTTTAATCTAACTCAAATTCTTGTGGCAGCAGGCAACTGATGAAGCAACAGGTGTGTCTACATTTGGAGATGTAGTCACAACCCTGCCAACAGATGTCCCAGGCCATAAGATCATCTTTTCACTGGAATCAGTTGTAGGATTCCACAGCCCCCGATATCTGCACAGCTTTTTAAAGACTGGATTGGTTATCTCTTGATGTTAAGGAGGAGCTAGAAAAGTGTCCTAAAAATGGTCTGCTTCATCCAGTCCTGAACTGTTTACCACAATAGACAGGGATCCCAAGCATTGATTGAAACACACAAAAAATATACAAAAACTTCTGCAAAGATGATTCTATTTGCCACTGGCACATGGAATGTGTGCATTCTTATGAACAACTTGAAATCCAATAAATATGAAAAATACACAGCTCTTGTTATAAGAGCACTTAGCAGGTATCATATCCAAATAGGAGGCCTGAGAGAAACAAGGCTGGGAAATGAATGCTAACTTACTGAGGTTGAAATAGCTGCAATGAAGGGTAGCAGTGTGAAGCAGGTATACATATTTGCTAAGCTAGTCAACAAGTTGTATGAGTACCAAAGGAGTGGCAGGCTCCTCACAATGAAATTGCCACTTGCAGGAAAGTACCATGACACCATCATTAGTGTATATGACTCACTATGACAAATCCTGTTGAGTTCAAAGAAAAATTTTGTGAAGACCCAGAGAACCTCATTATCAATGTGTGAAAAGGAGCATATTGATTCTTTGTTACTCATGCTAATTTTAGTCTAACACAACACCAAGAAAACACAGCACCTTACATCCAATTTGTGAAATAGTTACATGAAATCAAGAAATTTTGAATACTGTAGATTGGTTCACTTACCTTGACAGTGTCCTTTCCAGGGATATACACATAGACAATGAAGTTTGTGTATGCATTGCCAGAGCTAGCTCAGTATTCAGGAGGCTCTGAGGGAAAGTGACTCATGAAAGAAAGGTGATCACATGGTGGGCAGAAGGAATACAAGAACACTCTCAAGGTCTTTCTGAAAAAAAAAAACAACTTCAGATTCAATTGAATGACATGGGAAACACTGGCAAAGTACTGCTCCATATGGCATGTTATCCTCAAAGAAGCCACTTTGCTCTATGATTGATGAAGAATGGCAGTAGTACAAAAGAAAAATAAGATGAATAAATTTAAATATATCTTTACTGAATGTTGGTAGAATGTTCTAAGGTCCTGTTGGTTTTATCAGCCACTTTTGGTCTTTGAGAATGAAAGACAAAATATTAATTCTACTAGTCTATATCTGGGATGATCCAGTATAGATTTAAGAACTCATATTGCCCTGGTATAAAGCATTTCCTTGGGTTTGGGAATACTCTTATCCTAGCATGATCCTGACCCAAACTCTGTCTCCAGGGCCTAAAAGTGTTCATATCTGTTACATTGTGCTTAATTGGACTAGACAAAGAATTCCCTGTGATGATTTCCCTGGATTTATTCCTCAAAATTTGGTTTTGTGTATTTTTTTAGATCTGATAGAAATTTGTGAAAATGAATTCAGCTATATTTCTGCCACTTTTCCATCTTGGCTACCCAATAATCTTTCTATTATACCATACTGTCTCTTTATTCACTTCTTTCATTTCCTCTTCCAATCTTATCATATAGGATATATATATTTTTTAATTTTTCATTATTCATCATCAAATCTGTCTGGCTTAGAAAGACTGAAAAATATCATGAGATTAATGACTGTTTTGGTATCAGTGTTACTACTAAGTAGTTACTTTACTAACTCAATTGTTAATGTAACACTAGAATTAGAAATCATATTTAATAAATTGCAGTTAAATTTTATAATACAAGCTCTTCCTATTCTCTTCTTATTTATGATATGTGTGGGTGAAGGTGAGAAAAAATTGAAGAGGTTTTCAAACTTCACCAAAGTACCAGGAGTGACAAATGATAACCAGCAGGATACTGTGTTGTTCCATCTTGCTCAAAAAAGACGTCCAGGAGATTGTCAAATCATCATGGATAGCAATAGTAATTCCTTACCTAAAAAGATATTATAGATTACCTAAATAAATATTTTATAGTTGGGGAAAAAGGCAGCTTTGAAAAAAAAAAAAACACCTTATTTTCTCTTAGGTAAGGTAGCTGGAGTCAAGAGCTAGAGTTTGTTTTTATTTCATTTTTCATGAAACAACTTGGACCAAGAAGAAAATCAAAAAGTTATCTTTTTCATAGCCATTTTTGTAAGATGATATTTTCAAAGATCAGGCCATTGACAGTTGTCAGAACAGCAGACACAAACAGAGCATATCAATATAGTTCAAAACTGACGTTTGATAAACTGTTTGGTCCAGCTGCAGTGGAAAAGCAATGTCAGCTGCCATGCATAAAACATAAATAAACTGTTTCTGATACTACCATAGTGAGTTCTGTCAAGCACAGAGGTGGCCAAGTCAATATGCACATTGGTAGTTTGAGAATCTCAGCCAGGCAGGAGATAATGGGCTGTTGATGAGGGCCAGCCTGGTCATCAACAATATGAGCTGACCTTCCCTGAGGGAAAAAAAAAAAAAAAGAAGTTATAAGAGGTAGGCTGAACTGCTTCTTAGTCACGTGTAAAGAGTGGGCTTCAATTGAGGCAGTGTAACCCATTTGGAGACACTGTAAAATATATTCAATATATACTGTTATCTGAAGGGTAATGTTAGCTTACAATGATCTCTCCCTCCAAGAATGAAGGCATGATAGGTTGGCTAAGACAAATTTAACTCTTGTTTCTTACATGAATTCTAAATAAGACTCTAGGCAAATCATTTAACATTTTAACATTCAAAGTTTCTTCAATGTAGGGAATGTCTTTATCAGGGAGTTTCCTATCATGATGAAATCATATATACAATCACTATCTTCACTTCTCTCCACCTCTCTAATGAGTACTAATGTCAATTAGAATAGCTGGTGGCATGGTGAAGAGAGTGCCAGAAAAGAACAAGTTAAAAGTTTTGCTCTTAATAGACAGTGCCTGTGGATGAATTTGTTAATGTCTCAGATTATAAGTTATAGATGATTTGCTTATCTGTATTGTTGGAATGAATTTCCACATTGGAAATTCATATACCCATGAAACTGGGGCAATGAACAGAAAGTACTGACAAAAACAAAAACAGAAACAAAAAAACAAAGAAGCAAAAAACAAAACAAAACTGAAGCAATAAGAAGTTAAGATCTAAACAATAATGATATTAACAATAAAAACAACAATGTTAATAAATGAATACAATACAGATTTTCTAGAATGTTTCTTTGGGGCTTTAGAATTACACTTTATTTTAGCTCAATAACATAATAATGTAAATTTTCATTTTTCTTAATGTCATCATGATAGACAAAATAAATTCATTAGAAAGAAGTTTTTATAGGAATACTAAAAATTAAATGTAGACACTAAAAACAATTACAGGAATAATAAAATTAAGAAAATCAAGAGACTAATTAGAGAAAATAGCACTTAAAGTATAAACTATGAATAAATTCTGTAAGTACTAGAACAGATTGCATAAGTATTGTTATTTGTCCTGTCACAATATTTATTCTGTTGTGGTACATCACAATGCTTTTCTTATTCCTGTAAAGAAACATTACCATCAGCTTGTTACATTTCAATAAAATAAATGCTAGCAGTTTAATCTGTACCATTATAGAAGACCTGATAGTTATGCTTTTATAAAATACTTTTTTTTTAAATGATAGTGGCAACTAGTTACAGAATTGAAAGTGAATCTCTATTGCATTTGAGAAGACAGTAGATAATAATGGAATCATGATAATTCTGCCTCTCATATTTAGTAGGGAATACTGTCTTAGGCATGTCACTGAACCCATTTGAGCTTGAGGAATATCTTCTGTAAAACAAGAATTATAATACCTTTACTTCCTGTCCCAAAGAATTATTTTAAGGCAAAAACAAGCTAAAATATTCAAGCTATATTTAAACTTTAAAGTGGATTATAAAAATTATATATCATTATTACAAAATAAATGGATTGACCTAGATGACTATCTAAAGCCTTATCTAGCAGTAGATTCAGTGTCTTTGAAGTCAGCAAATATAATTATCATGTGTTAACTACAAGAAAATTTATTGGAATAATTACATATTAATCCCAAACAATAACATTTATTCTAATTTTTTGCCTTAAAATAGATATTGTATTTTATTCGTCTATTTAGATACATATTATTTTATTAATTTATTTTTGTGTGATAAGATATATTATTTTTGTCAAAACCATGCTATTTTCTGCCTTTATCATAAAAAAATTAAAATATTCTAAATATTTTCCAATAGTTTTGTTTATTTTACCTAAATAAATTTTCATTATTAATAATGTCTCAGAATTTTCTTTTTCTGTCTTCTCTTAGTGAGTTCATAATAATAATGGTTTCAGCTCCTATAAAGGTTCAGCTCCTATAAAGGTTCCACACACACAATGTGTGATGTGGAAATAATGTCTATCATATAGAGGATGTTTCTCCTTTGAAAATATAATCAATCTTACAAACAATCCTAATACTATTTATGGTTCAACTCATTGAAGCTATATTTAATTTCTCCTTTTAAAATTGATTTATCAATTTTATATGTTTCTTATTTGGTTAATTTGAGTATTTTGTCAATATTCAGGTATTTTAAATTCTCAGTTTTATTTGTGTATTGTTATACACAACAATTTCTGGCAGCTTTCATGATTTCTTTAGCAAATATTCTGATTTCATCATTCTCATTTCTGATTAAGATAATATGATTCTCCTTTGTCTTTTTTAAAGAAAATTAAATCTGCTAGATTAATTTTACTAATCTTTAAAAACAGTGTCTTATTTTTCAATTACTCTGTGTACTAATTATTTATTTTATTACTCTTATTTTTTTGTTCTTATAGAGCAATTGGCCTTATTTATCCTTGTTATGATTAAATTTGTTTGTTCATTTTTGAATTTATTTAATTGAAAATTTCAAGTATTTGTTTTTTTTTTCTACATTAGTAACATAAACATTCAGAGAAATGAATTTTCCTCTGAACACTGCTTTGACTGCATTATACAGATGTTAATATGTTGTATTTACATTATCATTATTTAGTATAATCTGCATCTTCTGTTTATCTTGTCATTATTTAATGAAGCTATTTTTGTTCATATAATTTGTTCTTTAACACTGACATTTCTCAGCTAATTCTCACCTTTATGCCTCACCATAATGGAATGAAGACCCTGGGTCTTCAAGAGAAGTTCTTCATTAAGGAATTCCTACCAAGCTAGAAATGCTTCCGTTATGCAATGGTTTTAGCTTGGGATATAAAAAAAAAAAAAATGCTATTGATCATTTTATGATAACTCCATTTATTCCTGTACTCTCTACTGTTTTTAATAGGAATGGGTGTTGGATTTTATCAAATGCTTTTTCTCCACCCATCAAGATAATCAGATGATTTTTGTTAGTTTGGTTATTCTTATAGTTGATTATACTGATATTTTTCCTATTATTGCACCAGCTCTGCATTCCTGGTATAAATCCTGCTTGTTCATAATGTGTTATCCTGGGGATGACTTTCTGTAATCAAATTGCTAATATTTTATTTAAGATTTCCCCTTATTATCGCTTTAGCTGCATTCCACAAATTTTGTATGTTGTCCCATTATTGTCATTCTCTTGCATGAAATTATTGATTGTAAGTATAATTTGTTGTTTCATTCATTCATTCTTTAGCATTAGATTATTTAATTTCCAATTAATTTTTGGTCTATTTTTTTCCTGGCTTCATATTTCATGTGATTTTTATTGCATCATGATCTGAAAAAAATGCATTTCCTATTTCTGCTTTTCTACATTTGATTTTGAAGGTTTTATGCCCTAACACATGGTCAATTTTTGTATATGTTCCATGAACTGCTAAGAAAAAGGTAAACTTTTTGTCTCCATTCAATTTTCTCCAAAGATCTATCATATCTAACTTTTCTAACATTGTGTTTACCTCCTTAGCTTCTTTCTTATTTATTATATGGTTCGTTTTATCCAGTTCTGAGAGAACAAACTTGAACTCCCTCATTAGTATTGTTTTGCAGTCTATTTCTTCTTGCAGCCCTCTTAACTTCTCCTCTAAGAATTTGAATGTTATACCACTTGGTACATATATTTTTAGTATTGATATTGCATCATTATCTATGATACCCTTTAGTAAGATATATTTTCCTTCCTTCTCTTTTAATTAGATATATTGCTTGAGAGATCATGATCATTACCCCTGCTTTTTTTTTTACTTCACTTGAAGTATAATAAATTATGCTTCAGCCTTTTACCTATACTCTGTATGTATCACTCTGCTTTAAATGTGTTTCTTGTAAGCAACATACTATTGGATTCTAGGTTTTACTCCAGTCTGCTATCTGCTTCCATTCTATGGGAGAATTCATCCAATTCCCATTCACGGTTAAAATACCTAATTATTATTTCCTGCCATCTTATTTACCCCAAATTATACTTTTCTCTTTCCTTTCCCCTTTCCTTCCACCCCAATATTTTGCTTCTGCCTACCACTTTCCTCAAACAGCTCTCTCCTTTTAGTGCCCCTCTGCCTTTCTTACACCTTTCTCCTACTACTTCTGTTTTCCCTTCTATTAGTCTGGCCCTTTCCTTCCCCCTTTCCTTCCCACTTCTCTGCAAGGTGAGACAAGTTTCTCTGTGAAACCAAATATTTCTGATAGTCTATCTTTAAGCCAAATCTGATGAGAGTAAGATCCACACAATGTTCATCCCCTTCCCTTATTTCCCTCAATTATAATATATCTTTTTTCTCTTCATGAGATGTAATTTCCCTTATTTTACCTCCATTTCCTTCTTTTTCCAATACAATCCCCTTTCTATTTCAAGTTTTTTTTCTTATTATCATAATAAAATCAAAATATACTTGTACTTTCTAATTATACCCAAAACACAAATATAGTTTTCAAGAGTTCTTTCCTTTTTACCTTTTTATGATTTGCTTGAGTTCTGTATTTGGAGATCAAATGTTTTTTCAGCTCTGGTCTTTTCATTAGAAATGAATGAAATTCACCTGTATCATTGACTATCTATTTTCTTTCCTGAAATATAATGCTCAATTTAATTTGATAGTTTATTCTTGGTTGTAATCCAAGTTCTTTTGCTTTTCAGAATATCAGATTCCTGGCCTTTCAATCAGTTAAGGCAGATTCTGCTAGATCCTAGAGGATCCTGACTATGGTCCCTCTGTATTTGAATTTTAGAATTGTTTCTTTCTGGCTGCTTGCCTGATTTTTCCCTTGGTCAGATAGTTCTGAAATTTAGCCATGAAATTCTTTGGAGTTTTCATTTTGGAGTCTTTTTCAGGAGGTGATTGGTAAATTCTTTTAATAGCTATTTTATTTTCTGATTCTAGGACATCAGGACAATTTTACATTATGATTCCTGAAAAATAATGTGTAGGGTTTTTTTTTATAACAGCTTTTAGGAAATCCACTAATCTTTAGATTGTCTCTCTTAGATCTATTTTCCAGATCAGTTGTTTTCTTAGGAGGTATTTCATATCTTTTTCTATTTTCTCATTTTTTGGTTATGTTTGACTGATTCTTGAAGTTTTATTGAGTCATTCACTTCCATTTGTTTCATTCTAATTTTTAGTGTATTATTTTCTTGTTATGTTTTTTTAGCTCCTTTTGTGTTTGACTGATTGAATTGTTTTATTTATTGCATCCATTCACAAATTCTGTTTTTTAATGAATTGGTATCTATTTCATATCTATTTTGTAAGGAGTTATATGCTTTTTCCATTTCATCAAATCTATTTTTTAAGGATTTTTCTTCAGATAATTTCTGTTTTTCTGTTTCTGTACCTTCTTGCAAAGATGTCATTTCCTTTCTCCATTTTCTTTTAATTCTTATTTAAGATTCTTTTTTAAATCTTTTAAGAAAAACTTAGGAATTGAGGACCAGTTCATAACTCCCTTTGGGGCTTCATCTGAATTTGATTTGCATTGAGCAAGGTCTGTTCTCTTTCTCCATAAAAGTTGCTTTGGTCAGAATTCGTTTTGCTTTTTTGCTCATTTTTAAGTGTTGAAATCTGCTGTTAAGGCAAAGGAGTGACAGTCATTTTTGTTTACCCTGGGGCAGGTACTGACTTCTGGTGCTAGGTAAACAAAGCCAGGCCACTTGTTCTTGCTGATCTCAGAGGCTCTCAATTTGCCTCTTGTATTGGCTTTTGTGTGTCTTGCTGCAAATCTGCTAAACCACTTGCTTTCAACCAGGACAGAGTAGGCTAAGAGCCTCACAGAAGATTTTCCAGTCTGTGGATACCACAACACTCCAGCTCCCCACCCCAGTTCTTTTCCCCAACTTCCTATGCTATGGTCTGGACTTGGCAGTCTGTTCCCCTGCCAATTGTAACAAACCTCTTCTGAAGTTCTTCCAATGTATCTTCTTCTAGAAATGTGTTGTACTCCAAATATTTGTGGGTTCTACCACTTCAAAAGCAGTTCAAAGACCTAATCTACTTTTGGTTTGAGAGAAGGTTGGAGAAGGTTACAGAAAGTCATGTCTGCTCTCTGCCATCTTGGCTCCATTTCCAATCATTTATTACAGCAAATATATAATATTTCATGTAGCAATAAAAATTATATTTGATTTAAGGAATACATCACAGGTCGTAAACTTAGAATGGAAGGAAACAGATTTTAAGTATCATCTGACATAAGCTCCATATGTTACAGATTAGGAAATGGTAGCTGAGAAACACAAAATAACTTATTCAAGATGACACAGATGGTAAATTTCAGGGTTAAGATTTGAACCCTTACCCTCTGGCTCCAAATGCAATGCATCTATTTTACTAAAGTTTAGTGTCAGGTTCATTATATTGGCCTATTCCAGACAAAAGCATTGATTTTTTTTTAGTTCTTTAAATATTGTATCTCTCTTTAAGGACTATTTTATAATTACATGTAAACAAGTCTGGATCATGCCTCAGTGAACTGACTTCCAGAAATTTTATACATTTGTTGTGATTTTTACTTCTACTTTTACTGTATACTCTGAAATTTAATTAATATTATAAAATGCTGGGGGAGGGTTAATAAAAATTATTATTAATTTACTGATGCTATTATCTCAAATCATTTCATTTGTAATTCACTGATGTTTTTAATGTAAACAATAATTAAATGAAGATAAATTTGTCTTTTTTAACCTATGTTTATGCTCTAATTTCTTTTTCATAGCTTGTTTCTTTTTCCTTGTATTGTTAGAATTATTTTAGATAATATAGGAAAAGAGGACAGTCTTAATGTTTTGTTGTTATTATTCACTCATTTTTCCATCATATCTAACTCTTCCTGACCTTATGCGGAATTTTTTCAAGAAAAGTACTGTAATGATTTGCCATTTCCTTCTCTAGTTCATTTTACAGAAGAGAAAAATGAGACAAAAAGAGTTATGTGACTTGTCTAGTATCACTCAATAAGTGTTTGAGATCAGATTAGAACTCACAAACATATCTCTTCCCGACTCCTTGTGCAGCACTCTATCTCCCAAGCCAATTAGCTGCCTAGCACATAAATAATGGAACAACAACAATAATAAAATGACATCCTTGATTAAGGAAATTGTTTCTATAATATTTCAATGGGAATTGTAAGTCAGAGAAATAATAAAGAATTATTATATCAAAGCAATGGTAGAAGTTTACACATCTATAACTTATTCAGAGACTGTTCCTAACTCTCAAAGTCTAAAGTCCTCTCAGACTTTTAGAGGTATAGGCTTTTTGTTTTTATCTAAGAGACAACAATAAAGGAAAATGCATCCCTCTTTTATTCTTTTTAACTTTCCCTTAATAGCCAAGAATACAGATTAATCTTTTCTTTATTGATGGTCTCAAAGAACAATTTAAAGATAAAAATCAATCCAGCATGAAGCAACTCATTGTTAAAAGCTGTGAAAGAAGGCACTTGGAGACAGTAGAGGGGGGAAGACAAAGGTTTCTAGCAGCTGTCCAATAGTAGAAGGAATAGTGCCTATTTTCATACATTAAAGGGTGGAACAATGATATGAATGGGGTAGCTGAAATGTGATAGAAGATCTTTTAAGATGAACAATGTTATTCAGAGACTGCTTAAGTGCTGAGAGAGGATTGAAGAATCATTGTGGTGCTTACTAGGCCCTATTTGTTCATTGAAAAATATAGTATCAGGACATTCCAGATGCTTTCCTTCTCATTCCACATGATGATAACCAAGCTCTAAAAATACTTAAATCTAAAAACACTGTCAAGATAATGCAATTTAAAAATCAAATATGTTTGGGAAGTGGGACAGGAACTAAAATTTTTGTGTTTAATGAATGAGGAAAAAAAAATCAGTTTGATCTATCTTTCTTGAAAGGGTTTATATTAATTTCTGCACTACTTTCATTGCAATTGGCAAAAGTGGGACAAAAGTGAAATTTGTTGGAAGAAAGGAAAAAGAATGATTATACTCAATCAGCTTAAATAGATAATTTACAAAAGTCTATGCAATGGAATGCAATGCCTACAAGAAAAAAAAAATCCAGAAGTCCTGAAATATGAAACAGAGCCAGAATATATTAAAGACATTGAAAGTAATATCTGATTCATGAATTTTGTAAAAATATACTATAACTTTTCATTCATACTGGGATCAATGGGAAAATGGCCAATTCTCCTGTCCCTCCTACTGAAAATATTATTACTGATAGCAGATAACTTCAAGGCAGTATTTAAAAAAAAAGACAACTATGATAAATGTATATTGTCTACAAGTCTTTTTAAAGAAATCTCAGTTATTCTCGGTCCAGTACCATGTGACTTAAAATAGGATTATGTCAAAAATCTATGTATATATAAGGCATACTTTAATAAAAAGTCATTGTTGTGTAGTACATAGTTGGCATCAGGAATATGTAACCCCTTTACTGACATATATTCCCTGGGTAACAATTGCCATTTCTTTCATTTCTTGTCATATGAAATTTTGAACTATGATAGGTAACTTTTGAAATTTTGGTTCTTTACTAATATATTTACTGCACTGAGGAAAACAAAAAGAAGTAGCCACTAGTCAGATAGATACATACATATCTATCTATCTATATAAAGAAACATAACTGATATATGTGTGTATATATATATAGATATATAGATATAGATATACATACACACATTATATATAGTAAATATATGTAACTGTAAAATACCCTTCTGATGACATACCAAAGAAAAACAGCACTTCTCTAAATATGATGCATGATCCATTTAAAGAAAATAAGGTATTGAAATTCATCTGTGGATCAACCAAAAATTATATTGAAAACATCTTATACTAAAAAGAAAATGACAAAACAATGAAATTGTATTTGTTAAAAATATAAAAATTACACACACACATATCGGGAAAAAATGTTTTCACTTTCTGTTTACTATTTTAGTGAGATTCCAGGGAATCTGAAGAAAATACATTATCTTCTGGAGAAACAAATAGTGTTAAATTATGAACAGCCAATGCTCAGTCATGTACATAAGTATGCTATTTAGACTTCATTATGTTATAATATCAGTGATTTCATTGGTTTGCATTTTCCCTCTGATAGTGAAAGTCACCATCCTGTTCTGATAAAAATCTTTATAGTGAAAGGAGGGAATGAGAGGGAGTTTTGTAATATTAAAGGCTAAGAAGTAAACTCTCAAATGATTGAGCAAACACTATCAAATAAAGGAGTAAAATAATAATAATAATTTATATTTATATATTAAATGCATAAATATAAACTATTATTATTATTATTTTATTTACATTGAATATACAGAACAAACATATGAGGTAGAATGTACAACTACTGTTCTTCTCATTCCAAAGAATAAGAAATTGAGGTTAAATAAAGTTACATAATTTGCCTAAGGCCTACCAAAAGGACAAAACATAATTTCAATCCAAACCTTCAGAATTTATGTTCACATAGTTATTGTTGTTGTTGTTTCTATTTTCTCCCAATAGTTAAAATAAAGCCTTTGGGAGGTCTCCCTTTCAATCCTAGGAAATACTCATATAGCTTAAAACTCTTTTTTTTTTTCCACCTTTAAAGATACAATGTACTTGGGGGAAAATTTTCTCAAATAAGCATGTGTCACTTTAATATCAATGTTGCAAAATAAATAAATAAATAGATAGATAGATAAACAGTATTCTATTCTTCCAGTGTGTAATAGTTGCTTTCTAGGAGAGATGGCTTTGTAAAAAATGAATTCATGATGTAAATAGCTGTGTGGCTTTAAGTAAGTTAAATTCTTCCCCTCTTTTGTCTTTGCCTTTTTTGTGCAGCTATAAAATTAAGGAAAGGGTTAGATAAAAGGGGAATGAAGGTATACACTAAGTGATTTCCCAGGTTTCTTCTAGCATTTATAACCAATAAATCTATTAAATGGTTACATGGAATTCATAAGTGCTTCTTTCAGGAGAAAATTCACAGATAACTATAAAGATCCTTTAGCTATTCTAACAGTTTCTTGAAAAATGGTCTCAGGACTGTTTGCTTTGCTTGCTTGTTTTTTTTTTTCCTGCCAATTTCTTTCAAGGTAGGTTTTAGGAAATGTTTTCTTATGTTTAATCATAGAGTGAGTGTGATCCAGCATACAAAAAAATTAAAAAAAATAAAAAACTATTCCATCAAGTTAAAAAGTCCAGATTTATCTTTTTAATTGTCCATGGTGTGTGTGTGTGTATGTGTGTGTGTGTGTATAATTTATTTATTATTTTTATTTTTCATAATTTTATATAATTATATAATTAATATAAAGTATATAACTTATAATTTATATAATTTTATAATGTATTATTGTTTATTATATATCATATAATAATATACATCAATATATATACATATATGTATATATGTAATAAGTATTTCCTACACAAAATATAAATTAATTAAATTAGATCATTTGGTTATTGTATTAATATTGAAGCATTAACTGAAATATATATATATATATCTTTTTATTGAAACAAAAAAAAATGATCTTTTCTTGAAATGCCATTTTGCTAGTCCTAGAACCTGCACCTGATGTCCTAATCTTGGATAAGAATTTCAGAATGCCCAGATCAAACCTGATTTGCACTGAAATTTTCAGTCTTTGATTCCTCATCATGTCATTACTTAACATCAACATGATATTAAAACTTAGTTTTTAATGATGACAAAGTTAAAGGCACAAATTAATGAATTTTATGTTGAGTGTCCAGCAACATGTCTTCTAATCTCAGTCATGGCTTGTCTAATTTGACTTACAATAGTTAATTCATGCAATTAGAAGATACTTTTATTCCTTCTTTAACTAATCTTAAGAAATTATTACATTATGTATCATAGATACACATAAAACATCTTTAAGTATAATGATAATAATAGTTTGTTTCAAGTAAACCCTCCAGAATCTTTGTATTTAAAGATATGTTGTCTTTTAAAATGTTTAGGAAATAAATTTATTCTAGTGAAATTTGTTCTACTTTATACATTTTGAAATTCTTCTTTTCAAATGGAATTAAAAATACATGAGTCAGAAAGAAACAAAAATAAGTGTCAAAATTTTATAGTCATTGGGTATAATTTCATGCCCCAGTACATTTTTATTTCTTTCCTAATATGTTTATATTAATTTTATTGATTTTTTTTTGTTTTACGTTCTCTAAGATTTCCATTGTCTTCCTTCTCATCTCCATTTCCAGTCATCTTGTATAGCAAATTATTTTAAAAGAATAATAGGATGAGAGAAAAAAAAATCTGCAAAAAAATAATCTGAAGCATAAGCAATGTTTCACACATATAGAACCCTACCATTTGCAGAGGAATGAGGAAAAGATACCTTTATCAACTTATTTTGGGCCCCTATATTTGTTTATTATTATTTGTAAGAATAGTTTAATTGCTTTATGGCTTTCATTTCTATTTACATTATAATATTCATTGCATTTACATTTTTACATATTTTTGTTTCCTTTTTCTTGGTTCTACTTCTGTCACTTTACATCATATCATGACTTTTCCCATGTTCTTCTGTATTCACATTTGTCATTTCTTACAGAAAATTCATATTTCATTACATTCTGTTACATATATATGACAATCTTATTCAGCCATTTCTCAATTAATGGCTATTTACCATATTGCCAATTCTTTGCTACCTCTAAAAGGACTGCTATGTATATTGAGTATATATGGGAAAATCCAAAAACAAAATGAAACTTTGCCTGTCCTCAAGTGGTTTATATTTTGCTGAGGGGATTAAACTATATACACATACTTAATTGGGTGTCCTAGAATCTGGTTTATAACTCTACTTTTGGTGCCCCTGGTTCATACCAAATTTACAGTATTAAATATTAAGTTATGCTAATCATAACCTAAGTTCCTTAGACCATTGGATTTAGGAGACTATCCTCTATTCATAGACTATAAAAGTCAGAAATTTTATGGTAAAACATTTAAAAGTAATATTAAAACCATACAATTACAAAGAAAGACATATTTAGATAAGTAAGGAATGCCCAAACTCTTTATATATATATGTATGTATTATATCCTGCATCTCTAAAAGAAATAGATAACAATTTTGAGAGTATTTTTTTAAAATGTGAGGAATCTTTCACTCTGTAAGTGGACAGGTGAGTTAACAAAAAACAAAACAAAACAAAAACAAAAACTTATTCTGTTCCTATTTCCAGGACATTTGAATATTATATTCATAAAAATGTTCACTGAACTCATAGGTCTTGACAATATTACTACAGTATTCTAGTTTTCAAAATACACATAAAAATAATTTTAACATTTTAAAAAAGTGAAATTCAACCCCTATCCTCTTGTCACAAAGACAAGTTTGATATAGATAGTACATGGGCAGTCAGGACAAACATTTCTATATTAGTCATATTGTGAAAGAAAACCAAATGTGAACAATAAAACAGAATTTTCAAAGATGCTAAATGCCCTTAAATGTTATCTCATAAACTCCTTCTGAATAGTTGTTTAACCCTCTTTCCATCTTTCAGCTGAGACTACTTACATAATTCTGCTGATTGAGTTGCTCCCATGGTCCGCTGTTGGCTTCTGGAGTTTAATCCATGCTTAATTATGCTCTACTCTCATTCCAGTAAGATAGATTTATCTTCTAAATTGTCTTAGGCTAGAAAATTATTTTGCCCTATCCTTTCATTGGTTCTACTGACTCATAATTCAAATTGAGGCATTACTTAAAATGGTTTGGAGAGTCATTTCAGAGAGTTCAGACAAGCCTCTGTTTTTATTCTACCATGTTGACTCCATTCAACCTATATTAGACATTCTTGATAGAGAAGAGTGTCTAAGACAAAATCTTTGGTGGCACATTGTAATTGACAGTGAAAATTTTATGATGATCTAGCAACAGAGATTGAAATGGATCATTTAGGTATATAGAAAATAACAATGTCTCAAAGTTAAAATAAAAGGGCAGTGTGCAAGATGAGGAGTTGTTGATAATGTTTGAAGTTCCACAGTTCAAATTAACTGAAGTTTTGGAATAAATATAGTAGCCAAGAAATCATTGTTAAGTGATGAAAATCATTCATTTTAATCAAGTAGACAGGTAAAGTGCTAGATTGTATTAAGTTAAGAATTGATGCCAGGTGAGGAGATTAAGTCAGACTAAAGAAAGAAAATATGTAGGAAGATATAGCAATTTAAAAAAATCAGAGGGAAAAGTTTTTATTTTTCTTTGTTTCATTTTACATAGATTGCTGATGAAAAGATAGAAATTTGGATAGGAAAGAATGATTGAAGAGTTACATTCCAAAAGAAAACGAAATTTAATGGACTTAGCAGTGCAAAAAAGGGTTGTCTTTAGTAAGAACAGCCACTTCTTCAATAAAAACTATAGTACAGAGAAATGAATAAGAAGAATACAGAACAATTTTTAGGTATAGAATATAGAAGATGGAGCTCATGTTAGATGGAATCTATTTTGACACTAAGGAAGTGAGTCAGAAAATAGGGGTGATATGATAAAATGAGGAGAGAAAAGGAGATTTGGAATAGTCACAGTGAAAATTGATAGACATTAAGTCAGAAACTGACCAAATATAGGCTGTGAAAACCAAAGAGGGAGCCAGAGTAAGAGTCGCATTTAAGGAAAATAGAGAGGGATAGAAAAAGTGGAAAGAATAATGGGACTCATGAATAAGTGGAATTGGGGTCAAATACCATTTCTGAAACTACTGCTATTTGCACCTTTTTAATGAAAGGGCTGAACCAGAGTAAGAAAGAGTATCTGAGGTGCCTTCTAGCTTTCAAACTCTCATCCTATGAACTGCAGGGTAACATTTATATTTGAATGAGAATCACCCTGTCTGACTAGAGATATCAAAGCTACATTTTACTCTATAAAATTAAAAAAAAAAACAATTCTTAAAAATCAACAACATATAAATGTAACTTTTTATTCTTTACTTTTCAATCAATTGTTATCAACATGAAGTTGTGGTCTGCTACTGAAAATCCATTATAATAATTTCTCTGCACCTTTCTTATGTTTTCTTTAAATGTATTCTGTGTATATACGCATACGAACTATGAAGAAAAGGTTTCTGATTTCAGGCAGAGTTGAGAGGACTTGGAAACAGAAATGCCTTTGTGATGGCAGATGGCAAATACTTGCAAAAATTTTTGAAATCATAGGAAATCTATCAATTCTTTTGTCTATTTTTATTTGTCCTGGTCATGGTGTATGTGTTCATGGATCTATTCTAAATTGTAAAAAAGCTCCAGCTTCCTTTTTTTCCTACTGGCTGGAAATATTAGTCCTAAGCACCTTGACCATTTATTCTTTCTTTCTGAGCAAGATTTGATTACTAAGTTGTAATTCTGCAAATGGATTGGTTTCTTAGTAGCAGAACTAGAACAGGAATCATCATTTGTGTATCCTAGTAGATTTTGTGCTATCAATAAATCCCAAGATTAGAGGAAAAAATCATACAGACATGATATTATTCCTCAAGATCTCAAACTTTATATTGTCATTAAACTTTTATTCCAGAAAAAAACATGAATCACCATTGTATTGATCAATGTCTTCTCAGTATTTTTTCAGACAAATAAACATTTATGATATTTTCCAGTTTTCTTTTTTTTTTAATTTCTTCTTTGAGATATCTTGGGAATTGATCCCTAAGTGCTTTAAAATTCCATTATCTCCAATATTTTTTATTGGGATGAATTTTGTAAGATGCAACTGTGATTTCTGATATTATCTTAGGAATTGCTACTATCATTTCTTCATGTAATGCTTTCACTTTGGGGAGTCTTTCCCAAATTTGGTATTGCTATTTTGTTGATGAGATCTGATCATTCAAAACATCACTGTAATGATTCTATTTTGTTAATGTTCCCCTTGTTTCATCTACATATACTCCTGGAACAAATTACATTGGTGAATCAAAACAATAACATGGTCTTCTGAGGCTTAGGTCTCTGTTTCCACTGCTCCTTGCTGCAGAATCCAGTTTTAATACAGTTCCCTTCTAGAACTATGAACATTTTTCATAATATTGATCTTATCTAGATTTCAAATCCTTTTCATATAGGTAAAGCATGAGTGACAAACTGTGATATACTACTAAGTCTTACCTTTTAATACTTGATGAGGGATTTTTTTTTATCTATCACATTGAGAATAACAAGAATTTTATAGAAGGAATTGTTTTACTCCACAATATTTGAGGTCCAAATAGTTTTTATTCTCAAAGATTGTTTAACTTAGCTTTCCTTGTGACCTCTGGCTTTTGTATTTGTTCATTTATTCCTGACATAACATTTCCACTTTATTGTCTTGTATTCTCCCTTAGCCTGTCAACTACTTAGCCTGTTTATTATTTGAAGCTAATCTTTTCCCTTCTGCTTCTTATTCTTTGCAATTTCCATTCTAATTACTTCTAGGAACCTACCATGTTTCTTCCCCTTTTCGTGGGATAGTCTCTCACCTAAAACTCATCTCTAGCTTTGCTCCACTTAATAACTCATATCTGATCTACTCTTGACTAAAGCATTTTTTCCTTTTTTTTTGTTGTTGTTTTTGTTTTTCTATGTATAAACATACTTAATATTTTTCTCAATTACATGTAGAAACAATTTTAACACCTCCCTAAGAATAAAAGAAATTTTCTCTCTTGTTCTTCTCGCACACTTATTGAGAAACATCACAGATTATATATGTGTAGTCATATAAGACATATTCCATGTGAGTCATTTTGTGAAAGAAAAGATGAACACAATCCAAAGAAGATAAAGAAAGTAAATAAAATATATATATATATATATGTTCTACATTCAGGCTCTACCCCAGGTGAATAGCACCTTTCATTATAAGTCCTACAGAATTACTGTAGATCATTGTATTGCTGAGAACAGCTAAATTATTCATAACAGATAATCATGCAGCATTGTTATTACTGTACAAAATGTTCTTCTGGTTTTGTTTTTTGTTTTTTTGTTTGTTTGTTTGGTTTGGTTTTTGCTGAGGCAATTGGAGTTAAGTGACTAACCCAGGGTCTCACAGCTAGAAAGTGTTAAGGAAAACTTATTTGAATTCAGGTCCTCCTGACTTCAGGGCTAGTGGTCTATCTACTGTGCCACCTTGCTGACCCCTACTCAATCTATTAAAGCACAAATAGTATCCTATCACAATCATATGCAATCAGCTATTTCCCAAATGAACATTCCCTTTAATTTCTACTACTACCAATTCTCTACTACCAATAAAAGAACTGCTTTGGTTATCTTTGTACACAAAGATTCTTGTCCTTTTTATTTACTATACTTTTGGGATACAGAACTAGTAGTGTCATTGCATGGTCAAAGAGCATGCCTGTGGTGTAGCTCTTTAGGCATAATTCCAAATTGCTCCCCAGAATGTTTGAATAAGTATACAACTTCATCAATAGTAAATTAGTGTTTAAATTTTCTCACATCCCCTTCAACATTTGCCATTTACTTTTTCTATCATATTACTCCATCTATCAGGTGTTAGTAGCTCAGGGTTATTTTGCTTTGCAATTCTCTCATCAAAAACTTTTATATGACAATTGATAGCTTTGATTATTTTGTCTTATAATTACTTTTCATAGCCTTTCACTATTTATCAATTGAGAAATGGGTATTTGTTTTCTATAAATGTGGTTCAGTTTTCTAGCTGAGAAATGAAGTCTTTATCAGAGAAAGTCATTATGCATGATTACCATGCATTGCCTTCACTATTGTTTATCCTGCTATTTCTTTCTCCTTTTACCCAATCCATTCTCAAAAATGTTTTACTTCTAACTTTTACCTCCCCAAAACTTCTTTTAATTCTATAATACCCTCTCCCTCTTTCTTATACCCTTCCTTTCTTACTTTCCCATATGGTAAAATATTTTTCTGTGCATAATTAAGTTTGTGTTCTATTTCTTTCTTGAGCCAATTCTAATGAGAATAAAGTTCATTAGGCTCCACTCCCCATTTCCCCTATTTCCTCTTTCATTGTAAAAGCTCTTTCAGATCTCTTTTATATCAGATAATTTATGCACCTTTTCTCTCTTTCCACTTCTCCCAGTGCATTTTTTCATCCCTTAATTTCATTTTAATTCTATCAACATAATCAACTCTATGTGTATTCCTGCTAACTGCCCTGAAAAATAAGAAAGTTTTTAGGAGTTATAAATATATCATTTTCCACTGTAAGAATACAAATAACTTAATCTTACTAAATGTCTCGTGATTATCTTTCCTGTTTATCTTTTTATGCTGCTTCTGAATCTTGCATTTTAAATTCAGATTTTGTAGTCAGCCTTCTCTTTTTCATCAAGAATCTGTGAAAGTCTCCTATTTCATGGGGTATACATTTTTTTTCCTGTGAAGAATTACACTCAGTTTGCTGAATAGATTTTTGATTGTAGTCCTAGCTCATTTGACCTCTGGAATATATTTTAATGTATAAACTGCTAAATTTTATATTATCCTGATGATGGATCCACAATAATTTATATTGTTTATTTTTGACTACATGCAATATTTTCTCCATAATCTGGGAGGTGTGGAATTTGACTAAAATATAACTGATTTTTCATTTTGGGCTCACTTTCAGGAGGTGATTGGTAGATTCTTTCATTTTCTATCTTAACATCTGGTTCTAGAATAGCATGGCAATTTTCCTTATTAATTTCTTGAAAGATAATATCTAGATATCTAGATATGTTAATTTGTTGTTACTTTTTTTTTAATTATGACTTTCATCATCTTATATTATCTCTCCTAGGTCTATTTTACAGGTCAGTTGTTTTTACTAATGATATATTTTACATTGTCTTATATTTATTTCATTCTTTTATTTTTGATTCTTTCTTGTTGATTCATTAATTCATTAGCTTTTACTTGCCCAATTCTTTTAAGAAATTATTTTTAGTAAGTTTTTGTACCACCTTGTCCATTTAGCCAGTTCTACTTTTTAAAGAGTTCTCTTCAGTGAATTTTTATGCTCTGCTTTCCATTTGTCCAATTCTTTTCAAGTCATTTTTTTCTTCATTGGAATTTTGTGCCTCCTTTACCAACTTGTCAACTCTTTTTTCATGATTTTCTTGCATTACTCTCATTTCTCTTCCTAATTTTTCTTCTCTTTCTTGATTTTTGAATTCCTTTTTTAGCTCTTCTATGGTCTGTGACCAACTTTTCTTTTTCTTCAAGGGTTTGGATGCAGTGATTTTTACTTTGTTTTCAGTTCAGGTTCTGAGTGTTTAATTTGATCTTCCTTGTTTTTTTCCTGTTATTTGCTCATTTTCCCAAAATAATTTTCTTTTACTTTTAATTGTATGTTATAGTGGGGCTCTGCTTCCCAAAAGGATAGAATTCTATCCCAAGCTTCAGGGTTTTTTGTGTGCAACTGTGTTCAGAGGTCATTCTGGGTTCTTGCAAGTTTTTTTGTTTTGTTTTGTTTTGTTTTGCTTTGCTTTGCTTTTTTCAATGTGGTATGATCTAGAGGGAGGTGTGTTTATTGACCACAAGCACTTTTTCCAAAACTGGAATTGTGACCAGCATCCCTGTTCTGTGGCTGCAAGCTCTGCTGTGATAGTGTTCCTACTCATCTCAGGACTAAGACCCAGCTTTGAGACCTAGATCCAAGTATAAGGAGTAAAATAGTCCCTAGTACTCTCTTTCTTACCCACTGTTTTATCCTCTTACTATTTGGGAGCAGAGAGTCTGGTAACTGCTTCTGTTACTTCTGTTATTCCATCACCCCTGAACTCTGTTCTTGATTTGCTGGAGTCCAGTCTGTACAACAGCAATCCTTTCCTAATCTGGTAAAACAAATATTTCTTTGTCTTTGGTTAGGAAATTATTTCACTGTCTTTTTTATGTGTTCTGACACTCTAGAATTTGTTTAGAATAGATATTTAAAAGTATTTGGAGGAGTTTGGGGGAGAGCTCAGGTGAGTGCTTGCCTTTACTCCATCATTTTTTTTAATCTGCCTCCTTGAAGCCATTTTGCTTTACCCCATTCTTGCTCATGTTTGTTATTTAGTAATTTCAGTCGTGTGTGAAAATTTCATGAGACCATTTAAAGTTTTCTTGCAAAGGCAATAGAATAGTTTGCTATTTCTTGCCTCAGCTTATTTTACATCTAAAGAAACTAAGTCAAACAGTTCTCATAATTCCATAATGTCTGAGGGCAGATTTGAATTCAGGATGATGAATATTCCTAAATCCAAGCCTGGCACTTTACCCACTGTACAATTTAGCTACCTATTTCCTACCTATTTTCATTTATACTTCTAGCTCCTCCTGCTGCTCTTTAATCATTTGCTTTTGAGCTCCATATTTTTTTTAATATCCTATCTCCTTCACTTTCCTCTTTTGTACATCATCATCCATACTTTATTCAGTTATTGTTTCTGATTTCCTGTAATTTTTTCATGATTTCTTGGTTGTTTTTGACACTGATCTAAAATATTGCTGTGAAATAGTCCATTGGAATTCATTGCTATGGGATTTAATTTCACACTTTCCTTAAAAAAGACATGACACTTTAATGCTACTGTATTTTAAGACATCATTAACATGGCTACTTCTTCCATGGATGCAGATTTCCATTCCAGAAATAACTTATTAAATAATTTTATGATTTACTATGGAAATACATAAATAAATAGAAAGAGATAATGACTAGATAGATAGATAGACAAATTGAGAGATAGACAAACAAATTGATAGATAGATAGGCAAATTGATATAGACAAATTGAGAGATAGATAATTTAGTGGCTAAGTGATGAATTATTTTCTGATTTTTCTATTGTTTTTCAGTATTATACAATGCAAATGTGAAAACTACAGAAAACTGTCCCACCTTGAAATCTTCACCTTCATACATGAATATCCCTTTTCTTCGTCTTCTCTCCTATAATTCATATGACATTCACCTCCTGTAGGCTTAGCACTCTGCCTCTTGATTGTTATTATTTTAAATAGCATCACATTGTTCTAATCTTATATAGCCCCAAGGAAAGACAAGTCTGTTGTCTGGGAACCAGCTTATTTAAATTAAGATATGATTATCAGCCACCTGGGCAGAGGGGATGATTATTCTGGCCATAGCTCCACTTAAAGACCATCTACTAAATCACATATATTGCAAACTGTCAATAAGAAGTTTATTCACAGTTCCTTGAAATGTTTCACTTGTAATCTAAGGAAAAAATAATTTCACTTATATTAGATGAGCTTAGAAGCAGGAGAGTCTATGAACAATATTTAATAACTCGATATCTACATACACATTTTTTTTCCTTTTGCCTGACTTGGCTTATTTCAAATTCTGTCTTTAATCAGTAAGTTAAGGGAAGGTGGGGGGGTATTTAATTGCTTATATAGGAGGAATTCCATGTTTCACCTAGGAGCGCTTATGGATGTTCAAACAATTGATTAAGAAAAATCAATTATCTGATTTTTCCCCCTAACTGTGGCTAATCCATGTTATTCCCTGTGTCAATGGCATTTAAATCTGAGGAGGCAAAGTTCTACTTGACAGAATGGCTTTGGATTACTATAACTTCATTCTGGAGAGCAATTTGGAATTATGTTCAAAAAGTTATCAAACTGTGCATACCCTTTTACCCAGCAGTGTTTCTATTGGATCTATATTTCAAAGAAATCTTAAAGGAAGGAATGGGACCCACATGTACAAAAATGTTTGTGGCAGCCCTTTTAGTAGTTGCAAGAAACTGGAAACTGAATGGATGCTCATAAGTTGGAGAACAGCTGAATAAGTTATGGTATATGAATGTTATCAAATATTATTGTTATATAAGAAATGATCAGGAGGATGATTTTAGAAAGGCTTGGAGAGACTTACTTGAACTGATGCTAAGTGAAATGAACAAAACCAGGAGATTACTGTCCACAACACCATCAATATCATATAATGATCAATTCTGATGAATATTATTCTTTCCAGAAATGAGATGATTGATGCCAGTTCCAATGATCTTGTGATGATGAGAGCCATTTATACCCAGAGCAAGTGCTGTAGGAACTGAGTGTAGATTACAACATAACAGTCTTACTCTATTTGTTGTTCACTTGCATTTTGTTTTCCTATATATTTAATTTTTTATCTGATTTCTTTTGTGCAACAAGATAATTGTATAAATATGTTTATACATATTAGATTTAACACATAGTTTAACATATTTAACATATATTGAATTGCTTACTGTCTAGGGGAGGGGTGAGGAGAAGGACGAGAAAATCTGAAACATAAGGCTATGCAAGGGTCAATGTTGTCAAATTACCTGTGCGTATGTTTTGAAAATAAAAAATATTAAAAATAATAAAATATAATCTTGGAAAAAATGCTTCCTTGCCCTATAGGAAAGGAATTAATTTAACTTATATGGAAATGGGAGAGAAAATGTATCTGTTAGATTCTTATGCTATCTTAAGATAATAATTTAGATTAGTTCTCCATGTATACACACAGACCCCTGGCTGATCAAGACAAAAATCAGAAAAGTATGAGAAAAGAATTATAATGACAAAAATATATGACATGTAATTGAAATAATTCAATATCAAACTATTGAAATAAGCAATTACAATGAAAAATAAGAAATATTTAAGAGAAATTTCAGTGAAACCAATTATATTAACAGAAGAAAATCTATTGCCAAAATAATAAGATTAAAAGGCCAGAAAGTACTCTAATAAGGAAATGTGATTTACCTGTCAAAAAGAAAGAGTTAATGGTCAAAATGCTGATTTAGAATGTTTTTTTTTCTTTTTTTTGGTAAAAATATCACAAAGACATGTATGATAATAAGCATTGTCCTATTAAATAGAGATAAACAGTGAAAAGTAAATCCAGTTTAAAGAAATTCTGTCAAGAGATTCAACTTTTAAAAATAACAGTATATCAAGGATATTTGAGAAATAAAATAAAAAGAGGTTGACTGAGTAAAAATGGAAAATTTTCAATATTTCAATAGTATACTATAAGATATTTTTGATCATTACATTTTCACCCTACCATTAGAACTGGATGTACTTATATCAGAGAGAGAAATCACAGAAAAGGGAATAAAGATGGGAAAGGGAACCAAAATATCTGAAATACATAAGAGAGAAATAGACAAGAAGTAATATAATTATAAAGTTGAAAACTTTTATGAGAGTCATCTATTAAAAAAATCTAGTACATACCTAATGATATGTTGTTAGGCAACAGGAATAATTTTGCTAATAATATTTAAAAATTTACCACATCATTATTTTACAATTGACTCAAATATGTAGAAAATCTACTCAAATATGTAACATTCGTTGAATGTTAAAACAAACTACAACAACAACAAAAACATTGATTCAGCAGTATGAAACACTGTTTTGAAAGGTTCCTTTCTAACAAGGTGCATCCTTATCCATCTGTCAAACTCATTCAAGATACGTTAAAAATAGTTACATAAATAATCTTGTTCAGTGATATTATGACTATAAAGATGGGGAGTAGGATAAAGTAGAGAGATATGTGTTCATTGAAACTGATCACCATTATTACAGAGAAAATACTACAGAGAGTCTAATTTGAAAAGGGATTCTCTGTGAGTGATGAGGTCTTCCATTTACTCCTATGTGAATGTCATTGTATCAAGTCCAAAGACTTTACAGAGTTGTCTGAAAGAGAAATGAAACTACTCAAAATAATTTGACCTGAATATAAACATATCAGAGTGAATTTTTGGAGAATGCTTATTATCCATATTAAAACCTGTTTTACATAGAAAACTTACAGATCTTTTCTTAGTTTATATATATGAGCAGACATTATTTATGGACTTAGTTAAGTGTTCGATTTGAAACTGAATAATAAGATGCTCTTAGTTATCTTCAGGAAATTGCAAGGCTCCTTTAATGATATCAAGCTTCCCATGGGAAACAAGGAAACATTTTAAAAATAAATATTCTGTAGTATTGTTTCATATAAGTGAGACATGGAACATGTTAGTCTCTAGAGATCTAAAAGTAAAGATAACAAAGAGAAAGATGGTAAGGCACATTATTATTAGGATGTTCTTTATTTTAAGATATTTTCTTTGTTCCCTAATTAAGCACTTACTTATTCAATTTATAAATAATTTGTTTCTTATAGTGACTTCAACTTTATGAAATTTGTTGTTTGCAGTACTTCACAGGATTTTGTTCCTGAACTTCTTGGTCTATTGCTTTTAAGTCTGCATATGCTCACTCATGTCATTTGATTTACAGTATATTTTTATGGCAGTGTCATGCAGTCATTTCAAAGTTAGCACTAAACATTTCTTTTGCTACTTTTCTTCTGTCTGCTTAACTAATTGATGTCAAAGTTGATGAAGTTAGAATTTTTTTCAATCCTAAGATTAGGCAAACATAGCTATAATTTATACGATTCAGACACATCATCTGAACACTGCATGCATCTTTGTCTGGCTTTTTTAAGCAATTGTTTTCCCCCTATAGAATTCTGTACTGGTGTATAATTTTTACTTTGATATTTTAAATTTCCCGTAACAGTATTTGGGGCTACCACATATGAACACTTACTTGGGGCAACCTTTCCATCCTACCTTCCTTTCCATAACTGATCCAAAATAGACAGAAAACCACTGCTAATTAATTTGAAACCCTCAGTTCCATTTGTCCTCACTAGACTATCTGGGAGGAAATCCCCTCCAAAGTTAAAATATATTTCACTTGAACTAAACCTGGAGAAATTAGTCAAGCGTAGAAGAATGGAGATGTAATGAGAGTGAGACCTCTGAGAGAGCACTGGGGAATTATAGTCCAGATGGCAAGGCTAGATTCCCAAATGGTTAGGGAAATTTTCTGTGATATTAACTTGTAGGTTTTAGGTTATCTTATAACAGTTTATGGAGAAACATGGAAAAAGTTGACAGCCAAATTTAATTAAAACAAAGAATCATGCCCAGGGAATGAGAAAGATTAGGGTGAAAAGAAATGCAAATAACTTGATGATGGAAAATGGCCAGAGGAAGGGAGAAGCAATTTTGTATAGTTGAACAAGACTAGTTTTTATGTGGTTATTGGACATGCCTCAGTTAGTGACAAAACTGTTTGATATCTTCTTGCTTTATTAACTTGAAATCTGTTCCATTTACTTGTTTCCTAATCTCTTAAAGAAGGTGTTATATTCCACCACAAATGGAGAGGGTAGGTGCTAGATGGTTCTATGGATAGAGTGCCTTATCTGGAATAAGGAAAAACTGAGTTCAAATACAATCTTAGACACTCAATAGCTATATGACATTGAGTAAATAATTTAGTCTCTGTCTGTGTTTATCCTCTGGAGAAAGCATTGACAAACCTCTCCAGGGCTTTTTTCAATAAAACCCCAAGGGCAGTGTGGTCCTCCAAGTCACAAAAAGTCTGACACAAATGAATAAAACAGTAGGAAGGGAACAGGAAATCCTCTAACTGTGACCCAGCAGATAATCAAAATGAATTGTTTTACTTTTCAGCAACTTTTCATTTGGAACACCACAGATAGTCAAGCTCCAAAGGTATAGAAGAAGAAAGTAAATTTTAGGATAACAATGGAGCTTAAATCTTGATAGTGATAAGTTTAGTATTTTATGAGGTAACATGGAGTTAGGTGGAGGGTGATTATCACTCCTCTCACTAACTTCCACCCTTAAGTTTCACTTTCTCAATCCCACCCTCAAGCTATGTAACTCCTTTGTCTCTGTTCATCAAACATCGTGTGACTTTCCTTTCAAACAGGGCAGGAAGAAATAAAGGAATTTTAGACCTGGATGAGTAGCCACCTCTTATATTAGTCCCAGCTTGTTCATAACATTCTTCAAACCAAACGTTCTTACTCATTGCCTAGAAATAATACAGGTCCACATTTTGTCCTTCCTGGGAAGTTGTAAATTAATAAATAATTATCTTTTGTTTAACCCAAGTCTGCATTCTTCTATTTCTCAGGCTGCATGTGAGCATGTGAGTAATAAAACATATAGATCAACTATCTACCATTTAAACAAACTTACCTTAAAAAAAAAAAAACACGAAAAAGGAAAATGAAAGTAAATACATTATTAAGAAGTGGAAGTTTGAGAACAGATACACAAAGTCTATAAAGAATAGGCAATAAGAAAAAGTAATATAAGCTTTTCCAGTTCAAATGCCTTCCTCAGTTCACCTGTTTTCCTTTGCTTTCTTTTCTCTTCCCAATCTCCTGATTCAACTTCCAAAGCACTTCCTATTCTAGTATTTTTCTTCAGCATACCTTAAGGACTTATGCTGATCCTAACTCCGGCTGATTCTTAAATATCCAGGGTGCTAACGCATTCATCACATTTGGCATCCAATGGGGGCCAAGGACCCTACTTTCACTGAAGAAGTCTCCAGTGACCAGGAAACTAGGTGAGTATCTTAATAGACAGAAAACTTACTTTCTTAAGGGCTAAACTAGTAACCTTTTCTAGCTGAAATAGGGCAGATGTGAGGAAAAGATTCTCCTCCATCCCCAGCCCCACCCTTAGCTCTACCCACATACACACACACCTCCTGAAGGGGCTCTATAGAAAGCATGCTTAATTTGATCAAGGGACAAGGCTTAATTATTACTTAGGAACAGATCGCTAGACTCTTGGGTACATTAGAACATATGTCCCCTTGATTCTTAGAGGAAGAACAAATCTCACCAGACAATTGGAAATTGGTGGGACAACAACTCTGTGAATATTACAATGAAAAAGATCCTCATTCAATTTCCATCAAAGCATTCTATATATACAACATAATATAGTTGGCCTTAAAGAATCCTTCAAGTTATAGAAAAAGAAAAGCTCTAGGAATAGCTATATGAGGAAGTCTGAGGAAAAAAAGGGAGACAATGATCAGATTAATGACCATATCCCCACAGGGCATGGAGATTGAAGTGAGGTGCAAGGGTATGATGACTTTACATCTCACCAGGCAGCTTCAACCTGCCTATGGAGCAGATAATTGACCCTACCCCATCAACTCCACCTTTCAGGATGTAGGGAGGAGGAGTAGTGGGAGGGGCAGTCATGCCAACAGCACCTCCCTCCCAGAAACTACCCCCTCCTATGAGTAGATTGCAAAGGGCAGTACTCAAAGCCACTGAGGACAGGAAGGATATAGTTAAGTTAAGACTACAAATTTATCCTCGGATTCAACAGTTTAACTCTTCAGGTCAAGAAATCAGAAGATATGTTCCTTTTGATATAGAAATCCTCAAAGACCTGAAAAAGGCTTGAACTCTTTCTGGGGCTACATCAGCTTATGTTAAGATGTTATTAAAGAACTTGGCTCATGAAGTCTTAACTTAACTAGTGACTAGAAATCTATAGCAAGGGTATGCTTAGAAACTGGACAAAACTTGTTGTGGCTTTCTGAATATAGTGAGCTCTGTAGGATACAAGCCCAACAAAATAGTCCAAGTGCAGTTCATACTTCCATCACCTATGACTGTTGGAATCCTTGCAAAGCGTTAACTCATTAAAGGTGATAGAGACAATAATTATCTAATTTAGCATGGTTCAGTATGATTGATCTGATCCTATAAGGAGATGTTATGTGCCAGAACTTGAAACAAGGTACTAAGTGGAATTGAGGAGACAATGTTTAAATCTAGTTTAGCACTGATTTAATCATACAACAAATAATGGTTTTCCAGTGATACAATGACTGGTGTGTACTCAGTGAATAGCATATAAGCAAGAAGCTCTCAGGGGCAAAGAGCCCTCTGGGAAATACAGAAGCCCACAAGCCCACTCTTGGAGGTGAAGTCAGATTCATTCCATCTTCTACCTTTGTGCTGGCTGGAGGCTGAAGAAAGCAGAGGCAAAGAACAAGTCACAAGAGCTCTTGGAACCAAGCAGAGAAATAGGTATCTAAGAAAGCTAACCGGCCCAAGGAAAGAGATAAGAAATAAACGTTTGGATTTTATCAGCTGGCTGTATTTGAAGTGATTATTACTTTGAACTGAAAATAAGGCTGCCTCCAGAAACCTCTGCAAGAAACCTGCTTTCAGAGAGAACGATCATATTATACAAAAGAAGAGAACACCACATGTGACCAACTAACAGGTATGCTTCTTAGGCAGACATCTCAGTATAGATTAATTACTCCATAGCAGCATATGAGCAAATTGCTGCTGCGATCAAAGCATGGGCTTCCCTCCACAATAAAAATGACAAGGGTGAAGCCTTCACAAAGATAACACAAGGACCAAATGAACCCTTTGTTGATTTTGTGGGACATCTGCAGCCAGTTATCATATGAACTAATGGAGAAAATACAGTAACAGACATTTTGATAAGGCAACTTGCTAAGAAAATGCTAATGAGGTTTATAGAAGAATTATACTAGGACTATGCAAGGATGCTCCTTTAGATGAGATCATAAGATGCTGTGCCAAAATGGGCACAAATGCCTTTTATAGCTCAACCATGACGCAAACTTCCCAAGATCCCAACAAGGGAAAACAGGGTCCCTTTTGGCAAGGGACTTCCAGAGATACTCATCAATGCTTTCAATGTGGTAAAGTAGGGCATCTGAAAGCTCAGTGTTGGCATAGAGACAGAATGAGAAAAAAGGGTGGGAGAACAAGACCAATACCCTATATCTAAAATGCGACAGAGGCTTTCATTGAGCTTCAGAATGTAAACTGATTCAGGGAAATGGGATAAGGGGCCCAGCTCCAGGGCCCCAGGCAAAAAACACTTGGGGCATAATGGCACACCCAGAGAGTGCCTAGAAGTCCAGTACCTGGGTACTGGGGACATGAGCAATCAGCCAGGAAGCCAATTTCATGGGAGAAAGGGATTACACAATCGATCAGATGGGAAGCAACCTGATGGGGAAAAAGGGATTACAAATTGGGGAGAATAGAGTTGTATCCAGCTGGGACAACTGAGATAACCCCAGAGAAGTGAAATCTGTTCCTCTCCAGCCTGTGGATCCCTTGCCTCCAGGCATATTAGGTTTGACCATTTCACCTCCTGAGAGTTCATACAAAACAGTGTCCATCCACACACTGATGTGGAAAACTGGGATTGTGTAGATAATATCCCAGTCACTAATACAGGTAGACAATGTGTGACTTATCATCCAGGAGAAGTAGTAGCATCAGGTTTACTGATACAGACTCCTAATAAGCAATCTGGTGATAGTCGCCAAGATTCTAACTCCAAGCAACAAAATCCAGGAATATACTGGACAGCAGCCGTGACAGCTGACCAACCTATTCTCACTACCTATATAAATTATATACCATTAGAAGGATTCGTAGACACTGGTACAGATCATACAGTCATTAGAGGTGCCAACTGGCCCAGTCACTGGCCAAAGATTAAGGCAGACACCTACATGACTGACATAGGAGGATCAATAACAGCTGAAGTTAGTGCTACCCCTATGAGATGGACTTTTGAAGGCGAAACAGGAGTTTTGATTCCTTTTATAGTTGAAAAAAATCCCCATCAATCTGTGGGGAAGAGACATTTTACAACAATTAGGGTTAAAAATGAGTACTTAGCTTTTTTAAGCAGGGCTGCTGTTGAAGGCCTTGCCAACACTTTCATGTGTTCCTATCCAATGGAAAACTGATACACTAGTGTGGATAGAACAGTGGCCTTTAGGTAGTGGTAAAATTCAGAACTTATTAGATATAGTACAGGAGCAACTTGACCAAGGACACTTAAACAACCTTCTCTAACTCCTTGGAATTCCCCAGTATTTGTTGTAAGAAAGAAATCTGGAAAATAGAGGATGTTGACTGATTTAGGCAAATGAACAGAAGGAAATTATGGGAACTCTTCAGCCTGGAGTTACATCTCCTACTCAATTGTCTAGAGAATGGCCTCTTTGGGTTATAGACATTAAGGATTGTTTCTATTCTATCCCTCTAGATAAGGAGGATATGAAAAGATTTGCCTTTTCAGTGCCCAGTGTTAACTTAGCTGAGCCCTATAAAACATATGAATGGACAGTTTTGCCACAGGGAATGAAAAACAGCCCTATTATGTGTCAAATGTATGTTGCTGCTGCTATTATTCCAGTAAGAAAAAGCATTTCCAAAAGTAATGTTATTACATTACATGGATGATATATTGGGATGTGTACCTGAGGAGCAAATGTTAGAAGCATGTCTACAAAAGACCATAGAAACACTAAGGAACTACAAATTGTACATAGCTCCAGAAAAAATTCAAATTCAAATTCCTTTTCAATATTTAGGGTATGAAGTATACCCTAAGGTACTTATAGTACAAAAACTTTCCTTAAGAACAGAGATGCTAAACACCTTAAATGACTTTAAGAAATTGATAGGAGATATCCAATGGATGTGTACAGTCTTAGGCTTGATTACCCATCAATTGCAACCATTATACAACATTTTAAACAGAGACAGTGCTTTAAACTCACCATGCCAGCTTACAAAAGAAGCTCAAGAGGCTTTGAGAGAAGTTGAACTGGCTTTATCCAATGTAGTTGAAAGAATCACTCAAAACCCCTTGGAAATATCAGTTTTTGCTACAGAAAAGGCATCCACAATAGTCCTTCATCAAGGAGACAGTGTGATAGAGTGGGTGAACCTCCTGGCACAACCAGAACCAAGCCTTGCTCCTTACCCAGTGCTTGTGGCTAGAATTTTATTAAAGGCCATTAAGCAAGTAGTACAATTATCTGGGATAAGACCTGACAAGATATAGAACTTTTATACTAAAACACAAATTAATGTGTGCTGTGAAACCATCCCAGAGTGGCAAATTTTATTAGCCATGGCTCCAAATTTTACACACGGGTCTCCATTAAAGATAACCAGAAAATTACATAATTGGCAATGGATTCTTGAAGAAAGGTTTCTAAAGTTCCTCTTAAAGGACCAACTATCTTTACAGATGTGTCCAAACCTAATATTTTTGCTGTATACTCTTGTGACTTAATTATAAAGAGGGTAATAAGAATTCCTTATCAGTCCACTTAGCATAATGAATTGTATGCAATCATTCTAGCTCTTATTATCCAGGAGATATAAATATAATATCTGATTCAGCCTATTCAGTAGGTGGGATACAAAGAATTTCCACAGCCCTAATAAAATTTGTAGTCTCTAATATATATCAGCTCATTAAGGAACTTCAAGACCAAGTGAGAAAGCATACAAGTAAGATTTATATATAACATGTCTACTATCATAATGACCCTCCATGTACTATTTTTGATGTTATTCAAAGGCAGATAACCTTCTAACTACATTGATCAATACTCCTTTATTTCAAGAAGCCCAGGAATATCATTCTAAATATCATCAGGCTGCTTGAGTTTTACGTTTACAATTTGGAATAACAAGAGAGGAAGAAAGAAGCATAGTAAAAGCCTATATGGATTGCCTTCCTTTCCACACTCCTACACTGCCTCCAGGGAAGAACCCTCGTGGTTTGAGATCCAGTGAAATTTGGCAAATAGATGTGATCCATTAAAAATCTTTTGGTCATCTGTCTTTTATCCATGTTGTGGTAGACATCTTTTCAGGATTCACTTTTGCAATACCAGTAGCAAAAGGGACAGCCCGAGTGGTCAGAGTTCATTATCCAAGTATTTGCAATTATGGGTGTGTCACAAGCAATAAAAATACATAATGAACCTGCATATACTTCTGAACATTTTGCAAACTTTGGTGCCCATTATAAAATTTTACATACCACTGGCATACCTTTTCATCCTCAAGGACAGGCAATAGTAGAGAGGTAAAACAGAGACAGTAAGACGATCCTCCAAAAACAAAAGAAAGGGGGAGCCACAGGTAACCCTAAAGAAAGTCTAAATCTAGCTCTTTATACTCTTAACTTCTTGATTTTTGAAAAAGATGCACTGGCTCTGGCAGACACGTTTTATAACCCACCAGAAGGGCAGTGTCCAGTGCAAGCAGCTTCACTATCTTTAGATAATTGCCAGGTGATGTGGAGAGACCCAGAAAGCAGTGAATGGAAAGGACCAGATAGGTTAACTGCTTGGGGGAGAGGTTTGCTTGTATCTCTACAGGTGGAGAAGTAATCAGATGGGTGCCAACAAACCATATTCGCCTTGTCCATTGTAGAGAGACTGAGCAGACCCTTGAAACAAAGGAGAAGCCCCAAGAAACATTGGGTGGTTCCACTGTTGAATTGGCTGAGTAAATTATGGTATATGAATGTTATGGAATATTATTGTTCCATAAGTCCCACTTTCTTTTGTTTTAGAACACAGGTGGTTATGCCATCCCTGACCTCTCAGGGAAGTGAAAGACACCAAAGGGAGGTGATCACTACTAAAAGAGCATGGCAGTTATGGTGTTTGAATCCTGGATATCAAAAATTGTTGGAACTCAAAACCCTCAGGAATCATTGGATTCTCTGAGACATGATAACATTGTTGCAGGACTTGAAAACCCCCAGGAATCACTGGATTCTTTGAGACATGATAAAAGTGTTGTAGGATTTGAAAGCCCTCAGGAATCATTAGATTCTTTGTGAAATTATAAGACTGTTGCAGGACTTTAAAAACATGCAGGGATCATTGGATTCCCTGACACGTGAAGCAATGGACAATAGATTGGTTGGTTTTGGACTGTCTCTTGGCTGCTGAAGAAGGTGTATGTGTGACTATTGTTTACATACTCTCCTTTTAGGATTTCTTGAAATCTTTTACAATACAATGTTGATTCATATTGTTTGTTATATCACTAGTTGCATGTACAATTCATGTTTATTACACCACATTGAGCTTGCAATAACTGTGGGGAAGAGTCATCACTAATAGCCTATATGTTATTGCTATGTGCTTGTGCAATACCTCCCATGTTGATGGCTTTGTGCATACCTGTTTCTAATAAGACCCTTTAGCCCACAAATCTGCTAGCAATCCCTACTTCCTTTTGGTGCTTTTCATCTCCCTTTCTGAGATGTCAGAGATGGCATGATTATCTCTTTAAGGCTTTCACCTCCTTTCCTGAGAAGTTGGTGGTGGTGGTGGTGGGGTGATCACCTCCTTTTCAGTGTTTTCACCTCCTTTCCTGAGAAGTCAGGGTGGGAGTGATCACCTCCCTTTGGGGGCTTTCACTTCCCTGAGAGGTCAGGAATGGCATGACCACCTGTGTTCTAAAGCAAAAGAAAGTGGGACTTATGGAACAATAATATTCCATAACATTCATATACCATAATTTACTCAGCCATTCTCCAATTGATGGAAATCCATTCAATTTCCAGTTTCTAGCCACTACAAAAAGGGCTGTCACAAACATTTTTGCACATGCAGGTCCTTTTCCCTTTAATATCTCTTTGGGATATAAGCCCAGTAGTAACACTTTTGGTGAAAAGGGTATGAAGAGTTTGATAAATTTATGAGTATAGTTCCAAATTGTGCTCCAGAATGGTAGGATCTCTTCACAACTCTACTAACAATGTATCAGTGACCCAGTTCTCTCACATTCCCTCCAACATTTATCATTATCTTTGCCTGTCAGCCAATCTGACAGGTGTGTAGTGATATCTCAGAGTTGTCTTAATTTGCATTTCTCTGATCAAAAATGGTTTAGAACACCCTTTCATATGAGTAGAAATAGTTTCAATTTCATCATCTGAAAATTCATATCCTTTGACCATTTATCAACTGGAGAATGGCTTGATCTCATATAAATTAGAGTCAATTCCCTATATATTTTGGGAATGAGGTCTTTATCAGAACTTTTAACTGTAAAAATTTTTTCCCAGTTTATTGCTTCCCTTCTAAACTTGTCTGCATTAGTTTTGAATGTACAAAAGCTTTTAACTTGATATAATCAAAATTTTCTATTTTGTGATCAATAAAGATTTTTAGTTCTTCTTTGGTCATAAATTCTGTCCTCCTCCACAAGTTTGAGAGATAAACTATATTATGTCCTTCTAATTTATTTATAACCTCATTCTTTAAGCCTAAATCCTGAATCCATTTTGATCTTATCTTGGTGTACCATGTAAATTGTTGCTCCATGCCTAATTTCTGTCATACTAATTTCCAATTTTCCCAGTAGTTTTTGTCAAATAGTGAATTCTTATCCTAAAAGTTGGATCTTTGGATTTGTCAAACCCTAGATTGCTCTAGTTATTTGACTATTTTGTCCTTGAAACCTAATTTATTCTACTGATCAGTTAGTCTATTTCTTTGCCAATACCAAATGGCTTTGGTAATCGCTGCTTTATAATATCATTTTAGATCTGGTACAGCTAGGCCACCTTCACTTGATTTTTTTCATTAGTTTCCTTAAAATTCTTGACCTTTTATTCTTCCAGATGAATTTTGTTGTTATTTTTTCTAGTTCATTAAAATAGTTTTTTGGAAGTCTGATTGGCATAGTATTAAATAAATAGATTAGTTTAGTTAGTACAGTCATCTTTATTAGTTTTGCTTGGCCTATCCAAAAGCACTTAATATTTTTTCCAATTGTTCAGATCTGACTTTATTTGTGTGGAAAGTGTTTTGTAGTTTGCTCTTATATTTCCTGACTTTCCCTTGGCAGACAGATTCCCAAATATTTTATACTATCAGCAGTTACTTTAAGTGGAATTTATCTTTCTAACTCTGTTTGATTTTGTTAGTGATATATAAGAATGATGATGACTTATGTAGGTTTATTTTATATCCTGCAACTTTGCTAAAGGTTGGATTATTTCTAATAGCTTTTTAGGAGAATTTCTGGGATTCTCTACAAATACCATCATATCTGCAAAGAGTGATAATTTGGTTTCCTCATTACTCACTCTAATTTCTTTAATCACTTTTTCATCTCTTATAGCTGAAGCGAGCATTTCTAGTACAATATTGAATAGTAATGGTAATAGTGGGCAATATTGTTTCCCTCCTGATTTCATTGGGAATGGTTCCAGATTATCATCATTAACATTTGATGCTTACTGATTGTTTCAAATAAATGCTCTTGACTATTTTAAGGAAAAGCCCATTTATTGTTAAACTCCCAATTATTTTTAATAGGAATGGGTGTTGGATTTTATCAAATGCCTTTTCTGCATCTATTGAGATGATCATATGGTTTTTGTTAATTTGGTTATTGATATAGTCAATTATGTCAATAGTTTTCCTAATATTGAACCAGCCCTGCATTCCTGGTATATATCATACTTGGTCTTGGTATATTATCTTGGAGATGATTTTCTGTAATCTTTTTGCTAGTATTTTATTTAAGATTTTTGAATCAATATCCATTGTGGAAATTGGTCTGTAATTTTCTTTCTCTGTTTTTGTCCTAAGTAGTTTAGATATCAGTACCATGTCTGTGTCATAAAAGGAATTTGGTAGGAGTTCTTCATTCCCTATTTTTTCAGATAGTTTATATAACATTGGAATTACTTGTTCTTTAAATATTTGGTAAAATTCACATGTAAATCCACCTGCTCCTGGGGATGTTTTTCTTAGGCATTTAGTTGATTAATAGTTTGTTCTAGTTCTTTTTTCTAAAATGGGACTATTTAAGCAGTTTACTTCCTCCTCTTAATCTGGGCAGCCTATATTTTTGAAAGTAGTCATCGTTTTCACTTAGGTTATCAAATTTATTGGCATAAAATTGGGCAAAGTAACTCCAAATTATTGCTCTAATTTTCTCTTCATTGGTGGAAAGTTTTTTTTTTTCATTTTTAAGACTAACAATTTGATTTTCCTCTTTCCTTTTTCTAATCAGATTTACCAAAGTTTTATCTAATTTATTGTTTTTTTTTCATAAAACCAACTCTTAGTTTTATTTATTAATTCACTAGTTTTTTTACTTTCAATTTTATTAATTTCTACTTTTAATTTTAAAATTTCAAAGCTAGTATTCAAATCAGAGTTTTTAATTTGCTCTTTTTCTAGCTTTTTTAGTTGCAAACACAATTCATTTATCTTCTCTTTCTCTATTTTATTCAAATAAGCTTCTAAAGATATAAAATTTCCATTTATTACCACTTTGGTTGTATTTCTCACATTTTGGTATGTTGTCATATTTGTCATTCACTTGGGTGAAATCATTAATTGTGTCTAATAATTTGCTGTTTCACCCAATCCTTCTTCAGGATGAGATTATTTGGTTTCCAATTACTTTTTGGTCTATTTTCCCCTGGCTTTTTATTGAATGTGATTTTTATTCCATCATGATCTGAAAAGAATGCATTTACTATTTCTGCCTTTCTGCATTTGAATTTGAGGTCTTTATGTCCTAATATATGGTCAATTTTTGTATAGGTTTCATGAACTGCTGAGAAGAAAGTGTTCTCCTTTCTTTCTCCATTCAGTTTTCTCCAAAGATCTATCATATCTAACTTTTCTAGTAGGTTATTTACCTCTTTGACTTCTTTCTTATTTATTTTGTGGTTTGATTTATCTAATTCTGAGAGTGCAAGGTTGAGATCCCCCACTATTATAGTTTTGCTGTCTATTTCTTCTTGCAGCTCTCTTAAGTTCTCTTTTAAGAATTTAGATGCTACACCACTTTTATCTTTACTCTGTATGTATCACTCTGCTTCAAGTGTGTTTCCTGTAAACAATATATTGTAGGATTCTTACTTTTAATCCAGTCTGCTTTATAGGGGAGTTTATTGTGGTTAAATTATGAATTCTGTATTTCCTGCCATCTTGTTAAACCCCAGATTATATTTTTCTCTTTCTTTTCCTCCTTACATCCCTCTGCAGTATTAAACTTTTGATCCCCACTTGTGTCATGCAGCCCTCCCTCTTTAAGATTCCCCCTTTTTAGAGTTTCTCCCCTTTTCTTAAATTTTTCCCTTTGTATTCCCTTCTATTTAGCCTACTCCTCTTTTCTCTTTTCCCTTTCTACTTTTTAATGAGGTGGGAGAAGTTTATCTGTAAATCAAATATTTCTAATATTTTCTCTTTGAGTCAATTCTGATGATAATAAGATTCATACTATGTTCATCCCCCTCCTTTCTTTCCCTCAGATATAGGTTTTCTTTGCCCCTTCATGAGATGTAGTACTTTTACTTTACCCTTTTTCTGGTACAATTTCCTTTCCACCTCTAGATTCTTTTTTTATATTATAATAGTAAAACCAAGTTATACATGTACTCTTCATGTATATTCATAACAGAAATATAGTTCTCAAGATTTATTTTTACTTTTATATGTTTCTCTTGAGTCCTATATTTGGAGGTCAAACTTTTTGTTTAGTTATGGTTTTTTTTTCATCAGAAATAGATGAAATTCATCTCTTTAATGTCTATCTTCTTCCCTGGACGAAAAGGCTCATTTTGTCTGGGCAAGTTATTTTTGGCTGCATACCAAGTTCCTGAGCTTTTCAGAACATAAGATTCCAGGTGCTTTGATCCTTTAATGTGGATACTACCAGATCTTAGTAATCTTTGTGTGTGTGTGTGTGTGTGTGTGTGTCTCCTTTGTATTTGAATTTTTTCCCCTAGTTGCTTGTAGTATTTTTCCCTTGGTCTGATAGTTCTGAAATTTAGTCACAATATTTCTTGGAGTTTGGAATTTGGGATTTCTTTCACTAAGTGATTGGTGAATTCTTTCAATGCCTATTTTACCTTTTGTTTCTATAACATCTGGGTAGTTCTCTTTGATGATTTCCTGAAAAATAGTGTCTAAACTCATTTTTGTCTTGATTTTCAGGAAGTCCAATAATCCTTAGATTATCTCTTCTAGATCTATTTTCCAGGTCTGTTGTTTTCCTAAGTAGGTATTTAACATTTTTTTCTATTTTTTCATATTTTTTTGGTTTTGGTTGACTGATTCTTGGTGTCTCCTTGAACATTCATTTCCATTTGTTCAATTCTGATTGTTAATGAATTATTGTCTTCATTTATTTTTTTAAATTTCTTTTTGTAATTGCCCAATTGAGTTTTTAAATGATTTGTTTTGTTCTATGGATTTTTTTTTCATTTCACCAATTTTATTTTTTAGGGATCTCTTTTCTTTTTTCAATTCACTAATTCTGTTTTTCAGGGAGTTGGTGTCTTTATCCACTCTATATCTTAACAAGCAACATGATTTATCCAGACCCTCTTGCATTGTTTCCCTTTCTTTTCCCCATTTTTAATTCTAGCTCTTTTTAAAAAGCCTTTTTAATTTCTTCCATGACAGCCTTGTTTGATGAGGACTAGGTCATATCACCATTTGGGGCTTCATCTGGAGACAATCTGCTTTTAGTCTCCTTAGGGTTTGAAGTATGCTCTCTTTCAGTATGGAAGATATCTATTGTTAGACTCCGCTTTGCTTTTTTACTCATTTTGAGAAAAAACAAACAAACAAACAAGAAAACAAAAAGAAAAACAAAACAAAACAAAACAAAACAAAACAAACAAACTGCAGTCTGCTCTTGGGGCAGTGTGTTGTTACCAAGCTTCCACCACAGACAACAGGAAGTAGCAATGAAGCAGTAGTGTGATAGAAATAGCTGTGCTGGGATCAGTGTCTATGCTGAAATCATACTGAGTTCCTCCTGGTGTTGGGTGGGTGTGGCCAGGTCCAAAGAGATTCTAGCATTTTGGGGTTATAGTATTTACCTCCTGTTTTTATAGCTTCTTTGATGATCTACTGGCTTACTGCAGAGCAGAGCAGCCAATACTGTGGTAAAATTCTCTCTCCCCCCCCCCCCCCCCCCCCCCGCCACAGATTTTCTACTGGCTGAGATCACCTCACACACCCCCTCCAGTCTGCTCGATTTGAGTGCTTTTCCATGCTCTCACTGCCTACTTGCCTGACACTGTGCCTGACCAATCCATCCCTGCCCATGAGCAAAAACCGGCCTTTTCTGGTGAATTTTCAGATTATATTCTATTGGTAATGTGTTGTACTCCCAATATTCATGGGTTTTGACAATCAAGCACTAATTCTGAGGCTGTTTCATAAAAAGTAGTCTGAGGGTAAAGGAGAGCATAGATAAACATGTGTGTCCTCTCTGCCACCTTAGCTCTGCTCCCTCTTCATCTTGATTTTCTGCAAAATAAAGTCTTAAAATTACCAGAATAATAAGATAGCAAATAAGATTGAATCTTCCTTTAGAAACTTCTGCTTAAATATATATATATATATATATATATGTATGTATATATTCAACTTTCTTTAAATCAAATCTAAATACTGGATTTCTCTTGTAATTGAGTGATTGCTTTGATAAAGAGAAGGTTACTATATAATTATGGTTGATAAATTGATAAAATTTGATTTTGATAAAATTGCCTTAATAGTTGCTGTTAAAGCATAAAATAGACATACCATATTGTTCCAGGAATGATTTCAGATACTTTCCTTAATGATCAGAAAGACAGCTTTAATTTATCATGTCTGTAGACAGGAACAGTTTTCATTAGTCATAGGCAGGGAACCAATGAAACATTTGATGGGTTCTCTTAGTGCAGTGATATCAGAGGTGTCCTTTGTTTATGCATGTACCACCATGATTAAATATCCCTATATCAGAAAAGTGAATATGATCAGTATAAATAAGAATGTCAAACATAAGAAAGTTGGATGATTTTCAGAACAACAAATCAATGGGGTAGTGCAATAGTTTGTTTACACATACCATGTAGCATTGCCCCAAAGTAAGCAAAGGAGCTTACTCCCATAAATGAGGAAAGATCTACCCCTTCAAGACACATAAAATAAGAAATTAAAGCCTGAGGGTACTTTTTTAAAGGATGGATACAAGAAAATAATCTTAAGTTAATAGAGTTGCAATTTTTTTAACATGTGACAGATTAGATTGAGTAATCATGTCTGTTTTTATTTTGTGTCTCATTAAATTTCTAAGTGGATCAGCTTTTGTTTCAGTATTATAAACCATCTGAGTAGAGATGTAATTAATTTTTAATATTAAAATGTATGAGCAAAGGACCTTTGTTTTCCTAAAATAGTAAGTATATCTTTCAAATATTTATGTTTCTGATCTGTTTCTCTTTCCTCTTTTTTCCATCTCCTATCCTCATTTCTCCTCTTTCCTTTCCTTTTTTTGTCTCTGTCTCTCCTTAGCTTTCCCTGTCTTTGAGTCTTTTACTCATCTATTTGTGTGTGTCTCTTTCAGTATATGTGTATATATGTGTTTCTCTGTATCTGTACAATCTTCTCCTCCATTTCCTTTTCCTTCCTTCCTCACTCTCCCACTCCTTTGTTCCTTCATTTCCCTTTCTTTCCTTTCTATTCCTTTCTCTTCCTCTTTCCATTTCCCTTCAATTCACTTCCTATCTCTTTCTTTCCTCCCTTTGCTTCCTTTCCTTCCCTCCACTTTTTCTCTCTATCTCTATGCCTCTATGTGTGCCTGTCTCTCTTTGTTCCCCCTTTTCCCCTTCATTTTCATGCCTCCTTTCCTCCTTCTTTAGTGTAAAGAACTCTGAACTTAGAACCAAAAACACCTGGATTTAGTGCTTTAAGCCTCTCTATGCCCATTTATATTTTGCCTATTCTGAAAAAAAATGGAGGGGAATAACAATACTTTGGGCTCAGAAAACTATGCTAATTTGGTGACATCCCTGGAAAGTTCAAGAAATCTGTGTTGCCTCTTTTTAATTCTTTATTACTGATAATGGAGGGTGGCAAAAAGTGAATGCATGGCATAAAAATTAACATGATCTTTTAGAAAATCCAAAAATATGAACATAATTGTTCTTCCTAATGATTAACTTTTTCAATGTCCAGTTATCATACTATAGGAGGAATTGAATTACCTCAATGTGAACATGCTTGACATCAGGAAAAAAAAAAGCATAAAGAAGGGGCAGTGAAATGAAAGACACCTCATATATTCTTTCTGGGAAAGCAAATAAAATAACAATTAGTTTCATTGCGCACACAAAAACAAAAGTAAAATCCTTTCACAAGAAACTTGTTACTCTTACATTTTAGTGTTCGTGACATCTTGCAAAGCTTAAACAAACATTATCACCAAGAAGATAATTGGAACTTATTGAGTCAATGTTTAATGGTAATAATAATAATAATAAATCAATTCTTCAGAAGATTATCCAGAGTCAAATAAAATATCTGCTGTATTGTCCTATTTCAAATCATTGAAGATAGTAGTTAGTGACTTGGTGACTTTAATTGGAAGATGAGCATAGGAGTGTGATGAAGATACTTTGGAAAATATGATTCAAAGTTTAGACCTGAAAGGAAAAGGCATGAACCTTGCTATGTTAATTCATGTCTACATATAAATAGTTTTCTCCAAGTACAATTATAGAAGCACCGAACCGCTATACAGACAGCTAATGAAATTATTTCTTAATAGAAAATTTGGATATGGGGAATAATATTAGAATCAGCTGTGGTTTTTTTGTTTGCTTTTTGTTCTCAGTAAGATCACAAACTGGATATTTTGATTTCAAGAAATTTTTTAAAATGATAAAAATAAAAATGGTATGCAACAAAGTTTAAACTCAACCTATTTAAATAAGGTGTGATTCTGAAAAAAAAAGAGAGAGAAATGAAAAAAGTAATGGCAGTGATTATGATTATCACTATTTATAAGAATTTAACCAAGATAAAAAGTTCAACATAAATTGTTCTCACTAGCAAGCACTTGGTTTTTTGAAACTCATACCATATGGAATGGAAACATAGGGAATCTAACATATCAGGTTAAATTACAAAATAATTTGCAAGATATCACATAGATGATAGATAATTAGTAAGATCCATATGCATTTAGATAGTGACATATATGTATATATAGATACATGAAAGAAAAAGAGAAAGATAATTTTAAGTACTATACATTATGTTCTAATTACTGAAGATAAAAATTACTAATGTTCTAATTACTGAGGCTATAAACATATTCAAACAAAATAGTTTGAGTTCTCAATGAATTATATTCTAATGGGTAAAGACAATATCTAAAAAAGGAACTAAAAAAATGGGATGAGTTGGAGGAAGAAAAGCAAGTGCAAGTGAATAACTCAAAAAGATAAAGAGAAATTTGAAGAAGAAAAAAGTCCAGAAAGCTAAGTTATGAAGAAAAGGATAGTTTTTGCTTTCTTGAAGCTGTGATCTACAATTTGGGGAGAAACATTAGCAAATGATATAGTTTGATAAAATAACATACATGGAAAAATGAAACTAATTGTAAGATGGTTAAAGTGAAAATGTGAAAAGGGAGAGTCTCCCATAAGCAAATTTTCTATATATGTACCTAGTAAATTTTCTAAATTTTCTGAATATGTACCTAGTAAAGAAGAAATTTTACAAAGAAAGAGGAGACATTAATTAAATACATAAAAGGAAAAAATAAAATAATGTGCCAGAAGTGCCTGTATAACACTCTAATAATAGGAGAATTATATAGAAATAGTTGGGAAAAGTAGGTTGGAGGAATTTTTGAAAGAATTTTAAAAATTCACTTATTTTTGATTCCAGAAATATAAGCAGACATTTGGAATTTATTAAGATCATAGATTTAAAACCATTGAAGCCATTTTGTCCAATCTCCTCATTTTGTAGATGAAGAAACAGAGTCCCATAGAATTTCAGTGATTTGCCCAAGTTCATAGAAGTATTAACAGGGGTGGAATTTAAATCCAGTTTTTCAGACTACAATTAGAGTGTTCTTTCCATCATCCATGTAGGGGTCCTCAAACTTTTAAATAGGGGGCCAGTTCCCTGTCCCTCAGACTATTGGAGGGTTGGACTATAGTAAAAACAAAAATTTTGTTTTGTGGGCCTTTAAATAAAGAAACTTCATAGCCCTGGGTGAGGGGGATAATCATCCTCAGCTGCCACATCTGGCCCACGGGCAGTAGTTTGAGGACCCCTGATACACAGTCTCACATTTAGAAATTTGACATTTATAGTTACAACTGTACTTTAAGAAAATCATTTTGCCAGTTATGTGTTGTATGAGCTGGAGAAGGCAAATTTGAGGCAGCAAAGTACATAAGGATCTAAGCAAGATATACCAGTACTAGCTAGATTAATGGTAAAATAAGAATGAAGATGAGTAATCGTGTGAAGAAAGTAGTAATGACTCAAATTGCAACTAATTAGATAGATAACTAACAACCTGTTCATTGAATTAACTAATTAGTATCTGCTATGAATTTTGGGCCTGCTATGAAAATGGAAAATGAACTGGACCCAGAATGAATATGAGGCTAACTCACAAGTGAGATACTCTACAATATTTTCACCAATACTTACCTGTTCTTTGACACAAGAGGTCATTTTTTTGATATTAGTAATTCCTTTAGGAACAGTGGGTAATGCAGTATATATAGAATTCCTGGGCCTGGAATCTAGAAGACTCTTCCTGACTTTTGATGTATTGGTTATTTACTGTGTCAATCTGTGTAAGTTGCTTAATCCTATTTTACTCAGTTTTCTCATGTATAAAATGATTTGAAGAAAGAAATGGCAAACCACTCTAGTATCTTTACTAAGAAAATAACAAATGTTGAGGATTACTGAAAAATAACTAACCAATGACAACATTTTCCTTAGAGATGTCACTTGCCTTAGAATCATAGAATAACCCATCCTTAAGTAAAGCCAAGTATCAGGTCAATTACAGGGTATTTCAAAGACAGATGGAGAGAAAGAAACTTGCATTTGAGAAGTGAATTAAAATCCTCTGGCATTTAAAGCCCTTCACAACCAAGCCTCTTCCTATCCTTCCAGGGACTCTATAATACAGCTACATTGGCTTATAAGCTTCCCACACATGATACTCCATCACTTGTCTATGGAATCCCACTTATTATGTCCTGTGGCTGGGATGTTTTCCCTCCTCACTTCAAATTTCTAGTCTCTCTGGTTTGTTCAGAATTTAGATAAAATCTTACCTTCAAAAGGAGATGTTTCCTGTTACTCATCTTAGTGCTGGCCCCTTCTCCCAAGATCATTTTCTATTTTTTACTAAATATATTTTATTAACATGCAGTTGTTTATATCTTTCCCATTATATTGTGAGCACCTGAAAACAAAACTGTTTTTGTTTCTTTTGCTTCTCAGAGCTTAACAAAATGCTTGGCATGCATGTTAGCTGTGAATTAATATTTGTTGACTGAATTATTTTAACTTGAGACTGGATATGATACAATTTGAAGTCAGAGACCTGGCATTCAAATTCACTTTTTTTTTTGCTACTAGTATGACCTTAGGCAAGAAAATGAATTTCTTTCGACTTCAAATTTCTTATTTGTAAAATGAAGGTGGGCAGGAAGATTGGACTGATTAAAAAGCCTCTGAAGTCCCTAATAATGCTAATTTTATGTTCTAATGAGTTAACATGAAAGCTCTTCATTTTTCTGGAGTTTTACTACCATTTAAAGTATTCTTCATTTAACAGTTAAAGTAATGCTGCCTATGTTTTGGTTTTGTTTTTATCAAGTTTGGTTTGATTTGGTTTGGTTTGGTTTTTGGTGAGGAAGGGATTCTCATAGACATTTCATAACTAGGGGAATGATATTCACTTTTTGGTACCCTCATTTTGATTAAATTGACCCTTGAGTTTATTTATGATAGTTCAAATGTTAGCCAGAAAAGGAAAAAAAAAGTTGATAAAATGAATCCTCAGTCCACAGAAAAATGACCTTTAATACAAATTGATAAATATTGTAAGAGATTTAAACTAAAAAACTTATCCCAAACAATAGTTTCTGTTTTAATGTAATACACCACCAATAAATATCGCCACCCCGATTAGTTAGAAGTTAGAATAAAGTGTATATTTGAAAACACAGATTCATACAACTGACAATTTTTGGTAAAAATTTCCAACATTTAAATTCTACATTATTTCTTACAAAGTTTTTTTTTTTTTTAAAGTGGATGTTTTCCTAAATATTTTTGCTCAAACTTGATTTTTAAATTCTATTTCTCTGGAAACAGCATGCTATGAATGACTTCACTCTAGTGCTATCTCATAGGTCACCATTTTTTTCCCCACACTAGTAGTTAAGCATCCTTTGATCTCCAAGTCTGCTATTGTATTATTGATCAAAGGCTTTGAATTTTAAGGTAGAGCATAGCATAATGGATTGAATTCTTAAGTGTTTGACTATCCAACGTAACTGTCCAAGGAAGTTTTTAGTCAGTTTATTAAATCCTCCAAACTTTGAATAAATGAAATGTAATTTTAACATTTTAAAAACATTTTAATTTCCCATTACTACTGGCAGTGGGGGCATGTATGTTCAGGGTTCTTCATGCTATATTAGTTATTAGCTGCATTTTCATTGTATAGATAATTGTGTATTTTATTATAAAAATTAATAACAATGCTAAAATGTCTTACTAATTTTAAACTACCTATCGGAAATTAAATTACACTTCTTGAATTCCAATTAGTTGGGATACCATGAATAATGAATAGTATTCTCTGTTAAAGCAGTTTCTGGCAAAGGATATGCTTAGAACCACTTTGATATAATGTTAGCCTTCAATGTATCTGAGTAATAAACCACATGTAGTGGAAAAAGTTAAGACATTTCATACTGAGACAATTCTAACTAAATATTCTCCAATTAGGGTCCCCAATAGAGAAATATATCAACTCTTGGCTACTTACAATCACTCTGGTTAGATTAATTTGGAAGTAGATTTGGAATTGGATAGAAATTTAATGAAACATCACGAAAAAATACTGAAAACATGGGATTATTGGAAGGAAAAAGATAAGGAAGAATGGAATGAGAATAGATCTATTTTCCATGTTTTAGTTATTCAGAATTAGACCATTTCCTGGTTCTTCTACCCAGTTTTTCACTCAAAATGCAATTATGGTCTCAAGTGAATAAAACAGAAGGATCAAATTTCATCATTAATGTCTACAGTAGACATCCAAGAGGGTTTTCACATATTTTATCTATTTGCAGAATTAGCAAAGCAACACAGGAAAACAAAAGGCCAGGACCTTTCAAATAACATGCTATGATAGAAAATATAAAAATTTTGTTATCAAGTAAGATTAAGTTTATTCAATTCCTGAACATTCCCAGTGATTCATCTCAAGGTTTTTATTTTATGTGTGTTAGAATGAATCAGTTCAGTTAAGTTTTGCTAAATATATTTGTTTTGTTTTGTTGGTTTTTTGAAAGGCAGTGATATCTAGAAGAGAATACAAAGAAAGTGGGTTATTGCCAAAATGTAAAAAAGGGGAAAACTTAGCTCTAATCTATAGAGGCTTTTAAGATATGAATAATAAAGTATAAGTTAGGAAGAGGTTTGATTCAATTTACTGGTAATCATTTTGTATGCACATTGCTGAAATACTATTCACACCCCATTCCTCTCTCTCTCTCTCTCTCTCTCTCTCTCTCTCTCTCTCTCTCTCTTCCTTGCATTTAAAAACTTCTCAATATCTTTTTTCCCCTTTTATCTGAAATCACTTTTTAAAGCCTTTTGTAGTAGTTCATTCTATACACGTGGCCTTTATTGTTTGTTTTTGTTTTCCCTTGAAAATAAATTTGTATTAAATTCTTGCAATATACTTTGTGCTACAAAAATTTCAAAAGTGTTGAAACCGTAGTAATAACCTTAATACAGGAACAAGCACTTTTGAAATTTGATCCATTTTCAAGCATTCAAATCACTTTAGACTTTATCATTCATTTTGTTTCTTTATGTTGTACAGACACCATGTTGTTATCTAACATAGAGATCTTTTATAAATCTAAAAAAAAAAGCCTGCCTCTATGAATAACTGATTCCCACCATGTGCATTTAAAAAAAATTAATTGTTGCTTTCACATGGTTCAGTTCACATGCTACATAGAAGGATTTTTAAATGAATATCAAATAAATGGATCCTGTTGTTTATTTAGGATCTTTTTTTAAATGTCGTTAACTATATCTCCTTTTCATGGCACTAGCTATTTGCACATCTCCATCATCCAAACATTACAGATTATTTCCATTTATTTTTGCCTTGAGGCTAGGATGTAAGTATTCTAGAACAATAATTGAATTTTTCTCCACCTGAGCAAAATTGATTTTAACATAACTGTTGCGATAATTTCATTTTGTAAAATTAAAACTTTTTAAATTTCAAAAGATATGCATGGGTAGTTTTTTATCACTGACCTTTGCAAATCTATCTGCCAAGGGAAAGTCAGATACTATATGAGCAAAGCTAAAAACACTTTCCATACATATAAAGTCAGATCTGAACAATTGGAAAAATATCAAGTGTTCATGGATAGGTAAAGCAAATATAATAAAGATAACAATACTCCCTAAACTAATCTCTATTTATTCAGTGCTATCCCAATCAAACTCCCAAGAAACTATTTTACTGACCTAGAAAAAATAACAACAAAATTCATCTGGAAGAACAAAAGATCAAGAATTTCAAAGAAATTAATGAAGAGAAAAGCAAATAAAGGTAGCCTAGCTGTACCAGATGTAAAACTATATTATAAAGCAGTGATAATCAAAACCATTTGGTACTGGCTAAGAAATAGAGAAGCTGATCAATGGAATAGGTTAGGTCGACAGAACAAAACAGTCAATGATTATAGTAATTTAGTATTTGACAAACCTGAAGGCACCAGCTTTTGGGATAAAAACTCACTATTTGACAAAAACTGCTAGGAAAATTGGAAACTAGTATGGCAGAAAGTAGGCAAAGACCTGCACCTAACACCATATACCAAGATAAGGTCAAAATGGGTTCATGATCTACACATAAAGAATGATAATATAAATATATTAGAAGAAAATAGGATAGTTTACTCTAGATTTATGGAGGAGGAAGGAATTTGTGACCAAAGAAGAACTAGAGATCATTATTGATCACAAAACAGATAATTTTGATTATATTAAGTTAAAAAGTTTTTGTACAAATAAAACTGATGCAGACAAGATTAGAAGTGAAGCTATGAACTGGGAAAACATTTTTTTATATCCAAAGGGTCTGATAAAGGCTTCATTTCTAAAATATATAGAAAATTGACTCAAATTTGTAATAGGCCAAGCCATTCTCCAACTGATAAATGGTCCAAGGACATATCTATCCTTTTGAATTGAAACTATTTGTAGTCACATGAAAAGTGCTGCAAATCATTATTGATCAGAAAAATGAAAATTAAGACAACTCTGAGATACCACTACACACCTATCAGATGGGCTAAGTTGACAGGAAAAGATAATGACAAATGTTGGAGGAGATGTGAGAAAAGTGGGACACTGACTTGTTGGTGGAACTGTGAATGGATCCAACCATTCTGGAGAGCAATTTGGAACTACACTCAAAAAAAAAAATTATCAAACTGTGCATATCCTTTGACCCTGCAGTGTTTCTACTGGAATTATATCCCAAAAGATCTTAAAAGAGGGAAAGGGACCCAACATGTACAAAAATGTTAGTGGCAGTCCTCTTTGTAGTGGCAAGAAGCTAGAAACTCAGTGGGTGCCCATCAATTGGAGAATGGCTGAATAAATTACAGTGTATGAATGCTATAGAATATTATTGTTCTGTAAGAAATGACCGACAAGATGATTTCAGAGACCCTTGGAGAAATTTACATGAACTGATGCTAAGTGAAATGAGCAGAACCAAGAGATCATTATACATGGCAACAAGATTATACAATGATGAATTCTGATGGACATGCCTCTCTTCAACATTGAGATGATTCAAACCAGTTCCACTTGTCAGTTATGAAGAGATCCATCCATAGCCAGAAAGATAACCATGATAACAAAGTGTGGAACCCAATATAGCATTCTCACTCTTTCTGTTGTTATTTGCTTGCATTTGGTTTTCTTTATCAGTTTTTCTTTCTTCTTGATCTGATTTTTCTTGTGCAATAAAATAGCTGTTTAAATATGTATACATATATTGGATCTAACATGTATTTCAATTTATTTAACATACATTGAACTTCCTCCCAGGTAGAGAAGGGAGTGGAGGGAAGGAGGGGAAAATTTGGAACAAAAGGTTTTGCAAGGGTCGATATTAAAAAATATATATATCCTTTGCTTTGTAATAATAATAATAAAAATAAAATTAATAATGATAAAAAATAATCCTATGCTTTGTAAATAAAAAAAAATTTTAAAAAAGAGTGAAAATTCTATGTTGTGATCCACACTCAGTTCCCACAACTTTTTGTCTAGGTGCAAAAGAATCTCTTCATAACAAGATCATTGGAACAGGCCTCAATCATCTCATGGTGGAAAAGGATTAAGTTCATCAAAATTGATCATCATATAATTGTGTTTTTGTTGAGGATTATGATCTCCTGGTCCTGCTCATTTCACTTAGTATCAGTTCACATAAGGCTCTCCAGGCCTCTCTGAAATCATCCTGCTGATCAAGTCTCATAAAACATCTATTGAGATGATCATATATTTTTTGTTAATTTGGTTATTGATATATTCAGTTATGCTAATTGTTTTCCTAATAATGAACCAGCCCTGTATTCCTGGTATAAATTCTACTTGGTCATGGGGATGATTTTCTGTAATCTTTTTGCTACTATTTCATTTAAGGTTTTAGCATCAATATTCATTAGGGAGATTGATGTATAATTTTATTTCTCTTTTTGTCCTACCTGGTTTAGGTATCAGTACCATGTCTGTGTCATAAAAGGAATTTGGTAGAATTCCTTCATTCCCTATTTTTTCAAATAGTTTATAAAACATTGGAGTTAATTGTTCTTTAAATGTTTGGTAGAATTTACATGTAAATCCATCTGGTCCTGGGGATTTTTTCTTAGAGAGTTGGTTAATAACTTGTTATATTTCTTTTTCTAAAATGGGAAAATTTAATCAATTTACTTCCTACTCTATTAATCTGGGCAACCTTCATTTTTGAAGGTAGTCATCCATTTCGCTTAGGTTATCAAATTTATTGAAATAAAGTTGGGCAGAGTAACTCCTAATTGTTGCCCTAATTTCTCTTCATTGCTGGAAAGTTCTCCCTTTTCATTTTTGAGACTAGCAATTTGATTTTCCACTTTCCTTTTTTTCTAATCAGAATTACCAAAGGTTTATGTATTTTATTGTTTTTCTCATAAAACCAACTCTTAGATTTATTTATTAATTCAATAGATTTTTTTTTTACTTTCAGTTTGATCAATTTCTCCTTTTAATTTTAAAGTTTCAATTTTAGTATTTGATTGGGGGTTTTTAATTTGGTCTTTTCTAGCTTTTTAAGTTGCAAGCCCAATTCATTGATCTTTTCTTTCTTTATTTTATTGAAGTAAACCTCTAAAGATATAAAATTTCCCCTTATTACCACTTTGGCTGCATCCCACAAATTTTGGTATGTTGTCTCATTCTCTTGGGTGAAATTATGAATTGTGTCTATGATTTGCTGTTTCACCCAATCATTTTTTAGAATGAGATTATTAATTTCCAATTACTTTTTGGTCAATTTACCCCTAGCTTTTTGTTGAATGTAGTTTTATTGCATTGTGATCTGAAAAGAATGAATTTACTATTTCTTTCTGCATTTAATTTTGAGGTCTTTATGTTCTAATATATGGTCAATTTTTGTATAGGTTCCATGAACTGCTGAGAAGAAAGTGTACTCTTTTCTGTCTTCATTCAGTTTTCTCCAAAGATCTACAATACCTAACTTTTCTTATATTCTATTTACTTCTTTAACTTCTTTCTTATTTGTTTTGTGATTTGATCTTTTTAATTCTGAGAGTGCAAGGTTGAGATGTCTGACTATTATAGTTTTGCTGTCTATTTCTTCTTGCAACTTTCTTAACTTCTCCTTTAGGAAGTTAGATGTTATACCACTTGGTGCATATATGTTTAGTATTGATATTGCTTCATTATCTATGCTACCCTTTAGCAAGATATAGTTTCCTTCCTTATCTCATTTAATTAGAACAATTTTTGTTTTTGCTTGATCTGAGATAGGATGGCTAACCCTGCTTTTTTTTTACTTCACCTGCAGCATAATAGATTCCACCCCAGCCTTTTATCTTTACTCTGTATGCATCTCCCTGCTTTAAATGGGTGTCTTATAAAAAAAAAACAAAAACAAAAACATATTGTAGGGGGTTTTGGCTTTTGATCTTTTATCCACCTTTGTTTTATAGGAGAGCTCATCCCTTTTACATTTATGGTTAAAATTACTAATTCTGTCTTTCCTGTCATGTTATTATCACCAGATTATGCTTTTCTTGTTCTTAACCACCTTCCCTCCCTCCTCAGTATTAAACTTATGGGCAGGGGCGGAGCCAAGATGGCGGGGAAGGCACACACGACTTTCTAAGCTCCTCTCATTCCCCTCATAACCAACTATTATCCAGCCTCAGAAATAGCTCTTCACTGCTTAAGTTCATGAAGATCAAAAGCATACAACTTACCTGCTGAAGTCAATCTGGAAGATCGCCAGGAAAGGTTTGTCCTGAGGGGCCAGAAACAGACCAGCTCAGGCAGGGAGAGGCTAGCTTCCTGAGCAGACCAGGGACGGGGGTGAATCTCTGTGGCTAGAGAAGTTATAGAGACCACTCTGCTATAGGTTAACTGCTCTGCCTTGATTACAAAGCAGTAAACTGGCAGAGAAATTAAAGCCTGGAAAAGAGGGTACTCTAAAAAAATGTCAGAACCTAACACTGGCTGTAGCTACTCAAACCTGGAAGTGACTCAGGAGACTGAAACACAGCCCTGCAGCTACATCCTGCAGTTCAGGGCTTTTGCGGGAGCAGTTACAAACCCGAACAGCAGAGGGGCACAGCCTGGGCAGCCTCTAATCAGCAGAGTGGGGGGCTCGTCCTGGGGCAATAGAACTTCCCCAACAGGACTGTGCTTCCTGGAGCAGAGACACTTCTGGTCCCTGAAAATCCATTCACTGTTAAACTGCTAAAAGCCACAGCCCCAGGGTGGGATTTGGCTTGGGATAGTGAAACTCTCACTGCTCAGCATCTAGCCCCAGGGCAGTCATTATCTCACACAGCAAGGGTTCTTTGCAGGGCACTTTCCCAGCTCTGCCCTGCAGGCTTGAGTTACTTCCAGGTAGGGAACTCTTTCCCAGAGCTATCCAGTACCTCTCTGTTTTTTGCAGCAGGCTAGCAGGACAGCTACCCGTCCACACACCTCTCACTGCTCTGCAGAGGAAGCTGGTAACCTCTTGGCCCTGAAGGCAGATCCTACAGGCTTTAACAAAATGAGTAAGAAAATCAAAAGGACAATTGATAGTTTCTACTCAGAAAGAGAACAGCTTTTCAACCCTGAAGAGACTCCAGACAATTGTTGGTCCCCAATACAAAAGGCTCTCCTAAAAGAGACTATTAAAAACCTTAAAAGAGAACTAGAAGAAAAATGGGGAAAGGAAAGAGAAGCTATGTAAGAGAGTACAGAAAAGACATATAACTCACTAAAAGAAAAATTTGACAAAGTGGAAAAAGAAAACAACTCCCTGAAATGTGAACTGGAAAAGGTAAAAAACTCCCAAGAAGTGCAGGGAAACAGAATTTGTGAATTGGAGAAAGAAAATAACTCACTAAAAAAAAAAAATTAGTGAAATGGAAAAAAATTCCATAGAGCAAAATGACTCATTTAAAAACTCAAATGGACATATACAAAAAGAAGTAAAAAAAGCTAATGAAGAAAATGATGACAATATGACATATTTATTTCACACTATACCCAACAGACTCCCAAAAAACTATTTTAATGGCCTACGAAAAAGATCAACAAAGTTCACATGGAAAAACAAAAGGTCAAGAATTTCAAAGGAACTAATAAAAAAAAATCAAATGAAAGGGCCTAGTTATACCAGATCTAAAATTATATTATAAAACAGCAGTTACCAAAACCATTTGGTATTGGCAAGGAAATAGAATAGTTGATCAGTGGAATAGGCTAGGTTCAAAGGACAAAACAGTCAATAATTTTAATAATCTAGTGTTTGACAAACCCAAATACCCCAGCTTTTGGGATAAGAACTCACTGTTTGACAAAAACTGATGGGAAAATTGAAAATAAGTATGGCAGAAAGTAGGAATTGATCCATACTTAACACCATACACCAAGATAAGGTTAAAGTGGATTCATGACCTAGGCATAAAGAATGACATTATAAATAAATTAGAAGAACATAGAATAATTTACCTCTCAGACCTATGAAAGAGTAAGGAAATTATGACCAAAGAAGAACTAGGGATCATTACTGATCACAAAATATAAAATTTTGATTGTATCAAATGGAAAAGTTTTTGTTCAAAGAAAACTAATGCAGACCAGATTAGAAGTGAAACAAGAAAGTGGGAACACATTTTTACAGTCAAACATTCTAGGCCTCATTTCCAAAATATATACAGAATTGACTCTAATTTATAAGAAATCAAGCCATTCTCCAATTGATAAATGCTCAAAGGATAGGAACAAACAATTTTCAAATGAAGAAATTCACACTATTTCTAGTCATATGAAAAGGTGCTCCAAGTCATTATTAATCAGAGAAATGCAAATTAAGATAACTCTGAGTTACCACTACAAATCTCTCAGATTGGCTAGAATGACAGGGAAAGATAATGCAGAATGTTGGAGGGAATGTGGTAAAACTGGGGCACTGATACATTATTGGTGGAATTGTGAATATATCCAGCCATTCTGGAGAGCGATTTGGAACTATGCTCAAAAAGTTATCAAACTGTGCATACCCTTTGATCCAGCAGTGTTACTACTGGATTTATATCTCAAAGAGGTTTTAAAGAAAGGAAAGGGACCTGTATGTGCAGGAATGTTTGTTTGTGGCAGTCCTCTTTCTAGTGGCCAGAACCTGGAAACTGAGTGCTTGCCCCTCAACTGGAGAATGGCTGATAAAACGTGGTATATGAATATTATGGACTTTATTGTTCTCTAAGAAATGACCAATAGGATGATTTTAGAAAGGCCTGGAGAGACTTATATGAACTGATGCTAAGTGAAATGAGCAGGACCAGGAGATCATTATATACTTCAACAACAATACTATATGATGATCAATTTTGATGGACCTGGCCATCTTCACCAATGAGATGAACCAAATCAGTTCCAATAGAGCAGTAATGAATTGAACCAGCTATTCCCAGTGAAAGAACTCTGGGAGATGACTATGAACCACTACATAGAATTCCTAATCCCTCTATTTTTGTCATCCTACAGTTTTGATTTCCTTTACAGGTTAATTATACACTATTTCAAAGTCTGATTCTTTTTGTACAGCAAAATAACTGTATTGACATGTATACATATATTATATTTAATTTATACTTTAACATAGTTAACATGTACTGGGTCAATCTGCCATCTGGGGGAAGGGGTGGAGGGAAGAAGCGAAAAGGTTGGAACAAAAGGATTTGCAACTGTCAATGCTGAAAAAATAACTATGCATATATCTTGTAAATAAAAAGTTATAATAAAAAAATAAAAAGAATATTTCTATCACAAGTAAAAAAATGTCCTAGAATCAATGAATTAAAGCAGTACTTTAAAGTTAAGAAAACTGCTGTCTGCAGATGTGATGTGACTTGTTCAAGGTCACACAAGTACAAAGGACTAGAGTAAGATTCAAATTTAATTCACTGAGAATCAAAATTTATATTGTTTTCCAACATATTCCATTCCCTCTTCTCTGATATCCATCAGCCTTAAAAGAAAAAAAGAAAATAAAAGTGGAAAGTAGGGGGGAAAGCAAGAAACATAGAGAAAAAAAGAGAGAGAAAGAGAGAGAGAGAGAGACAGAGAAAGAGACAGAGAAATAAAAAAGAGAGAAAGAAAGAATGAAAGAAAAAAGAAAAAGAAAGAAAGAAAAAGAAGAGAGAGAGAATAAAGGCAAGAAAGAAATAAAGAATGAAGTAGGAGGGAAGAAAGGAAAGAATGTAGGAAGAAAGGAAGGAAGGAAGGAAGGATGTAATATTCTTCTCTAAAATGTAATGTTCTCTTGTTGGGGTTTTCTTGGGGTTCTCTGGGAGCAGCCTTCATTTCAGTTCAGTAATCACCACATGAGTAGCCAAGGATTAAATTCCAAATCCTTTATTGTCTCTTTCCAAGTCTTGTCTCCTTTCCTCTGGCCTGGTTAGCTTTCTTATGCCTCACATCCCTTATTATCTCCTTCCTGAAGCTGGGCAGCTTTCTGGAGAGCCTTTCAGTCTGGCCTTGGTTCCAAGATCTTGACCTCCTATCTGCCTTCTCTGACTCCTGAATCTCCTTGACTGAATCCTAGTTGAGGCCTCTAGCTTATATGTGCTCTCTTATCAAAGGTGTGAATCTTGTAGAACTGAACTAGAGAACTGTTAAGCACCATGCTAAACAACCATTCTCTCTATCAATTCCACTGATTTAGCACCTTGTTTAAAATTTTGGCCCAAAAGATCTCTCGCTTTCTTTGGTTTTAGAACATGTGGAGTCATCTGACTTCTCAAGGAGGTGAGAACCCCAAAAAAGAGGTGATCACACCTTCCCTGACTGGTCAAAAAAGGGGTGAAAACACCATAAAAGGAGATGATCTTGCCCTCCCTGATATGTCAGGAAGGGAGATGAAAACATCAAAGGACATAGGAAATCAAATCAGATTTAGCAGGTTTCTGAAGGGTTTCACTCTTAAAATAGGTATGCATAAATCCATCAATATGGGAGGTATTACACATAATTACGTAAATGTATATTCACATAGTGACATAACACAAGCTAGTAGTGATTTAACAAATAGCATGAATCAACATGAGGAATTATACTTGTCCATAAGTCCCAAAAATAGTCCAAAAGGAATCTATTGCCCATTACTTCATGTACCAGGAATCCAATAATTCTTGCAAATTTTGAAGGTCTACAATAGTCTGTTAGGGAATCCAATGATTCCTGGTGGTTTTCAAGTCCTGAAACAGTCTTGATCAACAATTTTTTCATCTCAAAGAATCCAAAAATTCCTGCTGGTTTTAAAGTTCTTTAACAGTCTCATTATCAGCCATCCTCTTTCAGTGTCAGATGTTTTTTAGATCTTTTCCTTTGTTTTGAGGTTTTTTTTTTTTCTCTTTTTTCTGTCTCTCTCTGATGGACAAGGCGAATATGGCTCATTGACACCTATATGATTCCTTTTCCATCTTTAGAAATACAGACCCTTTCTCCCAAGCAGTTAACCTATTTAGTCCCTTCTATTTATCACTTTCTAAATCTCTTCGCATCACCTGGCTATTACATTGGAGCTGCTCACACTGGACACTGCCTATTATTGACTTAAAAAAGCCTATATTCTCTCCAATTGTAATTCCTTTCTACCATCTGATTGCTTTTTGGCTGATAGATCATGTAAACCCTTTCTGCCATGTGATTGCTTTTTGGCTGATTGATCACATCAGAGTATTGACCTTCTAAAGTGTGCTCTTGGCTGCCATCATGCCCTATCTATCTTTTGATTGAAGTCTTAGAGCTGGGCCCCACCTCTCATTTCTTTGGGTCAATCTACATTCTGTGGCCCAGTGGAAACCCTTGTGGCATTTTTGACATAGGGTTTTAGGTCTTCTCTCCCTGTATTCTCACTCTATCTCTTTGCCTACATTGGGCTCTCAGATGTCCAATTTTTCCACACTGAAAACACTTACAAATCTCTCTAGAAGTCCCTTGCCAAGAGGGACCCTGCCTTCCATGTTCATCATAGTCTGGATGCTTTTGTGCCCACTGTGGCACAGCGTCTTATGAGTGCCTCTAAAGGAACATCCTTGTGTAGTCCCCAGATAATTCTTCTACAAACCTCATTGGTATTTTCTTTATAGCCAGTTTTCTTATCATTTTTTTCTGTAACTGCATTTTCTCCAATGATCCTTGTGACAGCTGTTTGCAAACATCCCACAAAATCTGAAAAGGTTTCAGTGGGACCTTGCTCTATTTTGTTAAGGCTTCCCCTTGATCTTTCCCTGAGGGGAGGGGGGTAACCCCAAGCTTTTATAGCAGTAGCAGCAATTTGTTCATATGCTCCTATGGGGTAATTAATCTGTGCTGAACTCTCTGCATACTGACCTTCACCTGTTAGTTTGCTTATTGTGTTGGGCTTGAATCCTACATAATTCATGATAACCCAAAAGCCACAAGAAGTTTTATCCAGGTTGTAAACCTATCCTTGCTATGGATTTCCAATCTCTAGGGGTAAGATTTCACAAGCTAAGATCTTATCTAGTAACATCTTAACATAAGATGATGTAGCCCCATAGAGTGCAATCCTTTTTCAAATCCTTAATTTTTTCCAGATCATAAGGAGTGTATCTTCTCCTTTTTTGACCTGAAGAGCCAAGCTCTTCAGTCACAGGGTATGCAATTATTTTTAAATCAGATATATCCTTTCCTTCTCTCTTAGCCTTAATCAATGCCTTTTGTAATCTTGTCAGAGACTGCTTCATAGGGAGTGCTGATTGTGTCATTCTTATCCGCCTCCTTCTTCTCCCTCCACTCATGAAGGGTTAATTGTCAGAGGTAGGTCAGAGGATGGGGAATGCCCTTATGGCTTCTGCTGTGAAGTACTACAGTCAGAATTGTACTTATTTCCATTCTTATCTGATTCTTCATCCTTTTCACCTAGTTTATTTGCATCCTCCCTGTCCTGCTCTTTCTTCTTTTTTTTTTTTATTCTAACACTTATATATTTCTTAATGCCAATTGTATTAAATTATATGTATGAAATGTTTCTTTGGAAATTGAGTCAGGTCCATTTTCATTGTAGAATTGACATAGTTGTTCTCCTACTAATTTCCACTCCTCTAGATGCAATTCTTTTTCCATAGAGAACCAAGGAGATGTGTACTGTACAGTTTCTAAAAGTTCAGTGATCTGCTCCCAAATTATAATCAAACCTTCGCTTTTCATAAGTCTGACAATGTTCTCTACACATTTTCCTTGAATTGGAAAAAAAAGGCTTTTTTTTAAACATCTGTCCCATTTTAGCTGAAGTACTATTTTAGCCCTTTAACAAAGTTTCCTTGTCTATTTTTGTATTCAACCTAATGTCTGGATCAAGGAGACTTTCCCACTGAAATCAGGATCAGAGGCTTTTCCACTAAAATCAGAATCATGTCTGCCCCACATTGGGTGCCAAAATGTAATATTGTTCTCTAAAATGTAATGTTCTCTTGTTGGGATTTTCTTGGGTTTCTCTGGAAGCAGCCTTCATTACAGTTCAGTAATCACCACATGAGTAGCCAGGGGTTAAAGTCAAAATCCTTTATCATCTCTTTTCAAGTCTTGTCTCCTTTCCTGTGGCCCTGTTAGCTTTCTTATGGTCCAGATCCTTTATCTCCTTCCTGGAGATGGGCAGCTTTCTAGAGAGCCTTTCAGTCTGGCCTTGGTTCCTAGAGCTTGAACTCCCACCTGCCTTCTCTGGCTTCTGAATCTCCCCAACTGAATCCTAGCTGAGGCGCCTAGCTTATATATGCTCTCTTATCAAAGGTGTGAATCTTGTAGAACTATAATAAATACGAAGTACATGTACTGAACTAGGGAACCGTTAAGGACCATGCTAAAAAAAAAACAAAACAAAACAAAAAACAAAACCATTCTCTCTATCAGTTCCAGTGACTTAGCACCTTGTTTCAAGCTCTGGCCAATAACAGAAGGAAGGAAGGAAGGAAGGAAGGAAGGAAGGAAGGAAGGAAGGAAGGAAGGAAGGAAGGAAGGAAGGAAAGAAGGAAAGAAGGAAGAGGGAGTAGAAGGAAGAAGAGAGAAAATGAAGTGGAAAAGAAAGTTAGGAGGGGAGTAGAAAAAAGTGAGGGAAAAAAATGAAAGAAAGAAGCAAAAGGGAATGAAAAGAGAAAGGAAGGAATAAGTTTGAAAGTTTTGAGATTTTTAATCAATGCCAAGATTCCAAGTGCAACGAAGCTTGCAAAGGACTAATGAGGACACATATTACCTTTAAACAAAGATGACAGCATTTCATAGATGTCAATTCCTTGAGTGTTGCTGTCCTACTGGCTTTACCTCACAAAAAATACTGTGGGTATGTCAATACAAGCGATTACTTATGGTTTACAATAGAAGAAACTAAGGTTGAGAGAGATTAAATAATTTGTCTATGGGCACACGACTAATAGGTTTTAGAGTTAGAATTTTAATCCAGATCTGTTAATTCTTTTATTTTTTTTATTAAAGCTTTTTATTTACAAAACATGTGCATGGGTAATTTTTGTTTTCTTTTTTCAAGCTTAAAATGTTTTATTTATAATAAATAAAGAGCCAATATTTAGTCTCATAACAGCAGTATTCTGGCTACTATGCCTGAAGCTGTACCCTGTTATCTCCTATAAACTAATTAAAGGGCTTAGGGGTAAGGGGAGTGAAGAATGTATAGATAAAAGACAATTTCATTTTTCTTTTTTGATTCTTGTTCTTTTCACTTGCTCTACACTTTTCTTTTTTTAAAATAGCTTTTTATTTACAAGCTATATGCATGGGTAATTTTTCAGCATTGATCCTTGCAAAATTTCTGTTTGAATTTATCTCCTACTTCTCCCTATCCCCTCACCCAGATGGCAGGTAGACCAATACATGTTAAATATGTTAAAGTATATGTTAAATACAATATATGTATATATATCCATACAGTTATTTTGCTGCACAAGAAGAATTGGACTTTGAAATAATGTACAATTAACCTGTGAAGGAAATCAATACTGTAGGTTGAGAAAAATAGAGGGATTGGGAATTCTATGTAGCAGTTCACACTCATTTCCCAGAGTTCTTTCGCTGGGTATAGCTGGTTCTATTCATTATTGAAGAAATGGAACTTATTTGGTTCAGCTCATTGTTGAAGAGAGCCACGTATGTCAGAATTGATCATCATATAGTATTGTTGTTGAAGTATATAATGATCTCCTCATCCTGCTCATTTCACTCAGCATCAGTTCATGTAAGTCTCTCCAGACCTTTCTGAAATGATCTTGCTGGTCATTTCTTACAGAACAATTATATTCCATAGCATTCATATACCACAATTTTTTCAGCCATTCTCCAATGGATGGGCATCCATTCAGTTTCCAGTTTTTAGCCATTACAAAGAGGGCTGCCACAAACATTTTTTTCACATACAGGTCCCTTTCCCTTCTTTAAGATCTCTTTGGGATATAAGTCCAATAGTAACACTGCTGGATCAAAGGATGTGCACAGTTTGATAACTTTTCCAAATCGCTCTCCAGAATGGCTAGATGTATTCACAATTCCACCAACAATGTATCAATGTCCCAGTTTTCCCACATCCCCTCCAACATTCAGCACTATCTTTTTCCTATCATCCTAGCCAATCTGAGAGTTGTGTAATGGTATCTCAGAGTTGTTTTAATTTGCATTTCTTTGATTAATAATAACTTGGAGCATCTTCTCATATGGCTAGAAATAGTTTCAATTTCGTTACCTGAAAACTGTCTATTCATATACTTTGACCATTTATCAAATGGAGAATTGCTTGATTTCTTATAAATTAGAATCAATTCTCTATATATTTTGGAAATGAGGCCTTTATCAGAACTTTTAACTATGAAAATGTTTCCCAGTTTGTTTCCCTTCTAATCTTGTCTTCATTAGTTTTGTTTGTCCAAAAACTTTTCAATTTGATATAATTAAAATTTTCTATTTTGTGATCAATAATTATCTCTAGTTCTTCTTTGGTCATAGATTTCTTCCTCTTTCACAGATCTGAGGGATAAACTATCCTATGTTCTTCTAATTTGTTTATAATGTCATTCTTTATGTCTAGATCATGAACCCATTTTGAACTTATCTTGATATACAATGTTAGGTATGGGTCAATGCCTAGTTTCTGTCATTCTAGTTTTCAATTTTCCCGGTAATTTTTTTTCAAATAGTTAGTATTTATCCTAAAATCTGGAGTCTCTGGGTTTGTCAAATACTAGATTTCTATATTCATTGATTATTTTGTCCTGTTAACCTAACCTATTCCACTGATCAACTCTCCTTTTTTCTTAATCAGTACCAATTGCTTTTGATGACTGCTGCTTTGTAATATGGTTTTAGATCTGGCACAGCTAGGCCACCTTCATTTGCTTTTTTCCCCATTAATTCCTTTGAAATTCTTGTGGGTCTGTTAATTCTAGTGAAATAAAAAGTAGCCCATTTCACAAGGCCACCCAACAATTTCTCTGTTGGGTAAGTATAGGACAGAGCAGAATAGAAAGAACTGTTCATATAACTTAGCTAATGAGCAGCTTCATTTTTGATCTTAAAACAAGCAAAATTAATGCAGACAAGATTAGAAAGGAAACATTAAACTGGGAAAACATTTTCACAGTTAAAGGTTCTGATAAAGGACTGATCATTTTGAATCAGTAGAGATCTTTATTCTTAAAACAATCCTTTGAGTTAGTTCAAAAAACAGTTTCTTGGGCTTTAGAAAAGAAGAAAATAACTGCTAAGATTATTTTTATAATCATTTGTGATTAATGTAAAAGTACAGAGAAGGGACAAATGAAATCTACATAACTCATTTGCAATTTTTTAAAAGATGTGATTCCTTCCATCTGATGATGGGTTAAGGTGAAGTCATGAAGAAAAATAGACACATTCTTCTAGGTGTTCTAATCATGAAACAATCTACAGAGATTGGAAATAAGTGTATTTCAAGAATAACCTTAAAGATTTGTGTGGAAAGGAGATATGGAAATACTCATAATGATGAATTTTAAAAAGTCCTCAATAAAGTTGGTCATTCATTATTTTGAATGAACATTAGACCTGAATCAATTGAGCTAAAGGGTTAGGGCTGGGTTAGCCACAGACAAAAGTGTGAAAGCTGACAGATTTTTTTTTTATATTTTTCCTTTCAAAAAGTGTTCATTCACTCTCTACCTCCATTTTTCACCCCCTTCAATTTTTTTTTGTGTCCTGATGGTCTCTTCTCTAGCTGCCCAACTTCTCTTGAATTAAATTATGAGTGGTTTCTTTGATTTATTGTTTGACCCACTCTTTATTTAGAATTAGGTTATTTAATTTCCAATTGAGTTTTAGTCTATTTTTCTCTAGCTCTTTCTTGAATTTAATTTCTATTGCATCATAATCTGAAAAGAAAGCAATTACTATTTATCTTTCAGCAATTGATTATGATATTTTGTTATACCCTAATACATAGTCAATTTTCATATAGGTGCCATGAGCTGCTGAAAAAAAGTTGCATCTTTTTGTCCCTATTTAATTTTCTCCAGAGATCTTTCATATTTAAGGTTTCTAGGAACCTATTAAATCTCCAGAGTTTCTTTTTTATTTATTTTGTGGTTAGATTTGTTTAATTGTGAGAGGGAGAGGTTGAAGTCCCTCATTACTGCAATATTTCTTCTATTTCTTCCTTTAACTGTTTTAACTTCTCTAAGAATTTGAATGCTCTACCATTTGGTGCATATACATTTACTATTGATAATATTTCCTTGTCTATGGTACCTTTTAATAAGATATAGTTTTCTTCCTAATCTTTTTTAATTAGATCTATTTTTACTTTTGCTTCATCTATGATCAGAATTCCTACTCCTGTTTTTTTTTTTTTTTTGCTTCAGCTGAAGCATAATAAATTCTGCTCCACCATTTTATTTTTACTCTGTATGTACCATTCTGTTTCAAATGTGCTTCTTTTAAACAGTGTGTTGTAGGATTTTGTATTTTTTAATCTACTCTGCAATTCATTTCCCTTTTATGGGAGAGTTCATACCATTCACATTCACAGTTATGATTAGCATACGTGTATTTTCCTGTATTCTGTTCTCTCCATGTATACTTCTGTTCTCTCTTTCCACTCTGTCCCTCCTTAGAAATGTTTTCTTTCTAACCCACTCCATCTTCTACCTGATTGACCTTCTATTATCTTTCCTCCCTTCTCTTTCTCTTTTCTCCAAGTATTTTTGCCCTCCTTTCTTTACCCTTCCTTTTCTTTACACTTTCTCCTCTTATCTATTTATAGGGTAGGATAAATTTTACACACAGCTGAATGATTATGTTATTCTCGTTTTGAAACAAAATTGGTGAAATTAAATTTTAGTCAGTGTTCCTCCCACTTTCTTCTTTCCCTCTATTGTAATAGGTCTTTTGTGTCTCTTAATATGGTCAAATTTGTCCCATTATACCTCCCCTTTCCTCTTCTCCCAACACAATCCTTTCACCAATTCTTAATGTCTTTTTTTATATCATCACATCAGAATGCATTCACAACCACACTTTCTGTCCATATATGCCTCCTCTAACTGTTTTAAAATAACAGATAAATTTTTCAGGAGTTACACATATATATTCTCATCTCAGGATTTACACAGTCTAACCTTTAAATATGCGCATGCATGTATGTATGTGTGTATATTACCCTATTCATCTTTCTATGCTTCTTTTGAGTCCTGTATTTGAATTTTAAATTTTCTGTTTTTCTCCATTTTTTTCAATAGAAATAATTAAAAGTCTCTTACTTCAATTGAAGATCCATCTCTTCCCCTGAAAGATGATGGCCTTGCTGGATAGTTAATTCTTGATTGTAAATCAAGGCCCTTTTATTTCTGGAGTATGGTGTTGCAGACCCCCTGATCCTTTATTCTAGAAGCTGCCAGAACCTGAGTAATCCCAAATAGTTTAACTTGACACTTGAATTATTTTTATGTGCCAACTTGCAAGTATTTTTCCTTGAAATTGTAGTTTGGGAATTTTGCAAGAATGTTCCTTGGGTTTTTTCCTTGTAGACTCTCTTGATTTCCTAAATTGCTTATAGGTTCACCCTTTATGTCTAAATCATGAATCCATTTTGACCTTATATAGATAAATGGTGTTGGGGGTTGGTCAATAACTAATTTCTGACATACTCTTTTACAATTTTACTTGTATTTTTGGCAAATGGTGAGTTCTTATCCTAGAAGCTGGATCTTTGAGTTTATCAAACATGAGATCATCATAGTCATTGATTATTGTGTCTTGTAAACCTAACCTAGTCCACTGATCCAACTACTGTATTTCTTAGTTAATCCCAATTTTTTTTTAATGACTGCTGTTTTATAATGTAGTTTTAGGTCTGGTATAGCTAGGTCACCTTTGTTTGCATTTTTTTCATTAATTACCTTAAAATGCTTGACCTTGTGTTCGTCCAGATGAACTTTGCTATTTTTTCTAGATCTGTAAAGTATATTTTTTAAAGATGACACCATGTTGTGCAGACTTGTGGATTGCCTTTCCCTACTTTGTGTTTTGTCTTCCTCTATTAGAATGGAGATTTCTTAAGTTCAAGGACACTCTCTCTCTCCTTCCTATTTTTCCTCCCTCTCTTTGTGTTTCTCTTCCTCTTTCCCTCCCTCCCTCCTGTCCCTCTGTCTCTCTGTGTATCTCTTTCCTATCTTTCTGTCTGTCTGTCTCTCTCAATTAATACTATTCCCAAGTCTGACTACAATGCCTAGCACATAATAGATATTTAATAAATGGCTATTTCATTGGATTGAATTGAATCATCTTATCTGAGACCAATCTAACGAGCTAGTGCTCCCTAGATTTTCTCCTATGTGATGGAATATGACATGGTACCACAAAGGATCTACTATTGATGATGATCTTTGACATTGTTTTCCTTATGTAATTCTAGTTATATCATCTTCCTGCTAGATGAGACACAGGCAGTGGCTAATATTTGAGATATTTGATGAGGTCATCCATGCTGTTTGGATGTAATCAGTGAGTAAGATTAATGCATTGTCCTTCACTTCATTTACAATGTCATCTTCATTAAATTACCTTTACTTAAATTTTCAAGTATCAAATCTAGTTTCACTTGATAAAGAAGATTCTAGATAGAGTCTTGAGCCAAATCTTTTTAGTACCTGTTAACCCTAAAAGTCCCAACATCTGAATGTGGGAAAAAGCAAGGGACTCAAAGTCGTGTGGCAGGATGTAGTTTTTCTCTTTCTCTTTCAGTGTGTGTGTGTGTGTGTGTGTGTGTGTGCGCCTATATGTGTAATATATAGAAGATCTTGCTGCTACTTATATAAAGTGTTTTAAAATGTTTATATCTTTTGTAAATGCTGCTATCACTAAATAGATAAATGGAAGCATTAAATATTAGTTCTTTCAGAAATTTACTAAAGCTTAATTAAGCAACAGAAGTGTGTATACTCTGATCTTCCCTCAAACAATAAAAACAAATCCCAAGAACAAAACATTTTATTTACAAATTTATCATGTTTCTATATACAAGATCTGTACATTTTTTAAAAAAGAACTTTCTTTAAGGGAATGTAAACTTAGGGCTTAGTGTTTGCTTGTTTTCTTAGTTTGATGTGTTGTCTGAGTCCTATGTATTTAGAGATAACATTTATATACATTGGATAACACCCTTGGTTTTACTTTCAACTTATAAATGATTCACTGAAAATTCTTTTGCTAGGTTGCTCTTTGAAGATGGTGTACTGCGAATAAATAAGTTGAAGTTTCATGGTAGAAAAAATGATTTTTTTTCATGCATTCAATACAGAAAATTTAAAGATGTGGTTTTATCTTTTCAGGAACTTCCTTAACCTTATGATTTGTGAGGTAGAATTTTAGAAGATACAAAGCTTATAATGAGCCTTTCTACACACAGATACACACACACATACACACACACACACACACACACACACATATATGTATCTGTGTGTAGAAAGGCTATGAATAGATATATGCATTATACCTTATATATCTATTTATATTGCATATTTTACAGGCCAAAATAACAGATTTGTCCTTGCATGAAGAAAATAATATACACATTTATTTTGTTAATATTCTATATATGGGTTTCATTGATCACTTTCATCCTTGGGGTTTCCACTGAAAGTAGTATGTTGCTATATATTTTACATGTTAATCTCATCAAAATTAATATGTTTGAAGAAATATTAGACTTAACTTTTCAAGTAGATTCTTTTGAAACTATTGGTATGCTTTGATCCAGCAGTGTTACTACTGGGCTTATATCCCAAAGAGATCATAAAGAAGGGAAAGGGACCTGTATGTGCATGAATGTTTGTGGCAGCCCTCTTTGTAGTGGCCAGAAACTGGAAACTGAGTAGATGCCCATCAATTGGAGAATGGTTGAATAAATTGTGGTATATGAATATTATGGAATATTATTGTTCTGTAAGAAATGACCAGCAGGATGATTTGAGAAAGGCCTGAAGACACTTACATGAACTGATGGTGAGTGAAATGAGCAGGGCCAGGAGATCATTATATACTTCAACCAATACTATATGATGATCAATTCTGATGGACCTGGCCCTCTACAGCAATGGGATGAACCAAATCAGTTCCAATGCAACAATAATGAACTGAACCAGCTATGCCCAGAGAAAGAACTCTGGGAGATGAATAAGAACCATTACATTGAATTCCCAATCCCCATATTTTTGCCTGCCTGCATTTTGATTTCCTTCACAGGCTAATTGTACAATATTTCAGAACCCGATTCTTTTTGTATAGCAAAATAATGGCTTGGTCATGTATACTTATGGTGTATCTAATTTATACTTTAATATATTTAACATCTACTGGTCATCCTGCCATCTAGGGGAGAGAGTGGGGAAAAGGAGGGGAAAAAATTGCAACAAGAGTTTTGGCAATTGTCAATGCTGTAAAATTACCCATATATATAACCTGTAAATAAAAAGTTATTATTAAAAAAAGAAGAAGAAGAAAGAAAGAAACTATTGGGATGTACCTGGGATTGTTTCTGAACTCTTTCAAAGGATTTCTTCAGGCTTCTGCATCACTTGTGGGCTTAAGATATTATTACTATTATAGCTCCAGGTATTCCATATAGAATATGCATTATCTGGACAGAAAATTTGCTAAGTTTTTCATGTATAATTACCTTAAGGAAAAAAAATTCTCAGACTACTTCAGTTCACAATATCTTATATACTATATATACTATATCTCACTCACTAGATTGCAAACTTTTTGAGGGTACAGAAAAAATTTAGTTGTGTTGTTTATCATACACCTTTTTTTACCTTTGAAAGGTCATGTAATTTCCCTGAATCTCAGTTCTTTATTTGTAAAATGAAGGGCTTGGAATAAATTGCTGCTGAATTGCCTCATAGCTAAATCTGATGTCCTATGTTCCTATTATTCTATGTGCATGAGAGGATACCTTCCCTTTGGTCATTCCTTGGTCTTCAATTCATGAATAAATCATCTCTTTCTATACTGCAGTTTCCTGATCTTAAAAAAAATATGGAGAGATTTTACTATATTTCTTCTAATTGCTTTTTCATCTGAAATTCTATGATTCCAGGTATTACTTATCTTTAGTTCTCCACTAACTAAACAAGTGGTTTGTCATAAAGCAGGATGCTTAATTTCATTTAATTGACTAAATGTATAGAGTTGCTAATAGTTATAGAATGAAGACAAAACTTTCAAATGATTTTCTCATTGAAATTTTTTTTCTCTCTTAAATAGAGATTCAAATCCTTTCTTATCCTGCAAAATACACACAAGACATTCTATGTTGTTTATGGACAAAGTTTTGTAAACACACAATGCCTTATATATACACAAATAGACAAAGGAAGAGGTGAAGAAATGAAATGTTTTATAACTCTACTGTGAAATATCTATGTGTGATAGTGGCAGGGATAACTAGCTATATGAAATCATTTAATCTTTGATCCTCAATTGTAAACCTTCAGGTTCAAACCAGAGAAGAATGGATAAGAAGGGAATAAACACTTATTAAGTGCTTAAAATGTTCTAGACACTATCCTAACAGTTTTAAAAATATTGTCTTATTTTATCCTCAAAATAACTCTGAGGTTAGTGCTATTATCTCTATTTTGCAGCTAAAATTTAATTCCAATAGAGATTTAGTGATCACACAGAGTGATACAGCTAATAAGTATCTTAGACTGTATATAGACTTCTAAAATTTGGATGCAGCTCTAGTAGCTGCTGAGGTATATGAATAAGATAGAAAATACACACACATAATAAAAACTAATCTAAATAAAGCTATATAAATTTAAAAATTAAAGTAAATATAGCTTTAAACTAAATTCTAGGATCCTAGACAACTGCTAAAGGAGGCTCAGTTTTGATAACTATTTCATATAATTTGTGCTAATTACTATAACCCGAAAGGTTATATGGAAAAATAGCTTCAGGGGAAAGTGCAACAGCCAACCAGAATAAGTTTATATGTTCCCATGAGAACCTCTAAGATCAGAGGACACCAATGAGCAGTATCAATAAACAAGGAGATTGTATTTTTCATTTATTACAAGAGTTAGAAATAATGTAGTTAAACTTGTGACCCAGGCTAAAAAGAATTCTTTGCCTTGCCCAAAGTCAACAAATATTCCATGGAAAAAGAAAGTTCAGTGGAAAGGTGATGGGTCAAATCACAGAATAACTTAGAGGTGTAAAGGAAGTACAAAAAGTGATGCTGAGCAGGTGTCAGATATAGTAGACAAAACCAATGTCTCACAAAATAATTTTAAATAGCTATGATGGTGAACAAAAGGTTGCTACAGATTAATATTAACTCATTTAACAGATTCAAAAAAATGTTATATTTGTAAAGGACATTAATGATGATAATTTAAAAGGCAAATATCTTAATTTTAAAAACAAATCATTTAATGGTAAATATATTTAAAAGATAAAATGCACATATTATACACTTTCAAATTTAATTTCTATCATTAATAGTTATTCAATCATTTTTTCAGTTCTAGATAATCAATGAGATAATAAATCAGTTCTCATTTTTAATATTTGCAGATTTCAAAAGTATGAATGTTCCCACTCTAAATTTAATGAGTTTTTGTAAGTTGGAGTTTATTCCAGTGCCTAAGTAGGTCAAGGTCATATGTTCAGGGAGCAACAGAGCCAAAATTTGATCTTGTCCATGAATTCCATTTCTATGGCTCTATCATTACATCATGTTGCAGATAGCCTCTAAGAGATTATATGCAGTAGGAATCAGCATTGAGAATTCCTTGGTAAGATATGTTGTTGAAGCAGCAAGCAGGTTTAACTATATACTACAGAGAAATGGATAATAAATGTATAAATTGTAAACAGAACTCTGTTACAAAGATTATTGTGCTCAGCTCTCAATGACCTTTTCTGCGCCTAAATTAGAAAGCCAGCTTTGGTTTTTCCTTTGATGCAGTACTATGCTGAAAGATGGGTCTGTTGACTCTTTGAGCGAGAAGTAGTGGTAGGCAAAATAAATATTTCTGTGATGAAGCCTAACACCATGGCTGTTATATTCTGACTATATATTTTGTTTATTTTTTTAGTTTTACTTTATTTTAAAAAGTCCCAATGACAACATAGGGTAATATCTTGACTCATGGGCGAATTGGATTTAAATAAGGCAGAGTTGCACACACTCTTCTTCACTCTCTCATCTAGAGTTACTGAAATGCAATAGCAAGCCAAAAGTCAAAATAATTGTTGATATCCTGGGATGAAATGAATGACCTTGACATTTTCAATGTTTGATCAAGCCGTAAACACTCTATAGCACCTGCTTCAGTCACTTTTATGGTCATTGTACTGAATTATTCTTATATTCTTATTATACTTTGATAAGTATTTATATGCTTAATGTAGACAGTCCCTTACCTTTATGAGTTTGAGGCACATCAGTTACTCTCAACTATCTGCTGAAATAGTATATTGGGGTAGGAATACTGTTCATTTTACAACTTCTTGGAGTGACAAATGATAGTTGAGTGCCATGTAGATACCAAATATAGATGAGTAGTCTTGGAAAGAGCTCAGAAAACCATCATACAAAAAGTGCTAGTTATCCTTGCATATCCTACACATACTAGTCAGGAATTATATAAATTATAAAGTAGAAATAGTTAATTTTAATTTAAAGAAATGGTGAAATGCCATTGCCTTTCTTTGCTTCAATTAATCAAATGATAATCATTCTTTCATGATATAGAAGATATAATTCCTGAAGAGAGAAACAATGCAAATGTTCACTGAATCACTAATTTTAATTTTAATTTTAAGAGACTATTGCTAGTAGTTTTGCCCTTTGGAAATAACTACATGTATAATCCTTCTTCCACAATTCTCTTTCTTTTTTAAATTCTTTTTTTATTATAGCTTTTTATTTACAAGATATATGCATAGTTAATTTTTCAGCATTGACAGTTGCAAAACCTTTTGTTCCAATTTTCCCCCTCCTTTCCCCCACCCTCTCCCCCAGGTGGCAAGTGGACCAATACATGTTAAATATGTTAAAGCATATGTTAAATACATTATATGTATACATGTCCATATAGTTATTTTGATGCACAAGAAGAATTGGACTTTGAAATAGTATACAATTAACATGTGAAGGAAATCAAAACTGTAGATTGACAAAAATAGAGGGATTGGGAATTCTATGTAGTGGTTCACAGTCATTTCCCAGAGTTCTTTCTCTGGGTGTAGCTGGTTCAATTCATTACTGTTCTATTGGAACTGATTTGTTTTATCTCATTGTTGAAGAGAGCAATGTCCATGAGAATTGATCATCATATAGTATTGTTGTTGAAGTATATAATGATCTTCTGGTCCTACTCATTTCATTCAACATCAGTTCATGTAAGTCTCTCCAGGTCTTCCTGAAATTATTCTGCTGGTCACTTCCTACAGAACAATATTCCATAACATTCATATACCACAATTTATTCATCCATTCTCCAATTGAGGGGCATCAACTCAGTTTCCAGTTTCTAGCCACTAAAAATGGGGCTGCCACAAATATTCTTGCACATACAGGTCCCTTTCCCTTCTTGAAGATCTCTTTGGTATATAAGCCCAATAGCAACACTACTGGATCAAAGGGTATGCACAGTTTGATAACTTTTTGGGCATAGTTTCAAATTGCTCTCCAGAATGGCTGGATGTGTTCACAATTCTACCAACAATGTATCAGTGTCCCACATCCCCTCCAACATTACATATTATCTTTCCCTGTCATTCTAGCCAATTTAAGAGATGTATAATTTGCATTTCTCTGATTAATAATGACTTGGAGCATCTTTTCATATGGCTAGAAATAGTTTCAGTTTCTTCCGAGAATTGTCTGTTCATATCCTTTGACCATTTATGAATTGGAGAATGGCTTGATTTCTTATAAATTAGAGACAATTCTGTATATATTTTGGAAATGAGGCCTTTATCAAAATGTTTGACTGTAAAATTTTTTTCCTAACTTATTGTTTCCCTTCTAATCTTGTCTGCATTAGTTTTGTTTGTACAAAAAGTTTTCAATTTTATATAATAAAAAATTTTCTATTTTGTGATCAATGATGATCTCTAGTTCTTCTTTAGCCATAAATTCCTTTCTCCTCAATAGGTCTGAGAGGTAAACTGTCCTATGTTCTTCTAAATTATTTATAATCTCATTCTTTATGCCTAGGTCATGAACCCATTTTGACCTTATCTTGGCATATGCTGTTAAGTGTGGGTCAATGCCTAGTTTCTGCCATACTAATTTCCAATTTTCCCAGCAGTCTTTGTCAACTAGGGAATTCTTATCCCAAAATCTAGGATCTTTGGGTTTGTCAAACACTCGATTATTAAAATGATTGACTGTTTTGTCCTTTGAACCTATCCTATTCCACTGATCAACTATTCTATTTCTTAGTCAATACCAAATGGTTTTGGTAACTGTAGCTTTATAATATAATTTTAGATCTGGTATAGCTAGACCACCTTCATTTGATTTTTTTTTCATTAGTTCCCTTGAAATTCTTGATCTTTTGTTTTTCCATATGAATTTCGTTGTTATTTTTTCTAGGTCATTAAAATAGTTTTTGGGAGTCTGATTGGTATAGGGCTAAATAAATAGATTAGTTTAGGTAGTTTATTATGCTTGCTTGCCCTATCCAAGAAGATTTAATATTTTTTCCAATTGGTTTGATCTGACTTTATTTGTGTGGGAAGAATTTTGTAGTTTTGCTCATATAGTTCCTGATTTTCCCTTGGTAGATACATTCCCAAATATTTTATACTATTGGCAGTTACTTTTAAAGGAATTTCCCTTTGTAACTCTAACTGTTGGATTTTGTAAGTGATATATAAGAATGCTGATGACTTATTTGTGTTTTTATATCCTGCAACTTTGCTAAAGGTGTGGATTATTTCTAAAAGCTTTTTAGTAGAATCTCTGGGGTTCTCTAAGTATACCATCATATCATCTGCAAAGAGTGATAATTTGGTTCCCTAATTACCTACTCTAATTCCTTTAATCTCTTTCTCACCTCTTATTGTCAAAACTAGCATTTCTAAAACAATATTGGATAGTAATGGTGATAGTGGGCAACCTTGCTTCACTCCTGATCTTATTGGGAATGGACAATTCTCTTTCAAAGAAAATTGATCTTTATAAAGATATCTTTAAATATCTGAACAATAATAATAAAAATAGCAGATAGAATATGTATACATCTTTAGCATTTATAAAAAAAAACCTAGATATATCACTACATAGTTACAATAACCCTGTGAGATAATGGGTTGAACAAAGTTATTCCTTACATCAAATGTAAAGTGATAATTGCAGCTTCTAATCAGTTCTGCACTATGAGGCCAAGCACAAGTATATTTCTCATTCCACATGGCAGGCCTTCAAGGAGATGGAAGTATCTAAAATTAATTTCAAGACAATAGGTAGTGGATGAGTATTGCACTAGGAGACAAGGAAGGTAGAGAATTTCCTCAACATGGAGATTTAAATTGATATGTCTATCAAATATAAGGAGTTATAGATCATGAACAAATAGATGGTAAATGATAGTTTATAGGTAGATTGAGATAAATATTTAATAGAATATGGAAAGATAGAGAATTTATTAAGCAATTTCTCTGTCAGACCTTCTGTTAAGCACTGGAAATACAAGTAAAAAATAAAGACTGCCCTGATTCCCAAGAAAATTAGATTTTAGTAGGGGAAGACAGCATATAAAAGGGAGCTGAAAAGAGGTGGGAGAGATAACCTATAACAGAACAAGATAGAGAAGTAGTTCTGGGAGTGAACTGAGTTTAGGAGTGAGCATTACTGGGAGGCTTCCTCAAATGCATATTCATGGATGAACTCATCCTTCAGAGAGAGATTATAAGATGAAATTGCAATCATGAAAAGACTACTGAGATAAAATCAGGACATTTTCTGGGGAAATCAAGGAGGGTAAATCATGTCTATTGGATAAAGAAATAGAATATCTAATTCAGTGGAATGGTAAAAGAGGATCCATAAAAGTACAGATTTCTGAATCATCTCTTTAATTGAGGGTAGGGTATCAAAAAAATAAGTTCATACTTTAAGTAGCTCATATGTTTTATAAATAGTACTCAGTGCTGAGGAAATCTTAGAGTCATTACAAGAAACATTTGAAATTTTTGAAACTTTCAAAAAGATATAAACGTTTTTTTCCACTTCATGTTTTGTCATTGGCCAAGCTTATCACCAAAGTACAATATCAGCCAGTGCTATATTTATTGATTGAATAACTTTGTAGCCATTCAACTATATGTCATAAGTGATAATTCTTCAGAAAGCACTCTTCATTTGTTTTCTTTTTTCCTGTGTAGGTAGATAGAGTGAAATCTTTTGAGTGATTATGTTACTCATTAAGGGATGTTGTAATTTTCTAGAATTGGGTACTTTTAGCAAAACTTTCTCCTGGCAAATTTTGTTACTTAAAGAGAATGCCTTTGTTCCTGGATCTCTGAGATAGATATTTGCTTTCATGATAGCAAAATCATTTGATGAGAAAAGGTCTTTGCTATTCTTACTGCATTGTTCAGTATCTTTCTGATTTATTTATTATTTAACGAGAAGTAACAGGAAATGCTTAGACCTTAGTTACATATCCTTTAGTCTTCTTCCAAAGATTACTCTTTTAGTTTATTTATTTTAAATACAATGTTTTATGAATTATGTTGGGAGAGAAAAAAATTAGAGCAAAAAAGGAAAAACCATGGAAGAGATAAAAAAAAAAAGCAGTGAACATAGCATGTGTTGATTTACATTCAGTCTCCTCAGTTCCTTTTCTGGATGTAGATGGCATTTTCTGTTCAAAATCTATTACAATTGCTTTGCATTACTGAACTACCAAGAAGAACCAAGCCTTTAATAGTTGATCATCATGCATCTTTATTCATATTGTGTACAATGTATTTCTGGCTTTGCTTGTTTCTCTCAGCATCAGTTCATATGAATATTTCCGGTCTTTTTAAAATCAGTTTTTTCATCACTTTTTATAGAGCAATAATATTCCATTACCTTCATGTCACATAAATTATTCAGCCTTTCCCAATTGATGGTCATTCCCTTCTTTTCCAATTCTTTGCTACCTCAAAAAAAATTCTTTGCTGCTACAATTATATTTGTACATGTGCATCCTTTTGTCTTCTTTATGATTTCCTTTGGACACAGGCTTAGTAATGGCACTGCAGGGTCAAAGGGTATGCACATTTTTATAGCCCTTTCAGCATAGTTCCAGTTTGTTTTCCACAATAGTTGGATCATTTCAAAGCTCAACCAACAATGCAACAATGCACTAGTGTCCCAATTTTCCCACATTCCTTCTCCAAAATTTATTGTTATATTTCTTTCTTTCTTTCTTTCTATTTTTAATTTTTTTTATTTTCAAAGCATATGCGTGGCTAATTTTTTCCAATACTGAGTCTTGCAAAACCTTTTATTCCAAATTTTTACCTCCTTCCCCCCACAACCTCCTCTAGCTGGCAGATAGTCCAATACATGTTAAATATGTTGAAATACATGTTAGATACAATATATGTATACATATTTACACAGTTATCTTGTGGCAAAAGAAAAATCAGATTAAAAAGGAAAAAAAACAAAAACTGAGAAAGAAAACAAAATGCAAGCAAATAACAATAGAGAGAGTGAGAATGCTATATTGTATTCCACGTCTGTTCCCATGATTCTCTTTCTGTGTAGATGGCTCTCTTCATCACTTCAAAAATGGAACTAGTTTGAATCACCTCAGTGTGGAAGAGAGCCATGTCCATCAAAGCTGACTGTCATATACTCTTGTTGTTGCCATGTATAATGATCTCCTGGTTCTGCTCATCTCACTTAGCATCAGTTTATATAGGTCTCTCCAAGGCACTCTGAGATCATCCTGCTTCTTTGGTCACAAATTCCTTCCTCCTCCATTTTATAATATCACTCTTTATGTCAAGATCATGAACCCATTTTGACTTTATCTTGGTATGCAGTATTAGGTGTGGGTCTATGCCTACTTTCTACCTTACTAGTTTCCAATTTTCCCAGCAGTTATTGTCAAATAGAGAAATATTATCTCAAAAGCTGGGGTCTTTGGGTTTGTCAAATATTAGATTGTTACAGTCATTGACTATTTTGTTCTGTGAACTTAACCTATTCACTGATCTACTTTTTCTGTTTCTTAGTCAGTACCAAATGGTTTTGATGACCACTGCTTTATAATATTGTTTTTGATCTGGTACAGTTAGGCCACCTTCACTTGCTTTTCTCTTCATTAATTCCTTTGAAATTCTTGAAATGGTCTTGAAATTTCTTCTAAATGAATTTTGTTGTTACTTTTTCTAGGTCAGTAAAATAGTTTCTTGAGAGTTTGATTGGGATAGACCAAATAAATAGATGGAATTTAGGGAGTAATGTCATCTTTATTATAATCTCTTGAGTTATCCATGAACACTTGGTATTTTTCCAATTGCTTAGATCTGACTTTATTTGTGTGCAAAGTGTTTTGGAGTTTTTCTTATATAGTTACTGACTTTCCCTTGGAAGTTAAATTTCCAAAAATTTTATACAATCAACAGTTATTGTAAATGGAATTTCTCTTTGTATCTCTTGTTGTTAGATTTTGTTAGTGATGTATAAGAATGCTGATGATTGCTGTAGATTTATTTGGTATCCTGCAACTTTGCTAAACTTGTGGATTATTTCTAAATAGCTTTTTAATTGATTCACTGGGGTTGTCTAAATATACCATCATAGCATCTGCAAAGAGTGATAATTTGGTTTTCTCATTACCTACTATAATTCCTTTAATTTCCTTTTCTTCTCTTATTGCCAAATTTAGCATTTCTAATACAATATTAAATAGTAATGGTGATAGTGGAAAATCTTGTTTCACTACTGATCTTACTGAGAATGATTCTAGTTTGTCTCCATTACAAATGATGTTTATTGATGGTTTTAAATAGATGCCACTGACTGTTTTGAGAAAAAGTCCATTTATTCCTATACTCTCTAGTGTTTTTATTAGGAATGGATTTTATCGAATGCTTTTTCTACATCTAATGAGATAATCATATTTTCTTTTGTTAATTTGGCTATTGATGTAGTCAATTTTGCTAATAGTTTCCCAAATATTGAACCAGTCCTGCATTCTTAGTATAAATCCTACTTGGTTATGGTATCTTATCATGGGGACTATTTTTTGTAATCTCTTGGCTAATATTTTATTTAAGATTTTTGTATCAATATTAGTGAGATTGGTCTAAAATTTTATTTCTGTTTTCATTCTACTTGGTTTAGATATTAGTACCATGTCTGTGTCATAAAAGAAGTTTGGTAGGAGTCCTTCATTCCCTATTTTTTCAAATATTTTATATACTATTAGAGTTAATTGTTCTTTAAGTGTTTGGAAAAATTCAATGTAAATCCATCTCCAGCTTAGGATTTTTTTTTACAGAGTTGATTAATAGTTTGTTCTATTTGTTTTTCTAAAATGGGACTATTTAAGTAATTTATTTCCTCTTCTGTTACACTGTGCAATCTATATTTTTGTAGATATTCCTCCATTTCACTTAGGTTGTCAAATTTATTGGCATAAAGTTGGGCAAAATAACTCCTAATAATTGTTCTAATTCCCTCTTCATTGGTGGATATTTCTCCCTTTTCATTTTTGAGACTAAAAATTTGATTTTTTTTCTTTCCTTTTTCTAACCAAATTAACTAAAGGTTTATCCATTTTGTTGGTTTTTTCATAAAACTATCTCTTAGTTTTAGTTATTAATTCAATAGATTTTTTAGTTATAATTTTATTATCTCCTTTTATTTTTTAGAATATTAAGTTTAGTATTTGACTGGAAGTTTTTAATTTGTTCTTTTTTTAGCTTTTTTAGTTGCAAGCTCAATTTGTTGATCTCTTTCTCTATTTTATGCAAGTAAGCATCAAGAGATATAAAATTTTCCCTTATTACCACTTTGGCTGCATCCCACAAAATTTGGTATGTTGTCTCATTATTGTAATTCTCTTGAATTAAATTATTGATTGTGTCTATGATTTGCTGTTTTACCCATTCATTTTTTTAGGATGAGATAATTTAGTTTCCAATTTCTTTTGGGGCTTTTTCCCCCTGGTCTTTTATTGAATATAATTTTTATTGCATTGTGATCTGAAAAAAAATACATTTACAATTTCTGACTTTATGCATTTGATTTTGTGTTTTTATTTTCTAATATGTAGTCAATTTTTGTATAGGTTCCTTCCATGAACTGTTGAGAAGAAAGTGTAATTCTTTCTGTCTCCATTCAATTTTCTTCAAAGATCTATCATATCTACCTGTCTAGTATTCTATTTACCTCTTTAACTTCTTTATTATTTATTTTATGGTTTGATTTATCTAGTTCTGAGAGAGCAAGGTTGAGATCTCCCACTATTATAGTTTTGCTTTCTATTTCTTCTTGCAACTTTTTAACTTCTCCTTTAGTATTTTAGATGTTACACCACTTTTTTATTTATTTATTTTTTTAATTTAACAGCCTTTTATTTACAGGTTATATGCATGGGTAACTTTACAGTGTTAACAATTGCCAAACCTCTTGTTCCAATTTTTCACCTCTTACCCCCCACCCCCTCCCCTAGATGTCAGGATGACCAGTAGATGTTAAATGCATTAAAATATAAATTAGATACACAATAAGTATACCTGACCAAACCATTATTTTGCTGTATAAAAAGAATTAGACTCTGAAATATTGTACAATTAGCTTTTGAAGGAAATCAAAAATGCAGGTGGGCATAAATATAGGGATTGGGAATTCAATGTAATGGTTTTTAGTCATCTCCCAAAGTTCTTTCTCTGGACGTAGTTGGTTCAGTTCATTACTGCTCCATTGGAAATGATTTGGTTGATCTCGTTGCTGAGGATGGCCAGGTCCATCAGAACTGGTCATCATATAGTATTGTTGTTGAAGTATATAATGATCTCCTGGTCCTGCTCATTTCACTCAACATCAGTTCGTGTAAGTCTCTCCAGGCCTTTCTGAAATCATCCTGTTGGTCATTTCTTACAGAACAGTAATATTCCATAACATTCATATACCACAATTTATTCAGCCATTTTCCAACTGATGGACATCCATTCAGTTTCCAGTTTCTAGCCACTACAAAAAGGGCTGCCACAAACATTCGTGCATATACAGGTCCCTTTCCCTTCTTTATAATCTCTTTGGAATATAAGCCCAGTAGTAACACTGCTGGATCAAAGGGTATGCACAGTTTGATAACTTTTTGAGCATAGTTCCAAACTACTCTCCAAAATGGTTGGATTTGTTCACAACTCCACCAACAATGATGCTACACCACTTGATGCATATATGTTTAGTATTGATATTGCTTCATTACCTATGATATCCCTTAGCAAGATGTAGTTTCCTTCCTTATCTCTTTTAATTAGATCAATTTTTGCTTTTTCTTGATCTGAGATCACAATGTGTTCCCCTGCTTTTTTGCCTTCACCTGAAGCATAATAGAGTCCACCCCAGCCTTTTATCTTTATTCTGTATGTATTGTTCTGCTTTAAATATATTTCTCACAAACAACATATTGTAGGATTATGCTTTTTATCCAGTCTGCTATCTGTTTACATTTTATGGGAGAGTTCAGCTCTTTTATTTTTATAGTTAAAACTACTAATTCTGCATCTACCATCTTATTAACCCCAAATTATGCTTTTCTCTTTTCCCCTTTCCCTCCTTCCCAGTACTTTATTTATGAGCACTACTTGACTCAAGCAATTCTCCCACTTTAGAAACCCTCCCCCTTTCTTATACCTTTCCTGTATTATTGCTGTTTTCCCTTCTGTTTAGCCTACCCCTTCTCTTTTACCCTTTCCCTTCCCATTTTTCTATAAGGTGAGAGATGTTTCTCAGTGAAACCAAGTTTATCTAATATTCTTTCTTTGAGCCACATCTGATGAAAGCAAAATTTACAAAATATTTGTCACCCTCCCTTCTTTCCCTCACTTATAACAGTTTTTCTTTGCTCTTTCTGAGATATGTTTTGTTACCATACCCTTTCCACCTCTAGTTTATATATATATATATATATTATAACAGTAAAATCATATTATACATGTACTCTATATGTATACCTATAACAGAAATACAGTTCTCAATATAACTGCATTTCTGTATTTTTTTTCTTTTTACCTTTTTATGCTTCTTTTGTATTCTATATTTGGAAGTCAATTTTTTTGTTTAACTCTGGTATTTTCATCAAAAATAACTATAATTCACCAGTTTCATTGAATGCCCATTTTCTTTCCCCCAAAAAAATGCTCAGTTTAGCAGGATAATTCATTCTTGCCTGCATTTCAAGTTCCTTTGCCTTTTGGAATATCAGATTCCAGCCCCTTCAATCTTTTAAAGTGGAATCTGCTAGGTCCTTAGTAATCCTTATTGTGCTTTCTCAGTATTTGGATTGTTTCTTTCTGACTGCTTGTAATATTTATTCCTTACTCCACTAGTTCTCAAATTTAGCCACAATATTCCTTGGTCTTTTAATTTTGGGGTCTCTTTAAGGAGGCTTTTGGTGAATTCTTTCAATGATCATTTTGCTTTCTGTTTCTATGATATCCGGGCAGTTCTCTTTCATGATTTCCTGAAAGATAGTGTCTAGGCTCATTTTTTCATCATGTATTTCAAAGAATTTTATAATCCTTAGATTACCTCTCCTAGATCTATTTTCCAATTTGGTTGTTTTCCCAATCGGGAATTTTACATTTTTTCTATTTCTTCCTTTTTTTTTTTTGTTTGCTTGATTGATTCTCATTGAGTCATTCATTTCCAATTTGTATTTGTGCAATTGAATTTTTAAATGTATTTGTTCTATGGATTTTTTTTCCTTTTCACAAATTATCTTTTTTAAGGAGTTATTTTCTTTCTCCATTTCACAAATTCGGTTTTTAAGGAGTTGTTTTATTTTTTTTTTGTTTCACAAATTCTGTTTTTCTGGGGGTTGCTTTCTTTTTCCATTTTATCAAGTTAATCTTTTAATAAGTTATACGCTTTTTCCATTTTACTGCATCTATTTTGTAGTGAATTTTCTTCATATAGTTTCTGTGTTGCCTTTTCCAGATCTTCTTGCAAATTTTTCATTTCCTTTCCCCCTTTTTCTTCTAGCTCTCTTTTAAGATCCTTTTATATTTCTTCTAGGTGAGCCTTGTGTAATGGGGACCAGGTTATATCACCTTTTGGGGCTTTATCTGGAGACAATCTGCCTTTAGTTCCCTCAGGGTTTGAAATCTGTTCTTCCCTTTCGCCATAAAAGTTGTAAATTGTTAGAGTCCTTTTACTTTTTTACTCATTATTTTTTTTTTAGTTAAGGTCTACCTTTAAGGCAGGGGGAGGTTTTCCAAGAGGCTGCAACTGGGTTGGGACAGTGCTGATTCATTCCCAGTGTTGGATGGGTGTGGCCAGGTCCCATGAGATTCTGGCATTTGGGGATTGACTGTTTACCTTTTATGTTTGTATTGGATGTTTATAACTTCTCTACTGATCTACTGGCTTTCAGCCAGGGCAGAGTGGTCAACACTGCTCTAGATTCCTGTGGATTCCTCCCCATAGATTCTCTGCCACACAGAGTCAGCAATGCTGGCAGAATCAGCAACACCCTGGGACTCTGTGCTGACTACACTGGCTTTTGTGCACAGCTGCTTGTGCTTTGCTGCCTCCCTCCCATTTTAGATTGAAATAGACCTTTTCTGGTCTGTTTTTTCTCCATAGATGCTCTGCCACCTGGAGTCTGCACTGCCTTAGGACTTTGTACTATTTTCACTGGCATTTATGCTTAGCTGCTTGAAACTGTTTATCTCCCTCATGTTTCCAATTGAAATTGACCTTTTCTGGCAATCTTCAATATTATCTTCTGCTGATAATTTGTTGCACTCCCAATATTTGTAGGTTGTGCTGGTCCAGAATTAATTCAGAGGGTGGTTTGCTAATTAGCCTAAGGGATGTATGAAAAGATCAGAAAGAAATGTGTGTAGTCTCTGCCATTTTGCTCCACCCCCGGAAGTCACATTTATCATAATTTTTTTCCTGTCATTTTAGCCAATCTGAGGTATGTGGGGTGTTACATGAGATTAATTTTAATTTGCATTTCTCTAATCAATAGTGACTTATAGGATTTTTCATATAATTATAAATGGCTTTCATTCCATAATCTGAAAATTGTCTGTTCATATTTTTTGACCATTTATCATTTGGGGAATGATGTGTCTTCCCAAAGATTACTTTGTATAGAAGTTTTAGCAGTGAACTTTGCAAAGCATCATGTTTTATTTTTTCCCTGAACTTAAAATTTGAAAAAGTGCTTCAGTAAAAATATACTTAGGTAAAAATTGGGAACTAGTTCAATAAAAATATTATTAATGTTTTAAATAAACATTTAAGAAAAGTTCTTGGTGACTTCCCCAGAAGTATATGATAGTTCTCTGAGGTTTAATTTTTTTAATCAGTGATACAGATAAATGCATGGATGGAATAATCACCAAATTTGCAGATGACATAAAGCTGTAAGCAATAGTGAAATCAATGTATAAAAACTGAAATTCATATAGTCTTTTGAAATTGACAAAGCACTCTATCTGCTCTCAGCTCCATTTTACAAATGAGGACAGTGAGACTTAGGAAGATTAAGTGATTTGCCCACTATTAGAGATGTCAAAAAAGTGTCAGAGATGAGATTTAAAACCAGTTCTTCCTGAATTTGAGTACAATACTCAATCCATAAATACATACTGTTCTCCCAGTGAAAGAGAAAAAATCCAAAAAGAATTGAAAGGCAAGAACACTGAACCAAAATTAATAAAATGAAATTTAATCGTGATAAACATAAAACAATCAATCAGTCTAGTATAGCAAATAATTAAATAGAAACACATTTTCATTTTAAAAAAAAGGACACACCATCATCAATTTCAGAGTATATTATGTAGAAAGAATAATTAGTATTTTAATGGCAAAAAGATATAGGAATGAATATCAGCATAAAGAAGTTCTCTTTCCCTACCCTCTCCACAAATCATAATCATTATCATGGGTGACATTGGATAGGACATAGTATTCTGGACAAGAAGAATCATCCACTCTAATTCACTCTCTTCATGTCCACCACATCTTGAATTTCATTCAGTTTTGAGCAATACATTTCAGACAGCACATTGAAAAGCTGAAAAATGTTCAGATTTAGCATATAAGTAGGGTGAAGAGCCTCAAAAATAAATGATATGAAAATTGTTTAAAGGAATGTTTAAGAGTGATTATGCTTTCTTCAAGTAATTGAGGGATTTTCACATAGAAGTTGAATGACACTTATTCAACTTAATTTTAAAAAATAAAGCTATAAGTAATGAAGTTCCAAAGTTATAACACAGGGTTGAAATAGGAAGAAATCTTCCTAATAGTTGTAGTTATCCAAAAGTATAACGTCCTCCAATAGTGGTAAAGTTTTACTTGTAGACTTTCTAGCAAGGGGGGGTTTGGAGCATGTTTGAAAGGATATTCTTATTCACATATGGATCAGTCTATAAGACTGCTAAAGTTTCTCTCAAATCTGAAACTGATCCTATAATTCTGTGAAGAAAATTAAAAGAGAGAAAGAAGACTAGATAGTATCTCTAAAGGAAACAACTAAGAAAGACACTTGAAAATGAAGAAGTACATTAATGGTTCATTCAAAGAAAAAAAAATCTAACTCTCAAGAGTGTCAAAAATTTGAATTAACGCACTTAAAAATTATTCAAATAACTCACAGTAACATGTGTTCAAGCGAGTAATAATAAGATAAAGTGATTATTGCACCAGTGGGCAACATGTCAGAAATTACTTCCAAGGTATCTCTGTTAATAAATAAAAATCTAAGTTGAAATTCGGCATTTCTTATCTGAATATTCTTTGGATCATCTGGGACTTCAAATCTTGTAGTAGTTTCAAAACTCTACCAGACTGAACTCAGCAGGTTAATTGAAGTTACAGTAGATCCATGGGGACCTATTTCAGTGTATGATCATGTTTCAAAACTTTTCTCACATTCAAATCAAGTACAAAAATTATAAGTACATCTGTGAGAAGAATCAAGAAATTTAAAATTGAATAAGATTGGATCCTTTAGTGTATCATACTCCCTATTTTACAGATGAGGAAACTAAAGTTTAAAGGGGTGAATTGATTTTTTTTTCAAAAATCATATAGGAAACCATGATTGAGCCATATTCCTTTTTGTTGATATTCAGTTGATGTTCCAGTGGTTGTTTTCAGAAATTCATAAAGATACTGTGTCATTCTGGGAAATTTTCCAAAATATTCACATAGAATTATAACCTGTGGTAGTGATAGCACCCAGAATTAATTTACTCTGAAATGGCTAAGAAAAGTTCCTTATCAAGGTTAGTACAACTGGATTAGTACTACTAATTAATTGCTACAGAGGTCAATTTATTTGTATTTAGATTAAATATTTCCATTGAATTTCAACAAATTGCCTTATTTAACAAGATTATAATTTTGAATGGTGAAAATACAAATGCATGCAACCACTTCAGGAAATTCACCTTTTGCATTAATCAGGAACTACTTGTATGCAACAGAGCATTCATTTCCTTTATTTCTTGATAGCTTTAAGACACCACAAACTTTCGGCTTCATGCCATATTCTATTTGTGGAATAGTTATGTGTATGCATATTTCTTATTCACAGGAAATTTTTTTTATGCCCAATATAACATTTCTTTAATTGTTTAGTTATTTTCTCATTATTTCTAACTCTTTGTGATCCTTTTTGTGGTTTCCTTGGGAAAGATATTAAAATGGTTTGAAATTTCCTTCTCCAACCTATTTTACATATATTAATACAGGGTTAATTGACTTAACTAAGGTAATACAGCTAATAAGTATGTGAGGTCATATTTGAACTGAGGTCTTACTGACTATAATCCCAGTACCATATCCACTGCATCACCTAGCTGCCTTAAAGCAAATTATAACATCTACATTATTTTTCTTCTTAAATCATAGGTCTACTTGCAAAATCCTGCATATAAAGGAAGTTACTTCATGGTTATAGTTATAATACTGGCTTTAAAGTAAGCTAGAGGAGTCCAGAGAAAAGAATTGCTACCCTTCCCCTGTGTGTGAGAAGACATATATTTGTCTTTGAAAAGTGAAGATCTTTTTGTTCAATATGTTTTTTTGGATATGTTTTTCTTTTATAAATCAACATTTTACTCTATTTATACATTTTAAATTCTTCCCAAGGCAAAACTGTATCCTGTAAAAGACATTAAAATTCTTCATTATAAAAATTATAATATATTTCTAGTAAAATATATTTCTATATTTCTTGCTAAAACATACCATATTTCCATGTTAAAAGTGAAATACAAGTTAATGACCCTGAAATTTATCACACTTGGTATATGCACACCTGTGCATACACCCACAGAGGGCAAGAGGGAGAGGAGAAAAAGACAGAAAGAGAGAGAGACAGAGACAGAGAGACAGAGACAGAGAGGGGGGAAAGGGAGGGAGATTATGAAATAATCTCACCAGTATGTTAAGCAATATGCAAAAGAAATGAGTGAAAAGAAATGAGCTATAAAAATCAAAGAAAACATTAGAGACATTTTATAGGATGACCTTTCTTTTTTTTTCTTTTTTTAATAGCTTTTTATTTACAAGTTATAAGTATGAGTAATTTTACAGCATTGACAATTGCCAAACCTTTTCTTCCAATTTTTCCCCTCCTTTCCTGCACCCCCTTCCATAGATGGCAGGATGACCAGTAGATGTTAAATATATTAAAGTATCAATTAGATACACAATAAGTCTACATGACCAAACCATTATTTTGCTGTACAAAAAGAATCAGACTCTGAAATATTGTATAATTAGCCTGTGAAGGAAATCCAAAATGCAGGCAGGCAAAAATATAGGGATTGGGAATTCAATGTAATGGTTCTTAGTCATCTACCAGAGTTTTTTCTCTGGGAATAGCTGGTTCAGTTCATTATTGCTCCATTGGAACTGATTTGGTTCATCCCATTGCTGAAGATAGCCAGGTCCATCAGAATTGATCATCATATAGTATTATTGTTGAAGTATATAATGATTTCCTGGCCCTGCTCGTTTCACTCAGCATCAGTTTGTGGAAGTCTCTTCAGGCCTTTCTGAAATCATATAGGATGACCTTTCAAAGTTTTAGATATGACTCATTTATTTATTAAGGTATGGTACACTGAAGAGAGCTTGCGTGGGCATACTGCATACAAATGTTACCACAGAGTTGGGAAAACCTGGATTTAAGTCCTTCTTCTGTTAAATACTGAAAGTATAATCTTATACAAGTCACTTCATATCTCAATGCCCCAGAAAATTCTTCATGTATAAGTTTCAGAGAAGGTAACTTGATCTTTTGAGTAAAGAAAGCTCCTAAAGTAGAAATTTTCTACCTACCAATGGTTTCAAGCAACTAACCCCAAAAGGCTTTGAAATTATTTTTATGATTTAGAATAAAGGAACAGTAAGGTTTCTTTATGCACCTTAGTAAGCATTGGAACTGTGGTCATTTAAGTAATTAACAATTATTTTTATTTGAGGAAAAATAATAAAACAATAATATTAATTTATTCTTATTGAAATACAATGATAATCAAATTGAATGTAAATGTGATGTTTGCTGATATTGTACTTATACAACTTAACAAAATAATATATAATTCTATAATATATCTGAACTTTTGGGCAGTGAGGATTAGAGAAATTTCATGTCTGTGAATTTCTTTTCCTGATATAACAAGCTTTCTACAACAGCTTTGTAGTTCAGGGATAAAACATGATCATTGCTTGGTTTCCTTATCTTTAAAATGGGGATAATAATAATTTCTAGCTCAAAGGGTTGTTAATAGGAAAAAAGTAATTGAATATTTGCAAAACTCTTTGTAAACCTTAAAAATATGTAAATTCTTCTTGCTTTTAACCAAAAATAATGTTAGATTTTATGAAGATTTAACTTTATTTTAAATTTATTTATCTAAATGTAATACTTGTGAAATCATGAAAAACATATTTCTAGATGTCAACTTTTAAAAGAAAATGCAGATAAAAAGATATTTAAAAATTTAAATTTGATATGGATTTTGATCAGTTCTTTCTAGGAGATATTTCATAGTGAGTCCCTCAGAATTGTCTTGGTTCATTGTATTGCTAAGAATGACTGAGTTATTCATGATTGATCATTTTCAAATATTGATGTTGCCATGCACAAAGATATCTCATTTCTCACATTAATTTGAATCATTTCATGTAAATCTATTCAGATTTTTCTGATGTGATTTAGCTCATTTCTTAAAGTACAATATTTCATAATGATCATATTCCCCAAACTCTAGGCATTTTCCAATTTATGGACACCACAACTCCCAATTTTTGCCACCTTTAAAAGAATTGGTGTAAATGTTTTTGTGTATATAGGGCTTTTTATTTATTTTTAATTTCTTTGGAATGCAGACCTAGTAGTAGCATTCCTAAGTTAAAGGGTATGCATGGATTATAAAACCATAGGAGATAGCTCTAAATTATTCCCAAGAATGGTCGAATCCATTCACAACTCTACCAAAGATGCAATATTGTTTTAATTTACACACATTTAATATTTGTCATTTTTCTTTTTCTGTTATATTAGCCAAATTGGTACATGTGCAGTGATTCTTTATGTTTTTTTTTTATTATTTTATTATAACTTTTTATTTACAAGATATATGCATGGGTAATTGTTCAGCATTGATCCTTGCAAAACCTTTTGCTCCAAATTTTGCACTCTTTCACCACATCCTCTACCCCAGATGGCAAGGTAGACAAATACATGTTAAATATGTTAAAGTATATGTTAAATACAATATATGTATACATACCCATACAGTTATTTTGCTGCAGAAGAAGAATCAGACTTTGAAATAATGTACAATTAATTGTGAAGGAAATCAGAAATGCAAGCAGACAAAAACAGAGGAAATGGAAATGATATGTGATGGTTCACACTCATTTCCCAGAGTTCTTTCACTAGGTGTAGCTCGTTCATAATTGAACAAATGGGACTAATTTGGTTTCATCTCCTTGTTAAAGAGAGCCACGTCCATCAGAATTGATCATCATATAGTATTGTTGCTGAAGTATATAATGATGTCCTGGTCCTGCTCATTTCACTCAGCATCAGTTCATGCAAGTCTCCCCAGGACTTCCTGAAATCATCCTGTTGGTCATTTTGTACAGAAAAATAATGTTCCATAACATTCATATACTATAATTTATTCAGCTATTCTCCAGTTAATAGGCATCCACTCAGTTCCTAGTTTCTAGCCACTACAAAGAGGGCTGCCACAAGCATTTTTCACATATAGGTCCCTTTCCCTTCTTAAGATCTCTTTGGGATATAAGCCCAATAGTAACCCTGCTGGATCAAAGGGTATGCACAGTATGATAACTTTTTGAGCATAGCCTCAAATTGCTCTCCAGTATGGCTGGATGTATTCGCAATTACACCAACAATGTATCAGAGTCCTAGTTTTCCCACATCCCCTCCAACATTCCACATTATCTGTTCCTATCATCCTAGCCAATCTGAGATGTGGGTAGTAGTATCTCAGTTATCTTAATTTGCATTTCTCTGATTAATAATGACTTGGAGCATCTTTTCATATGGCTAAAAATAGTTTCAATTTCTTTATCTGAAAATTGTCTGTTGATATTCTTTGACCATTTATCAATTGGAGAATGGCTTGATTTTTTAAAAATTAGAGACAATTCTATATATATTTTGGAAATGAGGCCTTTATCAGGACCTTTAACAATAAAAATGTTTTCCCAGTTTATTGTTTCCCTTCTAATCTTGTCTGGATTAGTTTTGTTTGTACACAAACTTATCAATTTGATATAATCAAAATTTCCTATTTTGTGAATAATGATCTCTAGTTCTTCTTTGGTCACAAATTCCACAGGTCTGAGAGGTAAACTATCCTATGTTCTTCTAATTTATTTATAATCTCATCCTTTATGCCTAGATCGTGAAGACATTTTGACTTTATCTTGGTGTATGGAGTTAAGTGTGGGTCAATACCTAGGTTCTGCCATACTAATGTCCAATTTTCCCAGCAGTTTTTATCAAATAGTGATTTCTTATCCCAAAAGTTGTGGTCTTTGGCTTTGTCAAACACTAGATTATTAAAGTTATTGACTGTTTTGTCCTGTGCACCTAACCTATTCCACTGATCAACTAGTCTATGTCTTAGCCAGTATAAAATGGTTTTAATGACTGCTGCTTTATAATATAGTTTTAGATCTGGTATAGCTAGGCCACCTTTGTTTGATTGGTTTACTAGGTCTCTTGAAAGTCTTGACCTTTTGTTCTTCCAGATGAATTTTATTGTTATTATTTCTAGGTTATTAAAAAACTTTTTCATGAGTTTGATTGGTACAGCATTAAATAAATAGATTGGTTTGTGTAGTATTATCATCTTTATTATTTTATTTAATTTGTCAACCTATCCAAGAGAACTTAATATTTTTCCTATTGGTTAAATCTGATTTTATTTGTGTGGAAAGTGCTTTGTAGTTTTGTTCATATAATTCCTGACTTTCCTTTGGGAGATAGATTCCCAAATATTTTATATTATTGGCAGTTACTTTAAAAGGAATTTCCCTTTGTAACTCTAACTGTTGGATTTTGTTAGTGATATATAAGAATGCTGATGACTTATGTGTATTTATTTTATATCTTGCAACTTTGCTAAAAGTGTGGATTATTTCTAATAGCTTTTTACTAGAATCTCTGGGGTTCTCTAAGTGTACCATCATATCATCAGCAAAGAGTGATAATTTGGTTTCCTCATTACCGACTCTAATTCCTTTAATCTCTTTTTCATCTCTTATTGCCAAAGCTAGTATTTCTAAAACAATATTGAATAGTAATGGTGATAGTGGGCAACCTTGTTTCACTTCTGAACTTAAAGGGAATGGTTCCAGTTTATCCCCATTATTATCCCCATTACATCTGATGCTTACTGATGGTTTTAAATAGATGCTACTGACTATTTTAAGGAAAAGTCCATTTATTCCTATACTCTCAAGTGTTTTCAATAGGAATGGATGTTACATTTTATCAAATGATTTTTCTGCATCTATTGAGATGGTCATTTTTTTTGTTAATTTGGTTATTGATATGGTCAATTATAGTAATAGTTTTTCTAATATTGAACCAGCCCTGCATTCCTGGTATAAATTCTACTTGGTCATAGTGTATTATCCTGGTATGATTTTCTGTAATCTTTCTGGTGATATTTCATTTAAGATTTTAGCATCAATATTCATTAGGGAGATAGGTCTATAATTTTCTTTCTCTGATTTCAACTTACCAGGTTTGGGAATCAGTACCATGTCTGTGTCATAAAAGGAATTTGGTAGGACTCCTTCATTACTTATTTTTTCAAATAGTTTATATAGCATTGGAATTTATTGTTCTTTAAATGTTTGGTAGAATTCACATGTAAATCCATCTGGTCCTGGGGATTTTTTCTTAGGGAGTTGATTAATAGCTTGTTCTTTTTTTTTTTTTTTTTTCTAAAATGGTACTATTTAAACAATTTACTTCCTCCTCTCTTAATCTGGAAATCTATATTTTTGGAGGTAATCATCCATTTCACTTAGGTTATCAAATTTATTGGCATAAAGTTGGGCAAAGTAACTCCTTATTATTGCTCTAATTTGCTCTTCAGTGGTACAAAGTTCTGCCTTTTTTCGTTTTTAAGACTAACAATTTGATTTTCCTCTTTCCTTTTTCTAATCAAATTTACCAAAAGTTTATCTATTTTATCTTTTTTTCATAAAACCAACTCTGAGTTTTATTTGTTAATTTTTTTATTTTCAATTTTATCAATTTCTCCTTTTAATTTTAGAATTTCAAATTTAGTATTTGATTGGAGGTTATTAATTTGGTCTTTTTCTAACTTTTTAAGTTGCAAGCCCAATTCATTGATCTTCTCTTTCTCTGTTTTATTCAAGTAGGCCTCTAAAGATATAAAATTTCCCCTTATTACAGCTTTGGCTGCATCCCACAAATTTTATGTCATTGTTGTCATTCATTTGGGTGAAATTATTAATTGTGTCTATGATTTGCTGTTTTACCCATTCATTCTGTAGGATAAGATTATTTAGTTTCCAGTTACTTTTTGGTCTATTTACCCCTAGCTTTTTATTGAATATAGTTTTTATTGCATCGTGATCTGAAAAGAATGCATTTACAATTTCTGCCTTTCTGAATTTAATTTTGTATCCTAATATAATCAGTTTTTGTAGAGGTTCCATGAAGTGCTGAGAAAAAAGTGTACTCCTTTCTGTTTCCATTTAGTTTTCTCCTTGCAACTCTCTTACTTTCTCCTTTAGGAAGTTGCATGCTATAGCACTTGGTGCATATATGCTTTACATTGCTATTGCTTCATTGTTTATGCTACCCTTTAGTAAAATATAGTGCCTTTCCTTATCTCTTTTAATTAGATGAATTTTTGCTTTTGCTTGATTTGAGATAAAGATGGCTACCCCTGCTTTTTCAACTTCACTTGATGCATAATTAAAGTCTGTCGCAGCCTTTTACCTTTACTCTGTATGTATCTCCCTGCTTTAAATGTGTTTCCTGTAAGCAACAAAATGTAGGATTCTGGCTTTTGATCCAGTCTGCTATCTGCCTCTGCTTTATGGGAGAGTTCATCCCATTCACATTTACAATTAAAATTACTAATTCTGTATTTCCTGTTATGTTCTTATCCCCAGTTTATGCTTTACTTTTTCTTGACCCCCTTACTCCTTTCCCCAGTATTGAACTTATATGTACCACTTGCCTCCTGTAGCTCTCCCTCTTTAGAATCCCTTCCACCCCTTTTGAGTCCCTTCCTCTTTCTTATACTTTTCCCTTATTACTCTTTTTTTTCCCTTTTCCTATCCACTTTTTAATGAGGTGAGAAAAGATTCTCTGTAAACCATACATGTCAATTATTTTCACTTTGAGCCAAATCTGATGAGAGTACGATTCATACAATATTCCTTCCCCTCTCTAAATTCCCTCAGATATTATAGGCTTCGTTTGCCTCTTTGTGGGATGTAGTTTCCCTCTCTTTATCTTTCCTTTTCTTTTTTTTCTTTTTTTAATTATAGCTTTTTTATTGGCAGAACATAGGCATAGGTAATTATTAACAATATTGTCCCTTGCACTCGCTTCTGTTCCAACTTTTCCCTTCCCTCTCTTCACCCACTCCCCTAGATGGCAGGCAGTGTTATACATGTTAAATATATTAAAGTATATCCTAAATTCAATATATGTGTGCAGATTCGAACAGTTCTCTTGTTGTACAAGAAGAATTGGATTCAGAATGTACAAATAACCTAGGAAGAAAAACAAAAATGTAAATAGTCCACATTCATTCTCCAGTGTTCCTTATGTGGATGTAGCTGATTCTGTCCATCACTGATCCACTAGAACTGAATTTGATCTTCTTTTTGTCAAAGATATGCACTTCCATCAGAATACATTCTCATAGAGTATTGTTGTTGAAGTATATAATGATGTGTTTCTGCTCGTTTCACTCAGCATCAATTCATGTAAGTCACTCCAAGCCTCTCTGTATTCATTCTGCCAGTCATTTCTTACAGAACAATAATATTCCATAACATTCAAATAGCACAATTTGCCCAACCATTCTACAATTGGTGGGCATCCATTAAAGAGCCCTCCACAAATATTTTGGCACATACAGGTCCCTTTTCCTTCTTTATGTACTTCTAATGTGTTTATAGTATCACTCTTTATGTCTAGATCACCATTGGTATGTGGTATTAGGTGTCAGTCAGTGCCTAGGCTTTGCCATACCAGTTTCTAATTTTCCCAGCAGTTTTTGTCAAATAGTGAATTCTTATCCCAAAAGGTGGTGTCTTTGGGTTTCTCAAATACTAGATTGTTACACTCATTGGCTATTTTATTCTGTGAACCTAAGCTATTCCACTGATCAACTTTTCTATTTCTTAGCCAAAACCAAATGGAAAAGTCCATTTATTCCTATACTCTCAAGAAACTTGGTATATATCTACGTCTCATACTCCATACCAAAGTACAATCAAAACGCATACTTGATTTGGGTATAAAATGTGATATCATACTCAAATTAGGAGAGTAGGAGATATATCACCTATCAGATCTTTGGAAAAAGGATTAACATGATAAAAGAACAACTAGAAAACATTAATAAGTGCAAGATGGACAACTTTGCTTATACTAAACCTAAAAGGTTTTACACAAATAAAAATGCAGTCAAGATTAGAAGGGAAATAATAAAAAGCTGAGGAGCAACATTTTTACATTGTTTCTGATAAAATATTTCTTATAAAGACCTCATTTCTAAAATACATAAAGAACAGTCAAATTTATAAGAAAAAAGTAATTTCCTAGTTGATAAATGGTCAAAGGATATGAACAGACAATTGCCAGATGAAGCAATTAAAGCCATCTATAGTCATATTGGAAAATAAATGCTTTAAGTCTCTACTGATTAGAAAAAAAGCAAATTAAAATAACTTTGAGGTACCACCCAAATCTCTCAGATTGGCTAAAATGAGAGGAAAAGATAATGATAAATGTTGAAGTAGATGTGGGAAAACTGGGACATTAATGCATTGTTGGTGGAGTTGTGAATAATCTAACCATTCTGGAGAGCAACTTTTGACCTAGCAGTGCTACTACTGAAAATTATGATTCCATTTGGGATATTGTTGGCAGAGATATTTGAGTGGTTTCTTATTTATATCTCCAGCTCATTTTACACATGGGAAGCTAAATCAGACAGGGTTAAATGTCTTGTTCATGGTCACAAAGCTAGAAATTATATAAGACTAAGGACATCTTAATGGAAATAAAAGGACCCATATGTGCAAAACATGTTTATAGCAGTTCTTTTTGTGGTGGCAAAGAATTGGAAAATGAGCAGATGCCCATCAAATGGGTAATGGCGGAATAAGTTATGATATATGAAAATAATGGAATGTTGATTTTCTATGAAAATGATGAAGAGGTTGATTTTAGAAAGCCATAGTAAGATTTATTAGAACTGATGCTGAGTGAAACAAGCAGAACAAGAAACACATTGTACACAAGAACTGCAAGCTTGTGCTATGATCAACTATGACAGATTTAGTTCTTGTCAGTTGTGCAGTGATCCAAGGTAATTCCCATAAACTTTGGATAGAAAATGTCATCTTGCCTTCAGAGAGACAACTATGAGATTGAATGTAAATCAAGACATGCTGCATTTCCTTTTTCCCCTTTTTTTCTTCACTCTTTTTTCCTATCATTTTTCCCTTTTGTTCTGATTTTTCTCTCTCAACACTATTCATAAATGTGTACTTAAAAACAAATGTATATGTAAATCAGAAAAAGAAAAAAAAAGAAAAAAATACCTGTCTTCATAATTATTAATGTAATTAAATAATTTAAAATATTATTAATATTAATCATTTTATCAGTCCCCTTTCTCCCCTCTTGAAAGACTGAATATTTAATCTACATTAGAAGATTGGAATCCTAACTTCTCCTATCTACTGCCTAGGAGACCTTGAGTAAGTAATCTATGCTTTCTTAACTTAGTTTCCTCACCTGTGAAATAAATGCATAGGAGAGAATAAACTCCAATTTTCCTTTCACCTCTAAATTGTATCAATTAGCAATAATTTATTCAGCATCTATTACATGGTTTGTATTCTGTTAGATGCTAGGGATGCAAATATAATAAGTAAAGCAATCTCTACTTACAAAACAAAAAAAAAAACTTACAATACTTTTCTTTTGAAATTTGTTTTATTTTAAATTAGAAAAAAATAGAAAAATCCAGTGATTATTTCTATGTACATTGTAGAGCAGAAAAAGTGTATTGCATATTAAACTGCAGAGCTTTCTAATGTTTAATGCACTTTTCTTTGAAGAATATGCTTGAATTATATCTTTAAAGCTCTGCTATTTGTCTATGTTGAATGAACAGAGAGAAGTTAAATGCTCCCTTTGAAAGGATAGAAAAAAAAATCCAAGTAGTCTTTACAATACAAAAGGTCAAGACATTATTACCTAGTCTGTGGCATCTAACCATGTTTTTAGGGCATCTAGGAGGCGAAGTGAATAGCGTGCTGGGATAGAGTCAGAAAGCTTCATGTTCCTGAGTTCAAAGATGGCTTTATTTAATTCCCAGCAGTGTGATCATGAACAAGTCACTTAATTCTGTCTGCATCAACTCCTCATCTATAAAATAAGTGGGAAATGGAAATGATAAACCATTCAAATGTCTCTGTCAAGAATTTCGCCGATGGAATGATAAAAAACTGTATACAACTGAACTACAAAAACTTTCCCAATTTCTTTCTGGTCATTAAATTAAAAAAAAATGTCTTATTGACATTCTTTTTTTTTTTTTTTTAACTTTTCTTTTGGATTACTCTCTCCTTTGTCTTCCTATCTTCATACACTTGAAATAGAAACAATGAATTGGTGATGTCCTAGTTTAAATAGAGATATATATGTATGAGCAAGCAAATTCCCATATTGGCTGTATCCAAAATGTAAAATGCACATGACATCCATCTGCTTTCTCTTGAGAAATGATTAGAAAGCTTTATCATCAGTCTTTTGGAATTGTAATTGGTTGTATCATTGATTTTCATTTTCAAGGGTTTTTTGTTTTGTTCTGTTTGTTTGTTCTCCTTCCACCTAAAAAGTTTTTCTTTATAATATTTTTCATTATGGTGTAGTTAGCTTGTTGACCTGTTCGTGATGACTTCACTCTGCCCTCAATTCATATAGGTCTTAACAGGTACTTCTGAAACTGAAGGAGTTCATCCTCTAAAATGGAAAACATGGACAAGTAATATGATCCCTTAAACATGGCTTGAATCAGTCTGTCATAAACTCATTATTGTTTATTATTATTATTATTATTTTAGTTTTCATTTTGCCTCAGACTTTTATGATTAATTGGTCTATGTGAATCCAGGTTGCAGATAAGCTTTTTTCTTTTCTCTTGGAGGTTGGTAAAAGAACAAACTTTCTCCTAAGTTCTGAGTAGTATTAGGGCAAAAATATTAGATACATAATAAACAAATAGGCAGAACTCTTTTTGGTGCTGAAATTGGAAATATCCAAGAGAGAAACAATGAATTGGTGATGTCCTAGTTTAAATAGAGATATATATGTATGAGCAAGCAAAACAAATTCCCATATTGGCTGTATCCAAAATGTAAAATGCACATTACATCCATCTGCTTTCTCTTGAGAAATGATTAGAAAGCTTTATCATCAGTCTTTTGGAATTGTAATTGGTCTAAAGAGTGACCATTCAGATCATTTGACAAAATCCTGAATACAAATACGAAACCTGAAAATGAAACTTTTCTGAATGTAGAAAGAGAAAAATAAAATACCTGGTTTGAATTTTACTCATATGAAGCATAAAGTATATACATCAAGCTCCAAATTTCACACACACACACACACACACACACACACACAGAGGTAATGTCATGCTTTTAATAGATAGATGTAGAATAACAAGCTCCAACAATATATGCATACTACATATGTGCGTACACATATGTTTCTATATCTCTATGAATATAGATATGTACATGTATTTGTATATACTCATATGTGGCTGTTCCTCTGTATGAATACATATGTGTTATTTCTGTACATATTGAGCATTTTAACTTAAAAAAAAAAACAGGTAAAAAAAGAAAGTAGTACTGGAGTGACCTTTTCTAAAACTGTAGCAATTATATATATATATATATATATATATATATATATATATATATATATTGGAGGAGGAGTTATTTTATGGAAATATTGCTAAATGCTGTCCATAAATGTTTGCATACTCATTAATCAATTAGAACCATATTCCAACAATACATAGTAAAATACTACCTTTTCCCCTTAGTCCTTTCTATCCTGATCTTCATCTCTCCTTCCAGTTAGTTCATTGGATAAATCTTGTGATTTCATTCTAGATGAAGTATATGTCTCCTTCCTTGAAAAAAATTTAAAAGATTTTGCTGGAAGAAAATTTCATCTGTTATTTTTATCACAAAGATAATAGAATAGGAGAAAGAACCATGTACACAAATTTATTTGTAGTAGCTGTTTTTGGAATGATCTAGAACCAGAAACTAAGGCAGTACTACACATCAGATATGGATTGGCTGAAAAAATTATGTTATATGAATGTAATAGAATACACATGCCATATGAAACAATGAAAGGGATGACTTCAAAGGAATTTCAGAAGTATGGACCAATTCCAAGTGATCAGAGCAAAGATAATAAATTACACAATAATAACAACCTTGTAAAGACAAAAAAAAAAAAAAAACCTTTAAAAGACAACAACACTGATAAATGAAATGACCAAATAAAATTCCAGAAGACCCATGGATATGAATCTTGTCTATTACTTAAAAGAAAAAATGATGGAATCAGGGAATAATAGAGATGTATTATTTGGGACATGATGAATGTGGGAATTTATTTTACTTGGCTACATAATGTTTAACAGTTTATTTTTTTTTCTCTAGTGTGAGAGAAGAAGAGATGTGGGACAGGGAAAAATTAGATTTTTATTCATTATAAAAACAAAATTTTAAATCAAAAGAGTTCTATTGCATCAACAATGTTGTATAACTATTCCAATTGTTAAATTATTCATAAGATCACAAAATTTTAGGGTTTGAAGTAATCTTGGAGAAAACTCATTTAAAAAAATCATTTCACAAAAAAGAAACTGAGTCCTAAGGGAACTTAAGTCACCTTCCCAAAGTTACTCAGCAATTTAGTAACAGAGTCAAACCTGAAACCTATTCTGCTGATTTTAATTCCAATGATTGCTTTCATTACTGTAAGCTGTCTTGACACTCTCCCCCCACACACACACACAGGTATACTGACCAAATCCACCAAATATCTCTATTAAATTTCAATACAACCTGTTTTGGGATTTAACTGTGACATTTGCTATAGCAATTAGGAAAAAAACACACACAACAACAACAACAACAACAACAACAAAAGAAACTCAAAAAACAATTTTATTTCTTAACTGTGACTTTTAGATGATTTTCGTTAGTGTTCTGTACTTATTTTTTCACCTATAACATTAGGACAGTGAATCTTAAAGGTATCTTCTGTCTCTAAATCAACAATGTATTGATCAAAATGATAACTATGTGTTTTTTTTATTTAATAGCCTTTTATTTACAGGATATATACATGGGTAACTTCACAGCATTAACAACTGCCAAACATCTTGTTCCAATTTTTCACCTTTTATCCCCCCACACCCTCCCCTAGATGGCAGGATGACCAGTAGATGTTAAATATATTAAAATATAAATTAGATACACAATAAGTATACCTGACCAAAACGTTATTTTGCTGTACAAAAAGAATCAGACTCTGAAATATTGTACAATTAGCTTGTGAAGGAAATCAAAAATGCAGGTGTGCATAAATATAGGGATTGAATCTCAATGTAATGGTTTTAGTCATCTCCCAGAGTTCTTTTTCTGGGCATAGCTAGTTCAGTTCATTACTGCTCCATTAGAAATGATTTGGTTGATCTCGTTGCTGAGGATGGCCTGGTCCATCAGAACTGGTCATCATATAGTATTGTTGTTGAAGTATATAACAATCTATATATAACCCACATAAGTCATCAGCATTCTTATATATCACTAACAAAATCCAACAGTCAGAGTTACAAAGAGAAATTCCATTTAAAGTAACTACTGATAATATAAAATATTTAGGAATCTATCTGCCAAGGGAAAATCAGAAACTTTATGAGCAAAATTACAGACCATTTTTCACACAAATTAAGTCTGATCTAACCAATTGGAAAAATATTAAATGCTCTTGTATAGGGTGAGCAAATATAATAAAGATGACAATATTACCTAAACTAATCTATTTATTTAGCGCTATACCAATCAGACTCCCAAAAAACTATTTTAATGACCTAGAAAAATAACAACAAAGTTCATATGGAAAAACAAAAGGTCAAGAATTTCAAGGGAATTAATGAAAAAAAAAATCAAATGAAGGTGGCTTAGCTGTACCAGATCTAAAATTATATTATAGAGCAGCAGTTACCAAAACTATTTGGTATTGGCTAAGGGAATAGATTAGTTGATCAGTGGAATAGATTAGGTTCAAGGGATAAAACAGTCAACAAATATAGGCAACCTAGTCTTTGACAGAACCCAAAGATCCCAGCTTTTGGGATAAGAACTTACTGTTTGATAAAAATTGCTGGGAAAATTGGAAACTAATATGGCAGAAACTAGGCATTGATCCATACTTAACGCCGTCACACCAAGATAAGGTCAAAATGGGTTCATGACCTAGGCATAAAGAATGAAATTATTAATAAATTAGAGGAACACAGGATAGTTTACCTCTCAGACCTGTGGAAGGGGAAGGTCTTTATGACCAAGCAGAACTAGAGATCATTACTGGTCACAAAATAGAAAATTTCGATTATACCAAACTGAAAAGTTTTGTACAAACAAAACTAATGCAGACAAGATTAGAAGGGAAGCAATAAACTGGGAAAATATTTTTACAGTCAAAGGTTCTGATAAAGGCCTCATTTCCAAAATATATAGAGAATTAACTCTAATTTATAAAATCAAGCCATTTTCCAATTGAAAAATGGTCAAAGGATATGAACAGACAATTCTCAGATGAAGAAATTGAAACTATTTCTAGTCATATGAAAAGATGCTCCAAGTCATTATTAATCAGAGAAATGCAAATTAAGACAACTCTAAGATACACACACACCTGTCAGATTGGCTAAGATGACAGGAAAAATAATGATGATTGTTGGAGGGCATGCAGGAAAACTGGGACATTGATGCATTGTTGGTGGAGTTGTGAACGAATCCAACCATTTTGGAGAGTAGTTTGAACTATGCTCAAAAGTTATCAAACTGTGCATACCCTTTGATCCAGCAGTGTTACTACTGGGATTATATCCCAAAGAGATTATAAAGAAGGGAAAGGGACCTGTATGTGCATGAATGTTTGTGGCAGCCCTTTTTGTAGTGGCTAAAAACAGGAAACTGAATGGATGTCCATCAGTTGGAGAATGGCTGAATAAATTGTGGTATATGAATATTATGGAATATTACTGTTCGGTAAGAAATCACCAACAGGATAATTTCAGAAAGGCCTGGAGAGACTTACACGAACTGATGCTGAGTGAAATGAGCAGGACCAGGAGATCATTATATACTTCAACAACAATACTATATGATGACCAGTTCTGATGGATCAGGCCATCCTCAGCAACGAGATCAACCAAATCATTTCTAATGGAGCAGTAATGAACTGAACTAGCTATGCCCAGAAAAAGAACTCTGGGAGATGACTAAAAACCATTACATTGAATTCTAGTCCCTATATTTATGCCCACCTGCATTTTTTTGATTTCCTTCACAAGCTAATTGTACAATATTTCAGAGTCTGATTCTTTTTGTACAGCAAAATAACGTTTTGGTCAGGTATACTTATTGTGTATCTAATTTATATTTTAATATATTTAACATCTACTGGTCATCCTGCCATCTAGGGGAGGGGATGGGGGGGTAAGAGGTGAAAAATTGGAACAAGAGGTTTGGCAATTGTTAATGCTGTAAAGTTACCCATGTATATATCCTGTAAATAAAAGGCTATTAAATAAAGAAAAAAAAGAGAGAGAGAAAAGCAGTAACTGTTAGAAGCTTGTTGCTCCTGCTTCGATAGTCAAAGCAGAGAGAAATTGATTTAAGGGGACTATCCCTTTGAACCTGAGGTCCATTTTCAGCTTCTCATATGGGACTTGTACTTTATTCTCAATAAATAGGCTTGGTGCTTACATAAGGTCTTTCAGCTGTTGACACTCCTGTTCATATGTATTTGAATGGCATGGTGACAGCTTTACAATTTGATTGAACTATTTGAATAGGCCATTGGGTTAAGTGGACAACCTGCTTAACACATCAAGTGTAGAGCTTTCTGTAGAGAGAGTCTCGTTTCTAATAAGATTCAAAATCAACTGGCTGCCAAATTTCTCATTATTTTAGATGCCTACTATCCAGTCTTTACTGCAGGATAGGCTTTTAGTTACAAATTATATTTTTCTAGCTGTCAAAATAAATGCAACGTTTAAATGCAATCAGTAAAACAGACATGTAGATACATATGTTACATAAATACCACTGGACTTTCAAGATTTTTGAAAGAAAAACATATGAGGTGTTAGCCAGTCCAACTGATCACTGACAAAATATCAACATGCTTACAGAACTTCCTAGTATTACCATGGAATTCTGATTGCAAACATGTAAATATATTATGGCAAAGTGGAAAGAGGATTGTTTAAGGAATCAGGAATTGCAACTTTTAATTTAGCCTGTGCTAACTTGATCAAATAGTCTAATTTCTGCTTTATATTTTAGAATTTCAGGGAACCTTAGTGATCACAAGACCCCTTTGGCAATATGTTGAAAGCAATCTATGAATGATTTCTCAGAATACTATTTCAATGCATAAAATACAAAAATTGAAAAGAAAACTAATTATATTAAAGATATCCATGTTTTCACACAAAAATACACAGACCCTCTGAAATATTCCATGAATTCCAAGTTGAGAACTCAGAGGTATAGACCAATAATTTCCTTTATCTGTTGTGAACCAGACTGCTGAAGTGATTTGCCCATAGTTATACATATAGTGAAAGACAGAATTAGAACTTGGAATAAATCTCAGGCTATTTTCTAACTCCTTATTCAAAGGCCTGCCTACTCTGCCATATTTGCTTTTCCATCTAGTGTGGGTCGTTAGCAGCTTAAACTTCTCGAATGTTGTACCATGTTCTGAAACCCTATGATAGAAAATCTAAGTTACATGGAACCTTATAGATTAGTTATTCCAATGCATTACAGGATGGATGTATATTTTCCATTAGCTTTAACAAGTATCAAATAACTTACTTATAAAAAGTGGTCATCTTTTCTGTATCTGGCAGAATACCTTATAGATATTAGGTGCTTAATAAATATTATGAATAAATGACTTTTGACAATAGTAATGGTGTTGTTGGTGAAGGTGACTGTAAAGGGCTGAAACTCTTGAATTGATGCACTAAGGTCAGGACAACGGAACACTTAAGGCTAACTACTGATTGCACAATACTCTGTTCGCATATGCTTGGAAATGGCCCTCCCCACTATTCTGTGCTGATCGAAACTTTTGGTGTATACAGAGAATTGTGGGAAGGAGTAAGACTAGCCAGAGTCACTTCTGGGCAGGAGACAAAGAAGAAAGGTCATGGAGATTCTGTGGCCATCCAATTCACTCCTACCCTTAAATACCAAGAATAAAGACCAAGAACTTTTGCTTATCCTGATTCCAGCTGATTCTGTAATGGGCTGAGGCTTGAGTTGATGCACTGAGGTCCCAAGCACGTGAGGCTAAATAGTAATTGGAGTATACTCTATTAATATACATGCTTCGATAAAGAATGGCCCCCGCCCACTCTCTGTGCAAGTACTGACGTGTTGTATAGGAAATGACGATTTTGATGGGTGGAGGCAGAGAGAGACAGGAAGAGAGGCTGGGAGAGATTGGCCTGGGTTCTATGCTTGTAGCTGCTGGTCATGTGGCTGCTGTTCTAGCTAGCTTCTTGACTCAGCTGCACACATTGCTATTGCCCATTCTCTTCTACTTCCGATCTTTCTTCACTGAGAATAAAGATTGATGATTTTCCCCTAACCTGAATTCCTGACTCCGGCTGATTTTAAAATACATGGTTTTCACACCCAGTGTGCTAATTCAGTCTTCACAGGTGATGGTAATGGTTGTATTTGTATTTTTGTTTCCATCTTCAGGAAAATATTCAGACAATTATAATTATAATAATATTTTTTCAGTCATATTGTTCTAAAACGTTACTTTTAGGACCTCCAGGTCCTCTAATTTGGGACTCTGGTCAAGTGAGAAGAGCCTAGTCTTTCTTCCATGTACTGACTTTTAATACTCTAAATGTCATGTAATTAATATCAGGGCAAATATTCCCAGCTCTTTCAAGTGAATTTAATTTGACACAGTTAAGAATTTTTTTTATATAATCTCTCCATTGCCACTCATTGGATGTAGTCACTAGGCATCATAAATTATTATGAACTTTTCATTCACATGATTCATAGTGAGCTTATAATCCACTAAAAATCCTTTGTACTATTGCATAGGAACTATTGTCTGACAGTGCTTCCTTCTTCCATCTCCTTTGGAGTTGAATTTTTTCAAGAGAAGTGTAAGGGTTCTTTCATTCAACAAAAGTTTATTAATTGTCTACAATGTACAGAAAGATATGTTAGTGACTGGGGGGATTCCAATACTTAAAGAATATGTAGCTTTGACTAATATAAGTGTAAAAAATTCTAGTCACAGATAAATAAAATACATATTTTTCTAATATGTGATCACTAAAAAACTGAAAATTAAAGTTCTATATGAAAATATATGTTATCATAATAAAATAGTTTGTTGTAAAATAATGAAAATTATTGTTCATATGGTAGAATTGGAAGAGTTAGGCTAGAAGATTGTGGCCAACTATAACTGGAATTTTTCTTCATTTGTAAGTTGGACTTAATGAATGAATAATCAACTATGATTTTCTTTTATTCTTTAATTTAACTATGACTGTGAACAAACAACTCAGTTTCCTCATATGTATGATGACAATAAAAATTCATGCAATACTGGCTCACAAATTTGCTATAATAAAATGTTTTGAAAACCTTAAATTGTAGCATTGTCAATTTGATAGAATAATTTTTTTTTTACTGAAATACTGTCGTTTATTTTTAAATGTTTAATTGATATTAATGATGACAGCTGCCATTCATTTGGTGCTTGAAGGTTTGCAAAACACTTTAACCATGGTATATCATTTAATTCTCACAACAATGACATAGGGCTTATTATTGTCCCAATTTTATATTTGAGGTAGTTGAGAGTAAAAAAAATAAAAAAAGATTAAATGACTTGCTGAGTAAAATACATACACACATATATAGTAAAGGTCCAATATTTCAATTTTCTTATCTATAAAACAAGGAAAATTGAGATTAAAATAAATGACCTTTCTAGGCCCTTTCAATGTAAAACATATGCTCCTCTAATGTTATGTACTGTGTTCATATCATGTTTTCAGCCAAACCAAACTATCAGTGATATGAAGCATCCACATAAATGGTGCTATAGTAACAAATCTTGATAATTTTAAGTCTCTGTCAATTGCATAGTAGTAGAGTATGGTACAATATAGTTAATTAGCATCTGCTAAAAATGGGCCAATCACCTCAGGTAAAATATACAACTTTATATATTACAATAGAATAAAATCTTGAGAAAGTTATATCTCATGTTTCTTTCTTCTAAATCAATTGGGTGTTTAAAAAAAACCCGACAACTTACATTACATTCATTTTTTTAAAATCTGTTTTTCAAATTTCATTTAATCTTAAGGTAAACCTTATACCTTAATAAAAATGTACTGATAGGTTTCATGGCTTCCTTTTCATTTTCTAAAGGCATGTTGTCTTTCTTGATATTTAATTTCCAGGTACTTTACAAAGAAGAAAAACAAGTTACAAAGCACCACAGTGTTTTCTTCAGAGCACTATCAGAAAAGGAATGCCAAGCTCACCTTTGGCATTTGTTTCTACCTCAAGTCATTCTATTAATGGAGAATTGTTTTGCTTTTTTTTTTAACATAGAAGTAGTGAGTTGTACATCCATACTTTTTAAAAAATTTTGAATTGATAGAACACTCAACTTATAGTTTTTCTCCATTTATGAAACAAACAACCATATATAGGTGTTGCAAACTTAAAGGAAAACTTATGAACTGTATAACATACACAAGTTGATAAATATCATGGTAAAGGCTCATGAGTCCATGACACATCTTGAAAGTACAACTGTAATGCCAACAATCTCTTAGTTCAGGTTCAATTTTGGGATGAAATGGGGTATTTATAAATTGCTGAAGATTTAAGAAAAGGTTTACTTCACCCTAGAACAGACACAAAGATATGTAACAATTGTACACGTATGATGTTTACCTTTTTTTTTGGACAGGCTTTACTAGTTTCTTATGGAAATATGTCTTGGTCAGGCAATGGCAACTAGATGATCTTAGGTACTCACCAAGTCTGATGAACCAATGATTGAGGAAGTCATGCACTCCCATCCTTTCATATCCATTGTGCCTTTTTAAAAGTTTGAGAGTTATATTTTCTGGTTAATTAATAATTTCATTACTAATGCTAATGAATTAAAAATAAAATAGGTTAGTGATACTACTGAATGCTAAAACCAAATCATGATAGTGCACTCACAGTTTATATGCCCTTGAAAAAATGAGTATTCTTGAGGATCACAATTAACTCTGGTTAATTAACAATTAATGAGAAAATAAGAAGTGGATCTATTCTAACGAGAAGATGGGAATTTTATTTTAGTTATGTAATTTATTTCTAAATTCTAAAAAATCTTAAGCTATTTACTCAAAGAATTTATTATCGTTCAAATTGAGTAGATTACAATGGACTTCCCCAGCTGGGTGGGATTTGAACAAGATTTAGGAAAAAGGTAATTCAACTTCATTATTAGCAAAGTCCTTCAGAGGCTGAACAACCTTAGAGCTTCTGAAAAAAAACCTGGTCCTAATTTGATAATTGATTATTAATTTGAGAGAGAAATAGGCATTTTTCTCATCCCAGATGACCAAGAGGTCATCTGATCATAGAGCATGTTGAGCTTAATCAGGTATGAGAAGGAGTTCTGATTAAGGGTCTACATTATATTGCCTTGTTAAAGACCAAAATTTTGAATAAAAAGTTGAGGTCAGCATTACTTTCCTTTGAATAAAGTCTTTGCATGTTATAAATAGGAGTAAAGAAACTACAACTGTTAATGAAACATTACATCACAGCATATAAAAGACCATTGAAGCACCTGGGCATATTTAATTTGGAGAAGAAAAGAGAAAAGAAAACAATCAGTGGAGACATGATAATGATGTTCAAGTATTTGAGGTGCCATCTTTCAAGAGAATAAATTAACTTCAGTTTACCTTTGTTTGGACCCCCGAGCTCAGAAAAAGGAACAGCTAGGTATATATTGCAGAAGCAATTTTAGGCTAGATGTCAGGAAGAAACCCAAGAAGCAAACAAAAACAAAGCTTCCTAACAGCTACAGATGTCATAAAAGGAAAAGGCCACTTTAAAAGTATTGAGCTCCATATATAGTTTTCAGGAGGAGTCTGGTTATTGACATACTGTTTATGCTATAGTAGAAGGTTTTTTGAGATATAGATTGGATTAAATGACCACTGAATTCCCTTTGAGATTTTAAATTCTGGGGTTCTGTGATTCTATCATATGGTTATTATCCACATCACCTATGGAATGATTCATTTAGGTCAAGAGTTCCTAATATGGGGTTTCGTCATTTTTTTTAAAATGTATTTTGTAATTGTGTTTCAATATTTGTGGTTACTTTTATAATCCTTTGTATACTATTTTAATTTAAAACATTATTCTGAGAATGGCACATAATTTTTACCAGATGGCAAAAGGATTCTAATACACATGTGTGCACATGTGCACACACACACATACAAACACACTAAAAAATTGTTCTAGGAAAATTAACAATTAAAAAATACTGGAATGTCTCACTAAATGGACCTATTGTCAATTAACCAAAATAGATAACCAATAATCATTACTACTTAATATTGATAAGTACATCATTGAAATCATGAAAATTAAAATATTTTACCATTAATAGGATTCACTTTCTTTCTTCGCACAATGAAAAGAGCTCACAATAACATTTTCTAGCATATTTAAAATTTCAGCATGTTGTGTATTATAAATTTTTTTTATTTGAAACTATTCTCCCCATGAGAATTCATCAATAAAATTTTTTGAAAATATGTCAACAGTGACTTTTATTTGCATTAATTTGATAAATAGTGCCCTGTAATTCAATCTATTTTATACATTTGCAGTATATAAATTAACCATGAGTATGTAAGTAAAGGATTTTGTCATAATAAAATAGTATGAAATGATAATGTTTTGAGGTGGCCAAAATTATATTTCAAAAGTTGAATCTCCTTATGATCTGACAAAGAACAAATCTATATGACACAAATTCTGACCTTTACATAGCCTGCAAAGCTTGATAAAGAAACAGTACTGACACAAGACCTTCATTTCAAAGCAAACAATTTTAATAAATATACAAATTTAATATTGATCCATTAGAAAACATTTTCACATGTAATTTTGTTAGTTTTTGTATACATACAAAGTAATCATAAATTCTAAGCTATCTGAAATGTAAAGTTTCAAAGAATGGAGACAAAGCAGAAGACATCAAAATCATGTAGAATTTTATCAAGTTGACATTCAGTAAGCCTAGAAGAGTTAGTTAACTTCCATTCTAAGGTTATTTTTTTAAAATTCCAACTATCATTACCAATAATTTCATATGTCAGTGTGATAATGCATAGAAAATTAAGGATAAAAGATTAATAGCAGAATGGAAACTTCTAGGACAATTTCCATAAGAATTTCCTTGAAACCATTATGCTCTTTGTTTCCTTCTTACAATTCTGTTTTCTTTCTTCAGCAAGTTCAATTTCTTATTATTCCTAAATGGATCATTCTTTTTTTCTTCTCCTCTTTCTTTATATTGTTTTAATGAACACTTAAAGAACCATAATATACTAAAGAATTGAAATAAAAGCCATGTCAAATATCAATTTTAAGACCTGGATTTCTTCCCTAAGCTCTAATTCCTTATTTTCAACTATATATTATTTCTTTTTTTGTATTTATTCTGAACTTAATGAATACCAAAATAAATATGTCCCTTTGTAATGTGAAACAAAGTATTGTAGAGAAACAAGTGATATATAGATAAGTTGTTTTAAAAAAATAAGAAAGTTGAATCATTTTTTTGTACAGGGCTGAAATTCTAAATAGATGCCCTGGAGTCAGACAACTGAGCACTTAAGGTTAGTTATGTATTGGATAATAGTCTATTAGCGTATGCTTAGAAAATGGCCCTTCTCACTATTCTGTGCTGCCTCAATCTTTTGGTGTATACAGACAATTGTAGGTGGGATTAGATGGTGAAGTAAGAGAAGCCAGAGTAATATATTAATATACTAAAAATTAGTATTGAAGAAATGGAAGTGAATTACTCAATAAGACTTCAAGAATCAGTCAAACAAAAACAAAAACAAAAAAAAAGAAGAAAATATGAAATACCTTCTAGGAAAAACAACTGACTGGAAAATAGATCTAGGAGAGACAATCTAAGGTTTATTGGATTTTTTGAAAGCCATTATAAAAAAAAAATAACCCAGACATTATCTTACAGGAAATCATAAAGTAAAACTGCCCTAATGCCTTATAATCAGAAGGTAAAATAGCCATTGAAAGAATTCACTAGCATCATATATAATGGGGACAAACTGCAACCATTCCCAATAAGATCAGGAGTGAAACAAGGTTGCCCTCTATCACCATTACTATTCAATATTGTATTAGAAATGCTGGTTTTGATAATAAGAATTGAGGAAACAAAATTATTACTCTTTGTTAGTGATATGATGGTATACTTAGGGAACCCCAAAGATTCTACTAAAAAGCTATTAGAAATAATCCACACCTTTAGCAAAGTTGCAGGATACAAAATAAACCCACATAAGTCATCAGTATTCTTATATATCACTAACAAAATTCAATAGTTAGAGTTACAAAGAGAAATTCCATTTAAAGTAACTACTGATAGTATAAAATATTTAGTATAAAATATTCTGTCTGCCAAGGGAAAATCAGAAACTTTATGAGAAAAACTACAAAACACTTTCCACACAAATTAAGTCTGATCTAACCAACTGTAAGTATATTAAATGCTCTTTGGATAGGGCAAGCAAATATAATAAAGATGACAATACTACCTAAACTAATCTATTTATTTAGTTCTATACCAATCAGACTCTCAAAAAAACTATTTTAATGACCTAGAAAAAATACCAACAAAGTTCATATGGAAAAACAAAAGATCAAGAATTTCAAGGGAATTAATAAAAAAAAAATCAAATGAAGGTGGCCTACCTGTACCAGATCTAAAATTATATTATAAAGCAGCAGTTGCCAAAATCAAATTAATGTAAATAAAAGTCACTTGGTATTGGCTAAGAAATAGACTAGTTGATCAGTGGAATAGCTTAGATTCAAAGGGCAAAACAGCCAATAACTTTAAAAATCTAGTGTTTGACAAACCTAAAGATGCCAGTTTTGGGATTAAGAACTCACTATTTGACAAAAATTGCTGGGAAAATTGGAAATTAGTATGGCAGAAACTAGGAATTCACCCACACTTAACAGCATACACCAAGATAAGGTCAAAATGGGTTCATGACCTAGGCATAAAGAATGACATTATAAATAAGTTGGAAGAGCATAGGATAGCTTACCTCTCAGACCTGTGGAAGAGGAAGGAATTTATGCTCAAAGAAGAACTAGAGATCATTACTGATCACAAAATAGAAAATTTTGATTATATCAAATTGAAATATTTTTGTACGAACAAAACTAATGCAGACAAGATTAGAAGGGAAGCAATAAACTAGGAAAACATTTTTACGGTGAAAGGTTCTGATAAAGCCCTGATTTTGACTCTAATTTATAAGAAATCAAGCCATTCTCCAATTGATAAATGGTCAAAGGATATGAACAGACAATTCTCAGACAAAGAAATTGAAACTATTTCTAGCCATATGAAAAGATGCTTCACGTCATTATTAATCAGAGAAATGCAAATTAAGACAATTCTGAGATATCACTACACACCTGTCAGATTGGCTACAATGACAGGGAAAGATAATGTGGAATGTTGGAGGGGATGTGGGAAAACAGGAACATTAATACATTGTTGGTGGAATTGTGAATACATTCAGCCATTCTGGAGAGTGATTTGGAACTGCACTCAAAAAGCTATCAAACTGTGCATACCTTTTAATCCAGCAGTGTTTCTACTGGGCTTATATCCCAAAGAGGTTTTAAAGAAGGGAAAGGGACCTGTATGTTCAAGGATGTTTGTGGCAGGTCTCTTTGTAGTGGCCAGAAACTGGAAACTGAGTGGATGCCCATCAATTGGAGAAGAGCTGAATAAATTTTGATATATGAATATTATGGAATATTATTGTTTGGTAAGAAATGATCAGTAGGATGATTTCAGAAAGGCCTGGAGAAACTTACATGAACTGATGCTGAGTGAAATGAGCAGGACCAGGAGATCATTATATACTTCAATAACAATACTATATGATGATCAATTCTGATGGACCTGGCTATCTTCAGCAATGGGATGAACCAAATCAGTTCCAACAGAGCAGGAATGAACTGAACCAGCTACACCCAGTGAAAGAACTCTGGGAGATGTCTATGAACCATTGCATAGAATTCCCAATCCCTATATTTTTGTCCACCTACATTTTTTATTTCTTTCACAGGCTAATAGTATACTATTTCAAAGTCCAATTCTTTTTGTACAGCAAAATAACTGTTTGGACATGTATACTTATATTGTATTTAATTTATACTTTAACATATTTAACATGTATTGGTCAATCTGCCATCTGGGGGAAGGAATGGGGGGAACGAGGGGAAAAATTGGAACAAAAGGTTTGGCAATTGTCAATGTTGTAAAGTTACCCATGAATATAACTTGTAAATAAAAAGGTATAATAAAAAAAAAAAAGAATTCACCAATCACTTACTGAAAGACACCCCAAAAGTATAACCCCAAGGAATATTGTGGATAAATTTCAATACTGTCACATCAAGGAAAAAATATGGCAAACAGCCATGAAGAAACAATTTAAATGCCAAGGAGCCACAATTAGGCTTACTTAGGAACTAGCAGTTTCCACCTTAAAGGATAGAAGGGCCGGGAATCTGGTATTCTGAAAGGCAAAGAGATTTGGATTGCAGCCAGGAATGAGCTATGAAGCTAAAATGAGCATTATCTTTCAGAGAAGATGGACATTCAATGATATAAGTGAATTTCACCAATTTCTAATGAAAAGAACAAAACTAAACAAACATATTATCTCCAAACACAAAAATCAAAAGAAGCATAAAAAGTTTATAAGGAATAAACTCTTGAGAACTCTATTTCTATTATGGGTATATTAAGAGAGTGCAGGTATAATTTAATTTTGTTATGATAATATGAAAAAGAAACTAAATATGGAAAAGAAATTGTACTAGAAAGAGGGAAAAGGAGGCAAAATAAAGCAAATAACATCAGATGAAGAGACAGAGAATAACTATTATAATGGAGGAAAAGAAAGGAGGAGAGTGAGTACTGTATGAATCTTATTCTCATAAGATTTGGCTCAAAGAGAGAATATCAGACAAATTTGGTTTCACGCAGAAAATTGTCTCACCTTATAGGGAAGTGGGAGGGGAAAGGGGAAAAGAAAAGTTTAGAGTAATAAAAGGGAAAACAGACATATCAATGGAAAGGTGTAAAAAGGGGGGAGTGCTCTAAAGGGGGAGAGCTGTTTGAGGAAGGTGGTCATCAAAAGCAAAATATTGGGAAAGAGGGAAAGGGAGAAGGTAAGAGAAAAGCATAATTTGGGGTAAATAAGATGGCAGAAAATACAGAATTAGTTATTTTAACTGTGAATGTGAATAGGATGAACTCTCCTATAAAACAGAAACAGATAGCAGACTAAATTAAAAGCCAGAAACTTACAATAGGTTGTTTACAAGAAACACATTTAAAGCAGAGTGATACATAATGAGTGAAGGTAAAAGGTTAGAACAGAAACTATTATGCTTCAAGTGAAGTAAAAAAAAAAAAAAAAAGCAGGGTAAGCAATCCTGATTTCAGATCAAGTAAAAGCAAAGATAGATCTAACTAAAAAAGATAAGGAAGGAAACTGTATTTTACCAAAGGGTACCATAGGTAATGAAGCAATATCAATACTAAACATATATGCATCAAGTGGTACACCATCCAAATTCCTAGAGAAGTTGAGAGATGCAAGAAGAAATAGAGAAAAAACTATATTAGTGGGGGATATCAAACTTGCTCTTTCAGAAATAAATAAATCAAACCACAAAATACATCAGAAAGAATTTAAGGAGGTAAACAAAATGTTAGAAAAGTATGATAGATATTTGGAGAAAATTGAATGGAGACAGAAAGAAGTTTACTTTTTTCTCAGAGGTTCGTAGAACTTATACAAAAAATGAGCATGGGTAAGGGTATACAAAATTCAAAATCAAATGCAGAAAGGCAAACATAGTAAATACATTTTTTCAGATCACGATGCAATAAAAATCACATGCAATATAAAGCCAAGAAAAAAATAGACCAAAAGTTAATTGGAAATTAAATAATCTAATCTTAAAGAATGAATGGATGAAACAGCAAATCATAGATACAATCTATAATATCATCCAAGAGAATGACAATAATGAGAAAACATACCAAAATTTGTGGGACACAGCCAAAGTAGATATAAGGGGAAATTTTATATCTCTAAATGCTTACTTACATAAAATATAAAAAGAGAAGATGAATGAATTGGGCTTATAACTTAAAAAAGGACAAATTAAAAACCCTCAATTAAATACCATATTTAAAATTCTGAAAAGAGGCAAAATTAATAAAATTGAAAATAAGAAAACTATTGAATTAATAAATAAAACTGAGTTAGTTTTAGGAAAAAATCAACAAAACAGATAAATATTTAGTTAATTTGATTAGAACAATGAAGGAAGAAAATCAAATTGTTAGTCTCAAAAAAGAAAGGGAGAACTTTTCACCAATGAAGAGGAAATAAGATCAATAATTTGGAATTACTTTGTCCAAGTATATGCCAACAAATTTGATAATCTAAAAGAAATCAATAAATAGCTACAAAAATATAGATTGCCCAGGTTAACAAAATTATTTAAATATTCCCATTTTAGACAAAAAAATAAAACTAGCTATTAATCAACTCCATAAATTAAAATCTCGTGAGCCAGATGGATTAAGATGTGAATTCTACCAAACATTCAAATAACAATTAATTCCAGTACTATATAAATTATTTGAAAAAATAAGGAAGGAAGGAGTCCCACCAAATTCCTTTTATGATACAGACATGGTACTGATATCTAAACCAGGTAAGATGAAAACAGAGAAAGAATATTAAAGCTAAACTTCCCAAATGAATATTGATGCAAAAATCTTAAAACATTAGCAATGAGATTACAGAAAGTCATCCCCAGGATAATACACTATGACCAAGGAGGACTTATACCATGAATGCATAATCAACTATATAGATTCCCAAATATTTTATACTATCAATGGTTATTTTGAATGGAATTTCTTTTTGTATCTCTTGTTGCTGGACTTTCTTGCTAATATATAAAACTGCTGATGAATTATGTGGATTTATTTTGTATCCTGCCATTCTACTAACGTTGTGAATTGTTTTTAGTAGTTTTTTTAGTTGATTCTCTAGGGTTTCTAACTATATCATCATATCATTTGCAATGAATGATAATTTGGTTTCTTCATGACCAACTCTAATTCCTTTAATCTCTTTTCCTTCTCTTAATGACAAAGCTAACATTTCTAGTACAATATTGAATAGTAATGGTGATAGTGGGCAGCCTTGTTTCATTCTTGATCTTACTGGGAATGGTTCAATATTGCCCCCATTACATAAGATGCTTGCTGATGATTTTAAATAGATACTATGATCATTTTAAGGAAAAATCCATTTATTCCTATAGACTTTAGTGTTTTTAATAGGAATAGGTTTTAAATTTTATTAAATGCTTTTTCTGCATTTATTGAGATCATTATATGATTTTTGTTTGTTTGGTTATTGATATAATCAATCATGCATCCTAAGAAAAGATCTAGCAAGAGAACACATCCCTCCCCATCTCAAGGAACCTTTAACACCTGTAAGACACAACCTTCTTCCTCAGAGGCCAATCCACTCTCTACCTCCTGGGCCCACCCCACCAGCTGACATGGCATACATGCTAATTCCCAGATGAAAAGTCCCTAACATATCCCCCTTTCTGTTTAGTGGCGACAGCTCATAAAACCAGCTTTAATATCAAAAATATAAAAATATATCCACATATAAAACTCAGACCTAAAGTAGAAAAAGTAACAATACAAAGATGCAATAAAAAGGATGAGAAGGAAAGTATGTTCAATCAGGTGTTGGTACCAGAACTATAGAAGAATTTTCCTAAGCTTTGTATAAGGGGCGACCTCAAGCAGTCAGACCTAGATTCATCTGTGCCAAAGGGACAGAGGTCTCATCTTCTGGAACTGCTTCAGGCTGACAAGGGGCATATAGCTTGCCCTATCCAATGGGGTCGAGACTGAAGAGGGGAGATGAGTGACTTGGAGGCAGCAACAGCGCATCCAGTGCCAAATGTCAAGATCAGGTCTAAGGTAATTTCAGGTTGACCAAGTGGTTGGTATCCAGTGGCCTTCCCCATCAAGACCTGCAAGACATAAATATCCTGGCCCTATCCAAAGTACTAAGATTGGACCTTGCCAGTGTCCTTCCTCATCCTTTCAAAGAACTTTTTGAATGTTTTCTGATGCTTGAAACCCTGTTTTACTTTATCCACATCGACCTGTCTGGCTCTCTAACTTATATACTTCATCTGCTTGCACAGCTGTGTCAACAAGCATGATCCCAGACACTTATACCCTGACCCGTTATGCATTCCTACCTTCACGTCTCTCAACAAGGCTGTTGAACCTTCTCTTGTGGAGGTCTGGCAATTTTTCTTGTAACCTCTCCCTCAGAGATTACTGACTACCAGCATGCCTAATACCATGCCTTCAGATGTTTCCAGCCACTGCCTCATCAAGCAGTATTTCTTCTTCAAAAGAACATCTGGACACAGGAGCTTGCGAGCTCAAGTTTGAAAGACATGGGAGCCAATACTCTCACACCATTTTGTCTTCTCCTCAAGGCTTGCATCCTTATCTCATGAGGACATGGCTTTCTGGCAATAGGCATTAGTGTTCTCTGTAGCTAATTTCCAGATAAGAAGACCAGCTGCTTCTCTTTTACCTACTAACCTCTCAACAGCCACTCATAGGCAAGCCACAAAATCAGGAAAGGTTCATCTAGGCTCTGTTTGCAAAGTTTTTTGTTTCCTTTTGTTTTGTTTTGTTTTTTGCTAAGTCTGAAAATAGAGTCATCCATTGCAGAGACTCCCCAGGTGTAAGGCAGACTTTAGCAATAGTCTTCCAATTATTTGGTGTTAGTATACTGCTGGAGGCTAAGAGAGCCAGCAGCTCTTCACCACATGGAGATTCAACCCTGTAAGTGTTAACTGCCTCTTTCAATTTCTTAAATGTTTTCCACTCTAATGGGGCCCACATTCTTTCCTTGGGGCTTCAAATAGCCAAATCCTTGCTTCCTAGTTCCCTTTGTTTGCTGCCTTCTGTTACATACATCTTAATTCTGTCTGCAAATCTATCTACTTCCTGCTTCTTTTCCATTGCCTTTTCCTGTGATGTCACATCTACTTTTAGCTTGCTTTATCAGTCTTGAGGTTTTGTCTCCCTTCTCATGATCGAAGCAGCCAAACTCATGAGGTCCCTGACCAATTCCATCCCTTTATGAAGATGAGCTGATCTTGGGGTCTCGTCTTCTTTCCCATAATTGGACCAGTCGAATTCATGAGGTTCCTGGGCAATTCTGTCCTTATTCAAGCATCACTTGTAACCTCCCACTCTGAGGCTACTGATTGCCAGGGCCATACAACATACCAATCTTCCCCAGATACACATAAAGATGAGTTGATGTTAAGGTACCAAACAGCCATTCTTTATTGATAATCTCAGCAGGGGTTAGCATGAAGCAAGAGCAAGTGTAAGTATGTCTCTGAGTCTCTATGTATCTCTGAATCTCTCTAATTCTCTCTGCATCCTTCTTGCTTATGGACTCAAAACTGGTTATTTATATTTACTCTCCTTTGTGATTACCCCATGCTTGGCCCACTCAGCACTACATAGGTGGATCAGTGCTGCCTCCTAAGAAAAGAATCTAATATCTATAAAACACAACCTTTTACCTCAGAAGCCAAGTCCCTTTCTACCTCCTGGGTCCACCCCACCAGCTGACATGGCATACATGGCAATTCCCAGAAGGAAAATCCCTAACAAGATTATTTTACAGATCTAGAACAAATATTAACAAAGTTCATCTGGAAGAACAAAAGATCGGGAATTCCAAAGGAATTAATAAAAAATGCTAATGAAGGTGGCTGACTTGTACCAGACCTAAAACAATATTATAAAGCAACTGTCATCAAAACCATTTAGTACTGGCTAAGAAATGGAGTACTCAATAAGTGGGATAGGTTAGGAAAAAATAGGCGATAACTATACTAATCAAGTGTTTAACAAACCTGAACACCCTAGCTTTTTTAATAAGAACTCACTATTTGATGAAAACTGCTGGGAAAATTGGTAACTAGTATGGAAGAAATTAGGTCTAAATCCACATCTAACACATATGCTAAGATAAGCTCTAAATGGGTTCATGATTTAGACATAGTGATGTTGTAAGCAAATTAGATGAATATAGGAGAGTTTACCTTTCAGATCTGTGGAGAAAGAAGAATTTTAATTCATAATTGAACATCAGATAGACAACTTTGATTATATTAAGTGAAAAAGTTTTTGTACAAACAAAACTAATGCAGATAAGATGAGAAGGGAAGGAATAAATTGGGAAATCATTTTCACATTTAAGCATTCTGATAAAGGCCTCATTTCTAAAATATAGAGAGAATAGGCAGAAATTTATAAGAATTCAAGCCATTTTCAAATTGATAAGTGATCAAAGGATATGAATAAACAATTTTTAGATGAAGATATTAAAACTATTTCTAATCATATGAGAAGGTGCTCAAAATCATTATTGATCAGAGAAATGCAGATTAATATAACTCTGAGATACCACTACACACCTCTCAGATTTGGTAAAGTGATAGGAAAAGACAAAGACAAATGTTGGAGAGGATGTGGGAAAACTGGGACATTTATACACTTTTGGTGGAGTTTTGAATGAATCTAGCCATTCTGGAGAGAAATTTGGAGTTGTGTTCAAAAAGTTATCAAACTGTGTATATCCTTTGACCCAGCAGTGATTCTATTAGGCCTATATTCCAAAGAGATCTTTAAGGAAGGAAACTGACCCAAATATGCAAAAATGTTTGTGGCAGCCCTTTGCAAAGTGGCAAGAAACTGAAAACTGAATGGATGCCCATCAGCTGAAAAATGGCTGAATATATTACGGTATACAAATATTATGGAATAGTATTGTTCTATAAGAAATGATAACACAGATGATTTCAGAAAGGCCTGAAGAGACTTATATTAACTGATGCTAAGTGAAATGAGCTGAATCAGAAGATCATTGTACATGACAACATCAATATTATGCAATGATCAATTCTGATGAATGTGACTCTTTCCAATGAGATAACTGATGCCAGTTCCATTGATCTTGCAATGAACAGAGCCACCTACAGCCAGAGAGAGGACTGGAGGAACTGAATGTAGTTCACAACATAATATTCTCACTGTTATTGTTGTTGTTAGCTAGCGTTTTGTTTTCCTACTCATTTACTTTCTTTTTTTAAAATCTTATTTCTCTTGTGCAGAGAATGTTTTTTTAAAATATTTAACATATATTGAATTGCTTGCCATCTAGGGAAGGTGGTGGGGAGAAGATGTAGAAAATCTGAAACACAAGAGTATAGAAGAATCAATAATGTCAAATTATCCATATGTATGTTTTGAAAATAAAAAGCTTACTAAAAAAAATCCCTAACAATTCATGCTATTCCAAAGCTCAATAGACTGCTTTAAGAGGCAATGGATTTTGCTTCTTTGCAGGTCCTTAAACCTGACTGCTTGTTTGGTGTACTATAGGAGAGATTATCGTCATGTTTGCTTTGCTTTAGACAGCTTTTGAAGGTTTTCATATTTCTCAAGTTCGTTCAGGAAATCATCAAAGAGAACTGACAGGATATCATAGAACCAGAAAGTAAAATGATCATTGAAAGAATTCACCAAACATCTTCTGAAAGAGACCCCAAAATTAAAACCCAAGGAATATTGTGGCTAAATTTGAAAGACCAAGGAAATAAACTATTAGCAAAGAGATTACAGATAATTATTCCAGGGATAATATGCCACAATCAAGTAGGCTTTATATCAGGAATGCAGGACTGGTTCAATATTAGGAAAACTATTAGCATAACTGACTATATCAATAACCAAATTAATAAAAACTATATGATTATCTCAACAGATGCTGAAAAAATATTTGATAAAATCCAACACCCATTCATTTTCAAAAACACTAAAAAGTATAGGAATAAAAGGACTTTTACTTAAAATAGTCAGCAACATCTATTTAAAACCACCAGCAAGCATCATATGTTATGAAGATAAACTATCAGCATTCCCATTAAGATCAGGGGTGAAACAAGGTTGCCCACTATCACCATTGCTATTTAATATTGTATTAGAAATGCTATACTTGAGAATAAGAGAAGAAAAAGAGATTAAAGGAATTAGAGCAGGTAATGATGAAACCAAATTACACTCTTTGCAGATGATATGATGGTATACCTAGAGAATGCCATAGATTCTACTAAAAAGCTATTAGAAATAATCCACAACATTAGCAAAGTTGCAGGATATAAATAAATCCACATAAATATTTAGTGTTTTTATACATCACCAATAAAATCCAACAGCAAGAGATACAAAGAGAAATTTCCATTTAAAATAACTGTGGATAGCATAAAATATTTGGGAATTTACCTGTCAAGGAAAAGTCAGGAACTATATAAGCAAAACTATAAAACACTTTCCGCACAAATAAAGTCAGATCTAAGCAATTGGAAAAATATCAAATGCTTATGGATAGGTCAAGTAAATATAATAAAGATGACAATACTCTCTAAACTAATCTATTTATTTAGTGTTATACCAATCAAATCCCCAAGAAATCATCTTAGTGACCTAGAAACAATAACATCAAAATTCATCTGGAAGAACAAATGGTCAAGAATTTTAAAGGAATTAATGAAGAGAAAAGCAAATGATGGTGGCCTACCTATACTAGATCTAAAACTATACTATAAGGCACTGGTCATCAAACCCATTTGGTTCTGGCTAAGAAATAAGAGAAGTTGATCAGTGGAATAGCTTAGGTTCATAGAACAAAAATTTTAAAGGAATTAATGAAGAGAAAAGCAAATGATGGTGGCCTACCTATACTAGATCTAAAACTATACTATAAGGCACTGGTCATCAAACCCATTTGGTTCTGGCTAAGAAATAAGAGAAGTTGATCAGTGGAATAGCTTAGGTTCATAGAACAAAATAACCAATGACTATAACAATCTAGTATTTGAGAAACCCAAAGATTCCACCTTTTGGAATAAGAATTTGACAAAAACTGCTGGGAAAATTGGAAACTGGTATGGCAAAGCCTAGGCATTGACTGACACCTAACACCATATACTAAGATAAGGTCAAAATGGGTTCATGATCTAGACATAAAGAGTGATACTATAAATAAATTAGAAGTACATAAAGAAGACTTGTATGTGCCAAAATCTTTGTGGCAGGCTTTTTTTGTAGTGGCTAAAAACTGGAAAATGAATGAATGCCCATCAATAGGAGAATGGTTGGGTAAATTGTAATATATGAATGTTATGGAATATTATTGTTCTGTAAGAAATGACCAGCAGGATGAACTACAGAGAAGCTTGGAGAGACTTACATGAACTGATGCTAACTGAAATGAGAAGAACCAGAAGATCATTATATACTTCAACAATGATACTGTATGAAGATGTATTCTGATGGAAGTGCATATCTTCGATAAAGAGAAGATCTAACTCAGTTCCAATTGATCAATGATGGACAGAAGCAGTTACACCCAGAGAAGGAACACTGGAAAATGAGTGTAAACTGTTTGCATTTTTGTTTTTCTTCCCAAGTTATTTTTACCTTTTGAATCCAATTCTCCCTGTGCCATAAGAGAACTGTTTGGTTCTGGACACATACATTGTATCTAGGATATACTATACTGTATTTAACATGTATAAGACTGCTTGCCATCTTAGGGGAGGGGGTGGAGAGAGGGAAGGGAAAAGTCGGAACAGAAATGAATGCAAGGGATAAAGTTGTAAAAAATTACCCAGGCATATGTTCTTTCAACAAAACTTTATAAGAATAATAAAAAAGGAGTACATAAGATAGTTTACCTCTCAGGTTTGTGGAGGAAGAAGGAATTTGTTACCAAAGAAGAACTAGAGATCATTATTTGTTAGAATCCTTACAAAGTGATAAGTCAGTTGCCTAATTTAACATGGTACTTAACAAATTCTCTAGCTCACTAACGTATTTAAGTACTCATTGGAGTTCACACTTTTGGGAGATTCACAAGTCAGTATTCAGTATGAGATTCACAAGTCAGAAACCCACAATCCCACTCTCTCGGAGGAGGAGTCAACTTTTTACAATGAGCATAAAAAGAGCTTCAGTGAGCCAGTCAGGGTCAGTTCAGAAGAAGCCAAGAGTGGGAGTTGAGCTAGAGCCAGAAGTCACTTCGGAAGATTGAAAGCCATGAGTTGGAGTTGAGGAAGAGGCAGAAGCAAAGGACAAGTTGCAAGAGCTCTTGGAATCAAGGAAGGAGAAAATAAACATTTGGATTTTATCAGATGGCTGTATTTTATTGTGATATTATTGTGATTATTACTGTGAACTGAAACTAAGGCTGCCTCCAGAAAACCTCCCCAAGAAACCTGCCTGCAGAGAAAACCATCTTATATTATACAAAAGAAGAGAACACCACAATTATTGATCACAAAATAAATAATTTTGATTATATTAAGTTAAAATTTTTTGTACAAACAAAACTAATGCAGACAAGATTAGAAGGGAAGCAATAAACTGGGAAAACATTTTTACATCCCAAGGGTCTGATAAAGGCCTTATTTCTAAAATATATAGAGAATTGACTCAAATTTATCATAGTTCAATGCACTGTCCAATTAATAAATGATCAAACTGGAAAATGAATGAATGCCCATCAATAGGAGAATGGTTGGGTAAATTGTAATATATGAATGTTATGGAATATTATTGTTCTGTAAGAAATGACCAGCAGGATGAACTACAGAGAAGCTTGGAGAGACTTACATGAACTGATGCTAACTGAAATGAGAAGAACCAGAAGATCATTATATACTTCAACAATGATACTGTATGAAGATGTATTCTGATGGAAGTGCATATCTTCGATAAAGAGAAGATCTAACTCAGTTCCAATTGATCAATGATGGACAGAAGCAGTTACACCCAGAGAAGGAACACTGGAAAATGAGTGTAAACTGTTTGCATTTTTGTTTTTCTTCCCAAGTTATTTTTACCTTTTGAATCCAATTCTCCCTGTGCCATAAGAGAACTGTTTGGTTCTGGACACATACATTGTATCTAGGATATACTATACTGTATTTAACATGTATAAGACTGCTTGCCATCTTAGGGGAGGGGGTGGAGAGAGGGAAGGGAAAAGTCGGAACAGAAATGAATGCAAGGGATAAAGTTGTAAAAAATTACCCAGGCATATGTTCTTTCAACAAAACTTTATAAGAATAATAAAAAGGAGTACATAAGATAGTTTACCTCTCAGGTTTGTGGAGGAAGAAGGAATTTGTTACCAAAGAAGAACTAGAGATCATTATTTGTTAGAATCCTTACAAAGTGATAAGTCAGTTGCCTAATTTAACATGGTACTTAACAAATTCTCTAGCTCACTAACGTATTTAAGTACTCATTGGAGTTCACACTTTTGGGAGATTCACAAGTCAGTATTCAGTATGAGATTCACAAGTCAGAAACCCACAATCCCACTCTCTCGGAGGAGGAGTCAACTTTTTACAATGAGCATAAAAAGAGCTTCAGTGAGCCAGTCAGGGTCAGTTCAGAAGAAGCCAAGAGTGGGAGTTGAGCTAGAGCCAGAAGTCACTTCGGAAGATTGAAAGCCATGAGTTGGAGTTGAGGAAGAGGCAGAAGCAAAGGACAAGTTGCAAGAGCTCTTGGAATCAAGGAAGGAGAAAATAAACATTTGGATTTTATCAGATGGCTGTATTTTATTGTGATATTATTGTGATTATTACTGTGAACTGAAACTAAGGCTGCCTCCAGAAAACCTCCCCAAGAAACCTGCCTGCAGAGAAAACCATCTTATATTATACAAAAGAAGAGAACACCACAATTATTGATCACAAAATAAATAATTTTGATTATATTAAGTTAAAATTTTTTGTACAAACAAAACTAATGCAGACAAGATTAGAAGGGAAGCAATAAACTGGGAAAACATTTTTACATCCCAAGGGTCTGATAAAGGCCTTATTTCTAAAATATATAGAGAATTGACTCAAATTTATCATAGTTCAATGCACTGTCCAATTAATAAATGATCAAAAGATATGAATGGACAATTTTCAGATAAAGAAATTGAAACTATTTATAGCCATATGAAAAGCTGCTCCAAATCACTATTGATCAGAGAAATGCAAATTTAGAAAACTCTGAGCTATCACTACACACCCATCAGATTGACTAAGATGACAGGAAAAGATAATGATGAATGTTGGATGGGATGTGGAAAAACTGGGACACTGATACATTGTTGGTGGAACCGTGAACGGATCCAAACATTCTGCAGAGCAATTTGGAACTATGCTCAAAAAGTTATCAAACTGTGCAAACCCTTTGACCCAGCAGTGTTTCTACTAGACTTATATCCCAAAGAGACTTTAAAAGAGGGAAAGGGACCCACACATGCAAAAAAATTTGTGGCAGTTCTTTTTGAAGTAGAAAGAAACTAGAAAGTGAGTGGATGCCCATCCGTTGGAGAATGGTTGAATAACTTATGCTATATGAATGTTATGGAATATTATTATTATATAAGTAAAAGTAAGCAGGATGATTTCAGAGAGACCTGAAAAAACTTGCATGAACTGATGCTAAGTGAAATGAGCAGAACAAGTAGGTTGCACACAGCAACAGCAATATTATATAATGATCAATTCTGATTGGTGTGGCTATCTTCAACAATGAGATGATTCAGACCAGTTCCAATGGTCTTGTGATCACAAGAACCATCTACACCCAGAGAGAGAGGATTATGAAAACTGAGTGTGGTTCACAACATAGCATTCTCACTCTTTTTGTTGTTGTTTGCTTGCATTTAATTTTCTTCATCATTTTCTTTTCTGGTTTAATTTGCTTTTTCTTATGCAACAAGACAATTGTACAAATATGTGAGTATATATTGGATTTAACATATATTTCTACCATGTTTAATATATATTGGACTACTTGCCATCTAGGGGAAGGGAATGGGAGAAGGGGTGGAAAAACTGGAACACAAGAATGTACAAGGGCTAATGTTGCAGAATTATCTATGCATATATTTTGAAAAATAAAAAAGCTTTAATAAAAATAAAAAGAGTATAATAGAATCTTTTAAAGAAATCATATAAGAAATTTTTTTAAATACTGAAAATCTAAGCGAAAATATTTAGAGCAATATAATTCATAGAAGATAGAGAAACTCATTTTTCAAACCAACTAAATATATAATAGACAAGATCTAATACTTTGCCATCAACCAAAACAATTTGCAACCAAGCAGGAAGAAAGCTTCTTCAAACCAAGGAGAAACAGTCTAAATCATGAAAAATTTGCTTTCATTGATGAGAAATGAAATCCTACAAAATTATATTCTTTTAAAAAAAAGGTAATTGAGTATGTTCACACTCCCCCAAAAACATGTACAACAGCACTAATTTTAAGAATTAGGTATGTGTGTATAATATATTGTGTGATTAGTGCAGATCCAAGAGTCTATTATCTTAATAACTATTTTTCCATTAAATTAAATTTTAGCTACACAAAGTGGATCAAATCTGCAGGACCTCTCACATATATTTCTTTAGATTGTGCAGCAGAAAAAACTTTAGGTGTGCTTTTCTACCTTTCAGTTTTTATTTGTTTTATGTTTTTTTTTCCACTTACATTATTATAATAATGATGTATTACATCCCTATACTGATTGTTTCACTTCAAATCAGTTAATATGATAAAAGATCAAAGAGTTGAAGAAAAAGAAATACAATTCAAATGAGCCAATTTAGATAATCCATTTTTGTTCATTTTTAATGATATATGTAGTCTAGTAAGAAATAATAAATATTTTGATTTGACATATAATGGTATTGAGAATAAAGTAACATTACTGTTTTGCTTGTTACAACTTTGAAAAAATCAGTTAATATGTCTTTTTATTCTTCTGTCTTCATTATGCCCGGAATTTCTGTTACATCAGTTTAACCACTTGCTTAGTCATTCACTAAATGACAAAGGATTTCCAAAATGATTACACAAGTGTATAGCTTTTTCTATAATGCAAGAGTAAATGAGTTTACTTCTATCACTCCAATGTTGAGTATTTCTAGCTGGTGAAATTTTTTACTCTCATGCATGTCTCCACAACCAAGATAAAAGTCCCCTTAAAAAACCCAAGCAAACATTCATCCTAACAAAGCATTAAATATATTAAAATAGTTTATCTAACTTGGCAAAATATATATCTGATCCAATAAAGTCAAAAGAAAAATTCCCTGCTTATTGTGTCACAAATTTTTGGGTATTTTGAGTATTTGAGTATTACCCTAATGTTGTAGATTGTGTGCCAAGAAAACTAGAGGATCTCAATAGCTTCAAATAATATTTGAACTAATAATGATAGTTTTCATTTGCATTCTTATTTGAAGTTCATAATGCATATTTCCCTCATAACAACCCCAGGAAGATAGTATTGTTAAATTATTTTAACTTTGGAGATGAGGTGATTTGCCCAGATACATATATCTTTCAAATGTTTAAAGTTCTATATTGTCTCTGAACTTCTGTTTGTATCCTTGATGTGTTTTTGTAAATAGCTCTTCAAATTAAAAGATAAAGATGTCACTAGCATATTGGCGAAGAAATAGAAAAGTAGATCAATAAAAGAGTGTAAAAGTGATATGGAGCAGAAAATAAATATAATTTACATTTTACAAGTGTAGACACAATATTTTGTAATTACAATTTATTATTTTGTTTTAAAATTTTGGGGGGAAATTGGAAAACAGTACAACAGAAACTGAATATAGACCAATTCCTTATACAATTTACCAAGTTATGGTCAAAATTGCTCCATGGCCTAGATATAAAGTGAGTTTACAAGAAAATTAGAATAGAATATATTATTCATCAAATTTATAGATAAGGGAGTAATTTATTAATAAACAAGTAAAAGAATTATAAAGCAACGGTCATCAAAATCATTTGGTATTGGCTAAGAAATAGACTAGTTGATCAGTGGAATAGGTTAGGTTCACCACAGGACAAAATAGTCTATAACTTTAATAATCTAGTGTTTGACAAACCCAAAGACCCCAGCTTTGGAGATAAGAATTCACTGTTTCACAAAAACTGCTGGGAAAATTGGAAGTTAGTATGGGCAGAAACTAGGCATTGATCCACACTTAACACTATACACCAAGATAAGGTCAAAATGGGTTCATGATCTAGGTATAAAGAATGAGATTATAAATAAATTACAAGAACATAGGGTGGTTTTCCTCTCAGACCTGTGGAACAGAAAGGAATTTGTGACCATATAAGAACTAGAGATCATTATTGTTCACAAAATAGAAAACTTTGATTATATCAAATTAAAAAGCTTTTGTACAAACAAAACCAATGCAGACAAACTTAGAAGGGAAGCAATAAACTGGGGAAACATTTTTACAATCAAAAGTTCTGATAAAGACCTTATTTTAGAATATATAGAGAATTGATTCTAATTTATAAGAAATCAAGCCATTCTCCAATTGACAAATAGTCAAAGGACATGAACAGACAATTTTCTGATGAAGAAATTGAAACTATTTTTAGCCATATGCAAAGATGATCCAAGTCATTATTAATCATAGAAATGCAAATGAAGACAACTCAGAGATACCACTACACACCTGTCAGATTGGCCAGGATGACAGAAAAAGATAATTCTGAATGTTGGAGGAGTTGTGGGAAAACTGGAACACTAATGCATTGTTGGTGGAATTGTGAACGGATCCAACCATTTTGGAGAGCAATTTGCAACTATGCTCAAAAAGTTATCAAACTGTGCATACCCTTTGATCCAGCAATGTTATTACTGGGCTTATATCCCAAAGAGATCTTAAAGAAGGGAAAGGGACCTGTATGTGAAAAAATGTTTGTGGCAGCCCTTTTTATAGTAGCTAGAAACTGGAAACTGAATGGATGTCAATCAATTGCAGAATGGCTGAATAAGTTGTGGTATATGAACATTATGGAATATTATTGTTCTTTAAGAAATGTCCAGCAGAATATTTCAGAAAGGCCTGGAGAGACTTACATGAACTGATGCTGAGTGAAGTGAGTAGGACCAGAAGGTCATTGTACACTTCAGCAACAATACTATATGATGATCAATTCTGATGGACATGGCTCTTTTCAACAATGAGATGAACCAAATAATGAAGAGAACCAGCTACACCCAGTGAAAGAACTATGGGAAATGAGTATGAGCCACAACATAGCATTTCTACTTGCTCTGTTTTTGTCTGCTTGCATTTTTTATTTCCTTTTCAGGTTATTTTTACTTTATGTCTTAGTCCAATTTTTCTTGTGCAGTGAAATAACTGTATGGATATGTAAACATATATTGTATTTAACATATACTTTAACATATGTAACATGTATGGGTCTACCTGCCATCTAGGGGAGGGAGTTGGGGGGAAGGAGGGGAAAAGTTGGAACAGAAGGTTTTGCAAGGATTATTGCTGAAAAATTACCCATGCATATATCTTGTAAATAAAAAGCTATAATAATAATAATAAAGACGTAATAGGGAATAAATAGTACAGAAATGGGGGGGTTATTATAGATGGTTTATCAGATAAAGGTCTCATCTTAAATAAAGAATTTTAGCAAATCTAAAAAAAAAGTCATTCTAGGCGTTATAGAGACAGAGCTAAGATGGCAGAGTGAATCCAGGAACCTCTTAAATTTCTCCCACTTTCCCTCAAAATCACATGAAAAACAAATCTCTGAATAGAGTCTGGAACAACAGAATCTATGAAGAGATTGGTTAAAACAATTTTCCAGCTCACATTGGTTAAAAATGACTTCAAGAAAGGTCATTCTCAATGGGATAAAAAGGGGATGCTCTGTTTATTTCTGAAGGTGTCCAGGAAAGCCAGTGAGAGGATTTTAATAACAAGTGAAACAGTAATGGAAGCCTCTAATCATGGCTCAGTTATACAATAGCAGAGCAGACAAGTGGTGAAGCCTTAAGTTCCAAACAGAAGGCAAATTGTTAACTTGAGAAAGAGGAAACCACAGGGAAGATTAGGTAGGGATACACTTAGAACTGTAAGCAAGACAAAATTACAAGAAGCACTTTGCTCAAAGCCAAGACTCAAAGCTGCATGAGAATCTTGGGACAGCACCCTCTGTGGCCCAGAAGCATATCTCTACTTTAAAAGTCAAGAAATCAGAGAAAGAAGGAAAGAAAATGAACAAGAAACAAAAAAGAACCTTAACAAAGAAAGCAAATATGGTTAAAGGAAAGACCAAAATACCAACTCAGAAGAAGACAAAATTCCTGCATTCAAAACCTCAAAGGGGGACATGAATTGGTCTCAACCCAAAGATTTTATTTGAAGAATTCATAAAGGATTTAAAAATCAAATAAGAGAAGAAATAGAAGAAAAATGGGTATAGGTATGCAAGAGAAAGTAAGTAGCTTAGAAAAGGAAAATAATTTCTTAAAAAAAAAAAATGCTATTAGTCAAATACAAAGGAAATACCACTGAAAAAAAATCAATCCCTTAAAAATATAATTGGCCAAATTAAAAAAAACTAAATTAAATGACATTTTAAAAGTAGAATTAATCAAATGGGAAAATAAACTAAATAAAACATATATTAAAAAATAGAATCAGGCAAAGGGAAACTAAAGACTATGGGACATCAAGATTCAGTCAAATAAATGAAAAAGAATGAAAAAATAGTAATAAATGAAAAGTATCTTGTGAGAAAAAAAAAAAAAAAAAAAAAAAAAAAAACAGCTGACCTGAAAACAGATCCAGCCAAGAGAGAAAATTTAAAAAGATATTGGACTGTAATGGGCTGAGGTTTGAGTTGATGCACTGAGGTCCCAAGTACGTGAAGCTAAATAGTAATTGGGCTATACTCTATTAATATATATGATTGGATAAAGAATGGTCCCTGCTCACTCTCCCTGCAAGTCCTGATGTGTTGTATAGGAAATGACGATTTTGGTGGGTGGAGGCAGAGAGGTAGACAGGAAGAGAAGCTGGGGGAGATTGGGCCTGTCTGAGACCTAAGTTGCTGGTTGTGTGGCTGCTGGTCGAGCTAGCTTCTTGACTCAGCTGCACACATTGCTATCGCCGATTCTCTTCCACCTCCGATCCTTCTTCACTGAGAATAAAGACTGATGGTTTTCCCCTAACCTGAATTCCTGTCTCTTGTCCATTTAAAAATACACGATCTTCACATTTGGCGCCCAACGGTGGGAAACCAAGGACTGAAGAAGTTCCGTGACCAGGAACTTGGGTGAGTATTGTTAATAGACAAATAAGGAACTTATTTTCTTAAAAACTAAACCAGTAATTTTTTTTAAAATGGGACAAAGGCTAGCTAAAGACTTCCATCCTGCCCCTAACCCCACCCAAGAGGGGCTATAGGAAAGCATGCTTAAGCTGATAGAAATATGGGTTATTTATAACTTGGGAACAGATATGAGATTTGTGGGTATATTAAACTGCATCTCCACTTGGTTGTAGAGGAGGACAGATCTCTCCAGATAACTGGTCCTGGGTTGACAAGAGATGTCCATGCATTTCAGAGAATGTGGTCCCTATTCAATTTCCATCAAGGTATTTTATTTATACATATATTTCAGTTAGCACTAAGAATCCCTAGAAGAAAGAAAACCCATGGTTTCCTTCCCACTCCCTCCCTCAAATTAGCCATGATATTAAGGAGGAAGACAATGAATAGATTAATGACCATATCCCCACAGGGCATGGAGACTTAAGGAGCAAGGGTGGGTGACTCTTTCCCCAATCAGGAGGCAGCTTCCAGCCCCACCCCAGGAGCAAGGATTGACCCCCTTCCACCTTAACCCCCCTCCGGGAATGGAGGGAGGAGGGGCAGGGAGGGGGGGGACAAGCACCCAGCACCTCCCCACCAGCATCCAATCAGAGCAGACCCCCAAGAGGGCTTTAATGAAGGCCAAAAGAAAAGGGTGGGACATCTGGGGAGCTTCCAGCCACCTTGTTTCCTGTAATTTCCCAGTCTAATGCCCTTTGGGTCAACAAAGTCGAAGATACTTCCCCTTTTAAGTAGAAACATTAAAGATCTTAAAAAGGTTTTGACTTCATGGGCCACAAATCAGCTTGTTAAGATGTTGTTACAGAATTTGGCTTTTGAAATTTGACTTTGATGACTGGAAATCTATAGCAAGGGTATGCCTTAGAACCTGGACAAAAATTACATGTGGCTTTTGAATAAAGTGGTTTAGGATACAAGCCCAACCAAAAATAGTCAAAATGTTGTTCATGCTTGTTCACCTATGACCTACTACAATATAGGTCCAATGCAGACCACAGCACAGGTTAATTATTCAGTAGGCATATGAGCAAATTGTTAAAGAAGCTATCAAAGCGTGGGGCTTGATTCACAAAAAATGACAAAGGTGAGGCCTTCACAAAATAATGCAAGGGCCAGAGAGCCCCTTTTGGTTGACTTTTGGGGACGTTTGCAGACGCATCACAAAACTAATGGGGAAAACCAACAAAGATGTTTTAATAAGGCAACTTCAAGGAAAAATGCTAATTAAGGTGTGCAGAAGGATTATACTAGGGACCTAAGGATGTCTTTAGAAGAAGGTTCATAATAGTTGTGCCACAGTGGGGCACAAATGCCTTTTTATAGCCAGACTAAGATGCAGATTCCCAAGATCCCAACATGGGTAGACAGGGCCCCTTCCGGCAAGGGATTTAGAGAGAAGTCAATGCTTTCAGTGTGGTAAAAGTAGGCATCTGAAAGCTCAACATTTCTATAGAGGGAGGGAGAAAACAGGGTGGGGAGAAAAGACCCAGTATCCCATGTCCAAATGGCAAAGAGGCTTCCCCATTGAGCCTCAGGAATGTAGGGAAATTTCAGGGAACGGATGAGGGGCCCAGCACCAGGGCCCCAGGAAAACACGTGGGGCAAGGGATGGCAGCCAATGGTGCACCCAGAGAGGGCCTAGACGGCCAATACCCCCAAATGACCAATCAGCCAGGAAGCCTTAAGGATGGCAGAAAGGATTACACAATCAATCAGCCAGGAAAACCTGATGGAAGAAAGGACAAAGGGAGAATAGAGTTGGGTGCAGTTGAGACAACTGGAGAAACCCTGGACAGGTGGAAATCCCCCCTTCCAGCCTATGGATCCCTTTTTCCTCCAGGCACAAGGCTTGACCATTTTACCTCCTTGAGAGTACATACAAAACAGTGTCCATCCACATACTGGATGTGGGAAACTGGGGAATATGTAGATAATATCCCAGTCACCAATAAGGGGAGACAATTGTGTGACTTATCACCCAGGAGAAACAGTAGAATAGGTTTACCCACAGAATCCTAATTAACAGCCTGGTGATAGTCACCCAGATTCTGATTCCAGATCACAAAATCCAGCAATTTACTGGACGTACAACGACCGACCTTATGCTCCACAATCTATATAAAATGGCCTTCCCAATTAAAGGATTGGTAGACACTGGTGCAGATCGGATGGTTTGAAGGGTGCCAGCTCCCAGTCACTGGCCAAAGATTAAAGCAGACAAACATGTCTGGTGTAGGAGGGACCAATAGCAGCTGGAAGAAAGGCTTCCTATGAGATGGACTTTTGAAGGCAAAACAGGAGTTTTTACTCCTTTTTTATAGTTGAAAAAATCCCCATCAATCTGTGGGGAAGAGACGTTTTACAGCAATTAGGTTAAAAAATGAGTACTTTGGTTTTTTTAAGCAGGGCTGCTGTTGAAGGCCTCAACACTTTCACCTGTTCCTATCCAATGGAAAAACTGATACAAAAAGTGTGGATAGAACAGTGGCCCTTGGAAAGATAAAATTCAGGCCTTATTAGATATAGTACAGGGAGCAGCTTTTGACCAAGGACACTTAAAACCTTTCTAAGTCCTTGAATTCCCTTTAGTGTTTGTTGTGGAAAAGAAATCTTGGAAAAATGGAGGATGTTAAGGATTTAAGAAAAGTGAATGAACAGATGGAAACTTATGGGAACTCTTCAGCTCTGGACTTCCATCTCCTACTCAGTTGGCTAGGAGAATGGCCTCTTTGGGTCATTTAGATATTAAGGATTGTTTTTATTCTATCCCTCTTGGATAAGAAGGATATGAAAAGATTTTGCCTTTTTAGTGCCCAACGTTAACTTAGCTGAGCCTTATAAAGATAAGGGAATGGACAGTTTTGCCACAGGGAATGAAAACAGCCCCATTATGTGTCAAATGTATGTTTTGCCGTTATTGTCTAAAAGAAAAGATTCCCAAAAGTTATGCTATTATTATTAATGGATGAATTTTGGGATGTGCAATTTGAGGAACAAATGTTAGAGGGCATGTTAAAAAGACTATAGAAAACACTAAGGAATTATAAAATTATAATAGCACCAGAAAAATTCAAAGACATGCTCCTTTTCAATATTTAGGATAAGGAAGTATACCCTAAAGGGCCAATTCAAAAACTCTCCTTAAGAAAACAGAAAAGCTAAAACATTGAATGATTTTCAGAAATTATAGGAGATATCCAATTGGATGCGGACCAGTATTAGGTTTGACTACCTACCAAAGTTACAATTCGTTATATGACATTTTAAGGGGGAGCCATGCTTTAAATTCACCCACGCCAGCTTATAAAAGAAGCTCAAGAGGCTTTGGAGAGAAGTTGAACTGGCTTTTATCCAATGTGGTTGGAAAGAGTCACCCAAAACCCTTGAGATATGGGTTTTTGCCAAAAAGAGGGACCTCCACAGCAGTCCTTCATCAAGGACACAGTGTGATAGAGTGGGTGGAACCTACTGGCACAAACCAGAACAAAGCCTTACTCCCTACCCAGTGCTTGTGGTTAGAATTTTATTAAAGGCCGCAAAGGAGGGTACAATTATCTGGGAAAGACCTGACAAGAATATACAATTTTTATACCAATACACAAATTAATTGTGTGTTGTGAGACCATCCCAGAGTGGCAAATTTTATTAGCCATGGCTCCAAATTTTTTTACATGGGTCTAAAAGATAACTAACATTTTAAATTGGCGATGGACTCTTGAAGAAAAAGTTTCCTAAAGTTCCTTCCTTCAAGGACCAACTATCTTCACGGATGCATCCAAACAGAATATTTTGCTTGTGTACCTCATGATCTAACTATAAAGAGAGTAGTCAGACCTCCTTTCAGTCAACTCAGCAGAATGAATTGTAGTGATCATTCTAGCCCTTACTTATTATCCAGAGACATAAAATATAATATCTGAATCGGCCTATTCAGTAGGTGTGGCAAAGAATTGCCACAGCCCAAATAAAAATTTGTAGTCTCAATATATCACTTTTTTAAGAAACTTCAAGAGCAAGTGAGAAAGCATCCAGGTAAGATATTACATGTCCATTCTCATAGTGGACTTCCAGGTCCCATATTTGATGACAATTCAAAGATAGCTTTCTAACTATGTTGGTCAATACCCCTTTGTTCCAAGAAGGTCAGGCATCTCATTCTAAATATCATCAGGCTGCTCGAGCTTTACGTTTACAATTTGGAATAACAAGAGAGGAAGCTAGGAGCATAGTAAAAGCCTGTACGGCTTGCCTTCCTTTCCACGCTCCTACACTGCCTCCAGGGAAGAACCCTCGTGGTTTGAGACCCAATGAAATCTGGCAAATGGATGTGACCCATTAGAAATCTTTTGGTCGTCTATCTTTCATCCATGTTGTGGTAGACACCTTTTTGGGATTCACTTTTGCAATGCCAGCAGCAAAAGAGACAGCCCGAGTGGTCACTGAATTCCTCATACAAGCATTTGCCATTATGAGTTTGCCACAAGCAATAAAAACAGACAATGGTCTTGCTTATATTTTGAAACATTTTGCACACTTTTGTGCACAGTATAAGATTTTACACACCACGGGCATACCTTTCAATCCTCAAGGACAGGCAATAGTGGAGAGGAGAAACAGAGATATTAAGACACTACTCCAAAACAAAAGAAAGGGGGAGTCACAGGTAACCCTAGAGAATTTCTAAATCTAGCTCTTTATACTATTAACTTCTTGATTTTTGACAAAGATGCACTGGCTCCGGCAGATAGGTTTTATAACCCACCGGAAGGTCAGTGTCCAGTGCGAGCAGCTCCACTATCTTTAGATAATCGCCAGGTGATGTGGAGAGACCCAGAAAGTGGTGAATGGAAAGGACCAGATAGGCTAACTGCTTTGGGGAGAAGGTTTGCTTGTATCTCTACAGGTGGAGAAGGAATGAGATGGGTGCCAACGAGCCATATTCGCCTTGTCCATTGCAGAGAGACGGAGCAGACCTTTGAAACAAAGGAGAAAACCCAAGAAATATCGGGTGGTGCTGTTGCTGATTGTGCTCACCATTGAAAGAGCGTGGCAGTTATGGTGTTTGACTCATGGACATCAGAGATTGTTGGACTTCAAAACCCTCAGGAATCATTGGATTCTCTGAGCCATAGGACTCTAAAACCCTCAGGAATCATTGGATTCTCTGAGACATAGGACTTGAAAACCCTCAGGAATCATTGGATTCTCTGAGACATGGGACTTGAAAACTCTCAGGAATCATTGGATTCTCTGAGAAATGATAAGACTGTTACAGGACTTCAAAATCTGCTGGAATCATTGGATTCCCTAACACATAAAAAGACTTTTGCAGCACTTCAAAAACTCAGGAGGATCATTGGATTCCCTGACATGTGAAGCAATGGACAATAGATTGGTTTTGGACTATCTCTTGGCTGTTGAAGAAGGTGTATGTGTGACTGTTGTTTACATACCCACCTTCTAGGACTTCTGGTGATCTTTTCCAACACCATGTTGATTTATGTTGTTTGCTATTCCGCTACTTGCGTGTAAAATTCATGTTTGTTACACCACATTGAGCCTGCACTGACTGAGGGGAGGGTCATCCCTAATAGCCTCTGCGTTATTGCTATGTGCTTGTGTAATACCTCCCATGCTGATGGGTTTGTGCATAATAAGACCCTTCAGCCCAGAAACCCGCTAGCAAACCCCATTTCCCTTTGGTGCTTTTCATCTCCCTTCCTGAGATGTCAGGTAGGGCGTGACCATCTCCTTTTTAGTGCTTTCACCGCCTTTTCTGAGAAGTCAGGGAGGCTGTGATCACCTCATTTTCAGTGCTTTCACCTCCTTCTCTGAGAAGTTAGGAAGGCTGTGATCACCTCCCCTTGGGGGCTCTGACCTCCCTGAGGAGTCAGGGATGGCATGACCACCTGTGTTCTAAAATAAAAGAAAGCGGGAGATGTAATGAGCTGAGGTTTGAGTTGATGCACTGAGGTCCCAAGTACGTGAGGCTAAATAATAATTGGGCTATACTCTATTAATATATATGATTGGATAAAGAATGGTCCCTTCCCACTCTCCATGCAAGTCCTGATGTGTTGTAGAGGAAACGACGATTTTGGTGGGTGGAGGCAGAGAGGTAGATAGGAAGAGCAGCTGGGGGATATTGGGCCTGGGTTCGAGACTCTGAGCTGCTGGTTGTGTGGCTGCTGGTCAAGCTAGCTTTTTGACTCAGCTGCACACATTGCTATCGCCAATTCTCTTCCATCTCCGATCCTTCTTCACTGAGAATAAAGACTGATGGTTTTCCCCTAACCTGAATTCCTGACTCCTGTCGATTTAAAAATACGCGATCTTCACATTGGACTACCTGAAGGCCATGACAAAAAAGGGGGTAGGATAGCAGTTTTCAAGTTTTTGAGGAAAACTGCCCTGATATTCTAGAAATAGAGGGTAAAATAGTCATGAAAGGAATTCATCCACCTAAAAATCATCATTGCAAAACTCCAAAAATATAAGCTCAAGGAAAAAAAAATATTGCAGGTAGCCAGAGGGAAAAAAAAATCAGTTATCTAAGAATCCCAGTCAGGATTACATAGGATTTAGTAGTTTCTACTACAAAGGTTCAGAAAACCTGGAATACCATAATTGGAAGGCAAAGGTCCTTGAATTACAACCAAGATCAAGTACCTAGTAAGACTAAGCACCATTTTTCAAGGGAGAAGATGGGTCTACAATAAAATAGGGGACTTTCAATCATTTCAATGAAAAGACCAGAAATAAACAGAAAATTTGATCTACAGATACAGAACTCAAAAGAAATATGGAAAGATAAATAGGAAAAAAAATTTTACTTAAAGGTTAAACTGTTTACATCCCTATGTGTGAAGATGATACTTGTAACTTTTGAGAATTGTATCTTTCATTACTGCGGTTACAGGGAGCCTATATAGACAGAGAGAGTAGGCGTAAATTGATTCTTATGTGATGATATTAAAGAAAAATATATTAAGTTATGGAAATAGGATTGTATTGGCAGAAAAAGGAAGTGGAAGAAAAGGGTAAATTATATCACATGAAAGGCATAAAAGACCTAGTAGAAGGGAAAGAAGGGAGTGGCATGAATGTTTTTTAAAGCTTAATCTCAACAATTTGGCTCAAAGAAGAAATAACATATACACTCAGCTGAACATAGAAATGTATCTTCTCTGATATGGAAGAGGGAGGAGAAAAAGGAGTACAGAAATACTAATAGAAAGGGGTAAGGAGAGCGAGAAGGAGTGATAGAAGGGAAGATAGGTTGAGGGAGCAGTTGATCAGAAACAAAACAATACAAAGGAGAAACGGGATGGGCAGAGATCAAAGTACACATTAGAAGAGAAAGTAGGATGGAGGGAAATACAAAGGTAGTACTTATAATTGTGAATGTGAGTGGGATGAACTCTTCCTTAAAACAGAAGTGGATAGCAGAGTGGATTAAAAAACCGAATTCTATTATATGGTGCTTATAAGAAACATATTTGAAGCAGAGAGATACACACAGAGTAAGTGTAAAGTACTAGTACAGAATATATTATGCTTTGTTAAAGACAAGAAAAGCAAAGATAACAATTCTGATCTCAGACAAAGCAAAAACAAAAACAGATCTAATTATAAGAGATAGGGAAGAAAGCTACATCATATTAAAAAGTACTATAAACAATAAAGTAATGACACAGTAACCAAATTCTTAGAGAAGTTAAGTTAATTCAAACAAATAGATGAAAAACTATGTTGGTGGGGGAATCTCAATTTCTCCTTCTCAAATTGGATAATCTAACTCAAAATAAGTGAGAGAAATTAGGGAAATTAATAGAATTTTAGAAAACATATAAGATAGACCTTTGGAGAAAGCAGAACGGGAGTAGAAAAGAAAATACCTTCGATACAGTGATATATGACACCCAAACTAAATATATATCTTTTGCTAGGGCATAAAAAACTCACAATCAGATGGAGTAATGCATAAATATAAAATGTGTCTTTTGCACATACAGTTTAAAAAGGAAATTATATTCAATTGAGAACCAGGGTAAGAGAAACCAAAAACCAATTAGAAATTAAACAATCTAATCCTAAAGAATAAATGAGTCAAAAAACAAATCATAGAAACAATCAATAATTTCATCTAAGAGAATGACAATAACAAGAAAACATACCAAAACTTATGGAAGTCAAAGCAGCCTTGGGGGAAATTTAATATCTTTAAATACTTATAGGAATAAAATAGAGAAATGGACATCAATGCATTTGACATGCATCTAAAAACCCAAGAAAACAAACACACGAAACACCCCCAATTAAATGAGTAATTTGAAGATGGAAGAGCTGTCTTGGCAGAGGGTAGATAGGTCTATGTTTAATCTCTTCCTGGCTTCCCTCAGATCAAAACCAGATCAAGTGCCTGAATAGGTTTTAAAGTGCCAGAACACACAAATACTTGGAATGCAACAAATTTCCAGCAGAATAAATTAGTAAAGAACTTCAAAAAAAAAGTTTGTCTCAATTAGGCAAGAAGGGAGATGGCCCAGTACAGGTGCAACCCACAGAAGTCTCTGATAGCTGGGAGAATCTATTGGGAGGCTCTTAGTCAAAATATACCTTCATTGGTTACTATGTACTGGTTTATAAACCAAATAATTTGGAGACTAACTGTAAGACCTGCTACTACAGAAAGCAAATTGTGAGTTCCTAAACTACAGCGTAACATGGGAATTGGCCATGCCTATCCAGCACCGGAAGGAAACCACCAGCATGGCCCCAGAACAACATGAAGCCACACCTGTACAGGAAGCTTGAGACGATCTCCCCTTTGCCCTAAGAGAAGATCTCAACCTTTTAAATGAGCAAAAAAGAAAAAAAGAGCTCTGATCACAGATGGCTTTTTTGGAGATAGAGAAGAACAGACCTCAAACCCTAAAGAAAGTATGATATAAATTGGTTGTCAACTCAAAAGGCTGTCTTGGAAGAATTCAAAAATATCTTTAAATAAGTTAAAAGAAAAATGGCAAAAGGAAATGAAGCATTCCAGGAGACTTTGGAAGAGGAAACAGAGATTATTAGAAGAAAACTCTTTAAAAAATAGATTTGGCAAAATGGAAAAAGAAAAGTCCTTGAAAAGCAGAAGTGGTGAAATGGAAAAGGGTAACAGCTTTCTAAAAATAGATTTGGTGAAATGGAAAAAAAATGAACAAAACAACTCATCTATAAGTCCAATTTGCCAAATGTAAAAGGAGATTAAAAAAAGCTAACTGAGGAAAACAATTAACTAAGAACAACAATTGAACAAATGAAAGTGAATGACTCAATTAGAGTCAAACTCAGTTAGACTCAAAAATCACTCAAACAAAACCAAAGAAAAAATGAAAAATAGAAGAGAATATAAAATATTCCATTGGAAAAACAACTGACCTGGAAAATAGGTCCAGGAGAAACAATCTAAGAATTATTGGACTATCTGAAAACCAAACAAAAACAAGAGCCTAGATAACATCTTTCAAAAAAAAATCATCAAAGAAAATTCCAGAAAACTAGTCATTGAAAGAATCCACCAACCACCTCCTGAAAGAGGCCCTAAAATATCATAGCAGAATTTCATAATAATCAGAACAAAGGGAAAATACTGCAAGCAGCCAGAAAGAAATAATTCCCATATCAAGGAAGCCTAATCAGGATTAGCCAAGACCTAGCATCTTCAATTTTAAAGGATGAAAGAGTCTTGATCTTCAAATACAAAATTCACAAGAAGCATAAAAAGATAAAAATGAAAGAAAAAATTACTTTTTTAAAGGTTAGAAATTTACATCCCTACATGGGAAGATGATATGTTTAACTTTACAGAACTTTTTCTTTGTTAGGAATATACTCAGAGCATGTAAATATAATTTGGCTTTGATATGATGATATAAAAAAATAGGAGTAGAAAAGGGATTGTACTTGAATAAGAGAAAGGGGGATGTAAAATGGGTTAAATTATATCACATGAAGAGACAAAAAGGACCTATTATAATAGAGGAAGAGAAGAATGAGGGATAAACTTTAATCTCAATGAATTTGGCTCAAAGAGAGAATATAAGATATTTTTGATAGAGAAATTTGACTCATACTATAAAGAATTAGGATGGGAAAGGAAATGGGGAGGCTAATAGAAAAGATAACAGAAATAGAAAAGAAAACAGATAAGAAAGGGAGGAGGGTTTGTAAAAGGGAAGCACTGATTGAGGGAGGTGGTAGTCAAAAGGAAAACAGTGGGGATGAGGGAAAGAGCAAAGTATACTTTTAAGACAATAAGATGGCAGAAAATATATTTAGAAATTGTGATTGTGAATATGAATGGGATAAATTATTCCATAAAATAGAAGCAGAGAGCAAATAGGATTAAAAGCCAGCATTATGATGTTTACAAAAAGCACATTGTAAGCAGAGTAAAGGTAAAAATCTGGAACAGAATGTATTCTGCTTAAGATTAAGTAATGAAATCAGGAGTAGCAATCCTGAAATCAGATGAAAGAAAAGCAAAAATATTTTTGATCAAATTAAGAGAGATAATGAAGGAAACTTCATTTTACCAAAGGGTACCATAGAATTAATATATCAACACTAAACATATGCACCAAGAGGCAGCTAGGTGGTATAATAGATACAGCACCAGCTCTGAAGTCAGGAGAATCTGAGTTCAAATCTGGCCTCAGACTCTTAACACTTCCTAGCTTTGTGACCTTGGGCAAGTTACTTAACCCCATTTTCCTCAGCAAAAAAATAATAAATAAATAATGAACATAATGCATCAAGTGCTATAGCATCCAAATTCCTAGAGGAGAAGTTAAGAGAGATGCAAAAAGAAAAAGGCAGGAAAATTATAGTAGTGGGATATCTCAAACTGGTTCTATCAGAACCAGATAAATCAAACCACAAAATAAATAAGAAATGTTAAGGAGGTAAATAGAATTTTTGAAAAGTAATGTATGAACTGTCTTTGGAGAAAATTGAATGGGGACAGAAAGGAATATATTATTTTTCTCAGTATTGTATGGAACCCACAAAAAATTAGGTAGAAATTGGAAACTGAGTGGATGCTCTTCAGTTGAGAATGACTGAATGTGGATGTCCTAAATGCAACAAGGGTTTCCATTGGGCCTCAGAATATAGATTGACCCAGGGAAATGAGAAGTGGGGTCCAGCTCCAAGACCTCAAACAAAAAACAGGTGGGGCATGATGGCAGCTGAGGTTTCACCCAGAGAGTCTGTAGAAATTCAGGACTCTGATATGATCAATCAGCAGAGAAGCAATCAGATGGGAGAAAGGGATCACAATTGGGGAGAATACAGGCTTTTCAACCTGACAGAAGGGCAGTGTACAGTGCAAGCATCTCCAATATAATCTCCAAGTGATGAGGAGAAATTCAGAAAGTGGTGAATAGAAGGAACTAGATAGGTTAACTACTTGGGACAAAGAGTTTGCTTGTATTTCTACAGATGGAGAAGAAATCAGATGGCTGCCAACGAGCATCTTGAGAGAGACAGAAAAAGAGAAAACAATCTCAAAACAAAGGAGAAGACCTAAGAAACATTTGACACTGAAAGAGCATGGCTGATAATAATATTGTTGCAGGACTTCAAAATCTGCAGGAATGATTGGATTCCCAGACACATGAAGTAATGGACAATAAATTGGATTTGGACTATTTCTAGGATTTATGGCTATTTTTTTGTTTCATATTGTTTATTATGTAATACCTCCCATGTTAACGGATTTATTTATACCTGTTTCAAGTGACACCCTTCAGAAACCCATTATATCCACTTATCTAGTTTGATTCCCCATTTTCCTTTGGTTTTCATCTCCCTTCCTGAGACATCAGGGAGGGTGTGATCACCTCCTTTTTTTAATGTTCTCACCCCCTTTTCTGAGAGGTCAGGAAGGGCATGATAACTTCCTTTTCAGGGTTCTCATCTCCCTGAGAAGTCAGAGAGGGCATGACCACCTATGTTCTAAACAAAGAACTCTTGTACTTAAAACAAGGATTCTTACAAGGTGTTAAGTCAGTGGAATTGATGAGACAATGGTTATATAATTTAGCATGGTGATTAATAGTTCTCTGAGTCAATATTATTGTTTTAATCTTACAACAAATAATGATTTCCTATTGATATACTGATTGGTTTATACTCAGTGTAGAGCATTTAAGCTGGGACAACTCAACCAGGGGCAGAGCCAGATTCATTCACTTCATCTCACACCACTTTGGTGGCTGTCCTCCTGCTTCCCCTACGGAGACCAATGCCAGTCTGAAGTGCTTCAAAAAGCTGCCCAGCCCCAGTCAAGGAGACAATAAAGAATTTGGATTTTAATACCTGACTATTCTCTACTGAAACAAAGGCTGTTCCAGAGACTCTCAGAAAACCAACCAAGAACACTATATTATGGAATATTATTGTCCTTTATAAAATATTCAGTAGGATGATTTCAGTAAGTCCTGAAGATACTTACATGCACTGATGTGAAGTGAAGTGAACCAAGAAAAGATTGTACCCAGAAATAATATGATTATGCAATGATCAATTTTGAAGAATGAGAATCTTTTCAAAAATGAGGTGATGCTGCCCAATTCCAAAAGGCTTTTGATTGAGAGCCATCTGCATCCAGAAAGAGGGCTGTGGATCATAACATAAACAATTTTTTGTTGTTTGTCTTTTTGTTTTCTTACTTCTTTTCTTTCTTTTTTCTGATATAATTTTTCTTGTGCAACATGACAGAAGTGGAACAATGTCTAAAACTGTTGCACATGTTTTATTTTCAGCCTAAAGGAGGAGGTAGGAGGAAAAAAGGGAAAAAATTTGATAAACAAGATTTTGCAAGGGTGAATGATGAAAACTGAAAATTATCTATGTATATATTTTAAAAATAAAAAGCAAAAAAAAATAAATGCCGAATTTCAAATTCTGAAAATCAAATGAAAGATTAATAAAATTGAAAGTAAGAAAATTAATCAAAGTTTTATTTGATTATAAAAAGAAAAGGGAAACAAAATTTTCAACATCAAAAATGAAAAGGGTAAAAAGGGTCAACTTACCACTAATGAAAAAGAAATTAAAACAATAATTAAGAGTGATTTTGCCCAACTATATGATAACAAAACCGCCAGTCTCATTGAAATAGATGAATATTTATTGAAACATAAATTGACTAGGTGAACAAAAGAGGAAGCAAAACTCTTATATAACCTCAAAATAAAATTTGAATAAGCCATAAGAAAAAAAAAAACAGTCACATGAGTTTGCAAGTGAATTAACTTGTTTTTTATTAAAGAATTTTATTTTCAAAACCTAAAAATGGATAATTTTTCAACATTAACCCTTGCAAAACAGTGCATTCTAATTTTTCCCCCTTCCTCACATCCCCACCTCTAAATGGCAAATAATCCAAAATATGTTAAACATGGTAGAAATATATGTTAAATTCAATATATGCCTCCATATTTATACACTTATCTTGCCACACAAGAAAAATCAAATCAAAAAGGAAAAAATAAATAAGAGAAAAGAAAAGAAAATGCAAGCAAACAACAACAAGAATAGTAAAAATGCTCTCTTGTGAACCACACTCAGTTCCCACATTCCTCGTTCTGGGTTTAGAAGCCTCTCTTCATCACAAGAGTATTTGCAAATGATATGAATCATCTCGTTGTTGAAGAGAGCCATATCCATCAGAATTGATCATGATATAATCTTGTTGTTGCCATGTACAATGATCTCCTGGTTCAGCTCATTTCACTTTGCATCATTTCATGTACGTTGCTCCAGGCCTCTTGAAATCATCCTGATGATTATTTCTTATAGAAAAAATATATTCCATAACATCCATATTTTGTAATTTATTCAGTCATTCTCCAATTTATGGGCATTCATTCACTTTCCAGTTTTTTGCCAGTACAAAAAGGACTGCCATGAACATTTTTGCACATGTGGATCCCTTTCCCTCCCTTGATCTCTTTGGAATATAAGCCCAGCAAAAAGACTGTTGGATCAAAGGGTATGCAGTTTGATAAACCTTTGGGCATAGTTCTAAATTGCTCTCTAGAATGGTAGGATTTATTCACAATTCCACCAACAGTGTATTAGTGTTTCAATTTTTCCACATCCTTTCCAACATCCATCATTATCTTTTCATCTTAGCCAATCTTAGAGGTATGTAATGATCTCTTAGAGTTGCCTTAATTTGCATTTATCTGATCAATAGTGATTTAGAGCACCTTTTTATATGACTAGAAATGGTTTCAATTTCTTCATCTGAAAATTGTCTATTCATATCCTTTGGTCATTTGGAAAATGGCTTGAATTCTTAGAAATTTGAGACAATTCTCTATATAATTTAGAAATGAGGCCTTTATCAGAAGCCTTGAATCCAAAAATATTTTCCCAGTTTATTGCTTTCCTTTTAATCTTGCCTGCATTAGTTTTGTTTGTGATAAAAACTTTTTAATATTGTAATCAAAATTATCTCTTTTTTGATCAATAATGATCTCCAGTTCTTCTTTCACAAATTCCTTCTAATTTTCTTATAATATCACACTTTATGTCTTAATCATGAACCCATTTCAACCTTATCTTGCTATATGATATTAGGTGTGAGTCAATGCCCACTTTCTGCCATACTTATTTCCAATTTTCCCAGCATTTTTTGTCAGATAGTGAGTTCTTATCCCAAAAGCTGGGGTTTTGGAATTTGTCAAACATACAATGCTGTATTCATTGACAGTTTTATCCTGAGGCAAACCTATTCCACTGATCGATACTTTTTCTAAGCCATTACCAAATAATTTTGATAATTGCTGTTTTATAATATAGTTTTAGATCTGTCAGAGCTAGGCATCCTTCCTTTATAGTTTTTCTTTAATTTCCTTAAATTTCTTGACCTTTTTTTTTCTTTCAGATGAACTTTATTGATATTTTTTCTTGATCTGTATATAGTTTCTTGAGAGTTTGATTGGTAGGGCACTAAATAAATAGATTAATTTAGGTTATATTGTCATTTTTATTATATTTGCTTCTACCCAAGAACACTTATTTTCCCAATTGTTTAAATGTGACTTTATTTGTGTAGAAAGTGTTATGTAGTTGTGTACATATAGTTCCTGACTTTGCCTTTGCAGGTAGACTCCTAAATATTTTATATTATCAGCTGTTATTTTAAATTGAATTTCTTTTTGTATCTCTTGTTGCTGGACATTGTTGGTAATATATAAAAATGCTGATAATTTCTGTGGATTTATTTTGTATCCTTGTGACTCTGCTAAAGTTGTGAATTGGTTCTATTAGATTTTTAGTTGATTCTCTAGCATTCTCTAAGTATACCATCATATCATCTGCAAAGAGTGATAACTTGGTTTCCTTGTGACATACTCTAATTCCTTTAATCTGTTTTTCTTCTCTTATTGCCAAAGCTAGCATTTCTAATAAAACATTGAATAGTAATAGTGATAGTGGGCAACTTTTGCAAGTGAATTCTACCAAATATTTAAAGAACAATTAATTCCAATACTATATAAACTATTTGAAAAAATAGGTGAAGGAGTACTGCCAAATTTCTTTTATGATACAAATATCCTGCTGTTTCTATCTTAACCAAGAGGCACATCAAAGAAAAAATTTATAGACAAATATCACTAATGATTATTCATGCAAAATGTTTAAATAAAATATTAGCAAAGAGATTACAACTAATCAGCAAGATAATTCACTAAGGCCAAGTGAGATTTATATAAGGACTACAAGGCTATTTCAGTTTAAGGAAACCTACTGGAAAATTTGGTCATAGCAACAGGAATCATATGATAATTTCAATAATTGCATTAAAAGCTTTTGAAAAAAATCAATGCCTGTTAGTATTTAAAACACTAAAGAGTATAGGAATAAATGGAAGTGTTCTTAAAATCATATGTAGTATCTATCTAAAACCAACCGCAAACATTTGTATATTGGGGAGAAGCTAGATAAATTTCCATAAGATTAGGGATAAAATCAGGACATCCATTATTATCACTATTATTCAACAATATACTAGAAATATTGGCTTTTACAATAAAAAAGAAAGAAAAAGAAATTGAAGGAATTGGAATATGCAATGAGAAGATAAAACTATTACTCTTTGCAGCTAATATGATGTATATTTAGAGAATCCTAAAGATTCAACCAAAGAGCTTTTTGAAGCAATTAACATCTTATCCAAAGCTGCAGGATACAAAATAAAGTTACATCAACCACAGGCATTCCTATAAGTTACCAATAAAGCCAACATCAGGAGATAGAGAAATTCATTTAAAATAATTGTAAACAAAATAAAATATTTGACTATCTATCTGTCAAGACAAACCCAGGAAACATATGAACACAGTTAAAAAATACTTTTCATATGAATAAAGTCAGATACAAACATTTGAAAAAAAAATACCAATTGCTCATGGACAGGTTGAGCTAATATAATAAAAATACCAATTCTACCTATATTAGTATATTTATTCAGCCCCATACTAATCACACTGCCAATATATTATTTTATAAGCTAGAAAAAATAATAAAAATCATCTGGAAGAACAAAAGCTCAAGAATATCAAGGGAATTAATGTGGGAAAAATGCAAAGGACTGTGGTCTTGTGCCAGACCTAATACTCTATTAAAAAGCTGCAGTCAGGCTAAAATGACAGGGAAAGATAATGCAGAATGTTGGAGGGGATGTGGGAAAACAGGGGCACTAATACATTGTTGGTGGAATTGTGAATACATCCAACCATTCTGGTGAGCAATTTGGAACTATGCTCAAAAAGTTATCAAACTGTACATATACCCCTTGATCCAGCAGTGTTACTACTGGGCTTATATCCCAAAGAGATCATAAAGATGGGAAAGTGATCGTGCACTGTATGTGCACGAATGTTTGTGGAAGCCCTCTTTGTAGTGGCCAGAAACTGGAAACTGAGTGGATGCCCTTCAGTTGGAGAATTGATGAATAAATTGTGGTATATGAATATTATGGAATATTATTGTTCAGTAAGAAATTACCAACAGGATGATTTCAGAAAGGCCTGGAGAGACTTACATGAACTGATGCTGAGTGAAATGAGCAGGGCCAGGAGATCATTATATATTTCAACAACAATATTATATAATGACCAATTCTGATGGACCTGGCCATCCTCAGCAATGAGATGAACCAAATCAGTTCCAATGGAGCAGTAATGAACTGAACTAGCTATGCCCAGTGAAAGAACTCTGGGAGAGGACTAAGAACCATTACATTGAATTCCCAATCCCTATATTTTTGCCCACCTGCATTTTTGATTTCCTTCTCAGGCTAATTGTACAATATTTCAGAGTCTGATTCTTTTTGTACAGCAAAATAATGGTTTGGTCATGTATACTTATTGTGTATCTAATTGATACTTTAATATATTTAACATCTACTGGTCATCCTGCCATCTGGGGGAGGAGGTGAGAGGAAGGAGGGGAAAAATTGGAACAAGAGGTTTGGCAATTGTCAATGCTGTAAAGTTACCCATACATATAACCTGTAAATAAAAGGGTATTAAAGAAAAAAAATCTGCAGTCATATAAGTCATCTGTTACTGGCTGAGAAATAGAGTGGTAGATCAGTGGAAATGTTAGATATATAAGAGACAATAATGAATGACTGTAGTAATCTAGTGTTTGATAAACCCAAAGATCCCAGCTTCTGGAGTAAAAACTTAGTGTTTGACAAAAATTGCTGGGAACAATGGAAAATTATATGTTATAAACTCAGCATAGACTTATGTCTCACACCCATACCAAAATAAGGTTAAAATAGATACGTGATTTAGGCATTAAAAAGTGAAAATATAAGTAAATTTAGAGGGCAAGCAGCAATTTGATTATCAGATCTTTGGAAAAGGGAAAAATTTATGGCAAAGAAAGAGTAAGGAACATCAGGAAATGCAAAATGGATAATTTAGAGACAAACAAAACCAACACAACCAAAATTAGAAGAGAAGCAGAAAGATGAGAGTAGTTTTGCAGCCAGTTTTTTATAATACAAGTTTCATTTTTAAGATGTATTAGAAAGCTGAGTAAAATTTGTAATTAATTTATAATTATAATTTATAATAAATGGTCAAAGAAGAATCATTTTCAGATGAAGATATTAAAGCCATTTATAGCTATATAAAAAGATGCTCTAAATCATTATTGACTAAAGAAAGGCAAATTAAAATAAGTCTGAATACCACCTCACACCTCTCAGTTTTGCTATGATGAGAGGAAAAAATAATAACAATGCTGGACATCATGTGGAAAAACTGAGACGCTCATGCATTGTTGGTAGATTTGTGAAATGATGCAACCATTTTGGAGTGCAATTTGGAACTCTACCCAAAAAGCTATAAAATTGTCCATGCCCTTTGATTCAACAGTGCCATTTCTAGGTTTTTTTTCCCAAATAAATCATATAGAAAATATTATACCCAAAAAGTTATTAAACTTCCTATACCCTTTCACCTAGCAATACCCTGCTTGATCTATTTCTGAAGATAATTAAGGGGATAAAAACAATCCACATATTCTAAAATGTTTGCGACTGCAAAAAAAAAAAAAAAAAACCGGAAATCAAATTGAGAATGGTTGTTTAGTTGTGTATATATTGTGATAGAACACTTCTATTCTAAAAGTAATGATGAGCTCAGTGATTTTAGAAAATCATAGAAAGATTTAGATGAAATAATGTAGAGTGAAATGAGCAGAGCCAAGAGATCCTTGTATACAGAGACAAAGAACAACTTTGAGGAAATAAATATTTTTACCATTATAAACACAAAAAATTACAAAAATCATGTGAATAAAGATGCAATTTGTATCTAGAGAAAAAACTCTTAAATAGAAGTATGGAATATTTTACATATATGTGCATAAATATACATATATGTATCCTGAAGGGTGTGCATACAATATATACATACATATGTATACATATGAATGCACATGTGCATGTACATACCAATTCACCTATGCAAACACCTGTATATATGTACATATACACACATATTTACATACATAACTATTTGTATCTAATAGTAGCCAACTCTGGGGAACAGGAGGGAAAAAAGAAATGTACATGGAAATTTTATTATATATTTGAATAAAATAGTAAGTTGTACACAGTAGATTTGCAATCATCATTTTTTATTTTGTGGAAATGCTTGTTTTATTTCATAAGTTAAATATGTATATATATGTATGTATATTTTAGAAGAGGCTTCTCTTTCAATTTTTCATTTCTAGAAAAATTTGAATCGATAGCTCAAAAATGCTTGTTTGGTTTAAGAAAGAGCATGTAAGGAGAAAATAATTTAGTATTTCGTTCATTAATTCTTGAAACATAAACCACAGAGCCACTTTTAAAAATTAGATTATAGCTTAAAAGTGGTCATCAGCTCTAAACTTGTCATTTTACAAATGAAATATATCTGTGACCCAGAGAAATTAAATGATTTATCCAAAATTTCAGAGCCTGTTAAATAAGAGAACTAAAATTAATTTTTTCTAGTTCCTCTTTGTATTGTACTAAAATACTTATTTTTTTATATAAGGTAAAAAACAAAACAACTCTTATAAAAAGAGAAAAATTAGGCAGGATTCATAATTTAATAATACAAATTGCATTAGATTCGGTTGGAATCAAAGAAATTATATCTGAAAATATCTGTAGACATTTCATTTGATGATTTGTGTTCTTTAATTACTGATAACTTGTAATGTTCTTCCCCAATAGAAATATTTTATGAATATTTATTATCCTTTATTTATTCCTTTTTGTCTTTTTTAATCCTTTTTAAATTGAATTCAGTTGTTTATCTATCAGGCTCCTATTTATCCTCCTATTCATTCATTCATTTATTCATGCAAGTCAAATTTTATTTGTGTCTGTTGTATTAATTCATTTAAATCTGTTTATATTGTTACTCATGTATAAAAGGTAAAGTTACTCCTGAGTTTGACATTCTCTGTTAAAAAGAAATTCAGGAATAATATCAATACCAGCTCTGAGTAGAAGTGTTTTTTTTCACTTTTCTAAGTTATAATGAGTGAAAATTCCTTTTCATCTGGGATATAATTTGTCAAATATTGAGACCCTCAAAACAGTTTGAAAGATCATGACCTTCAGCTCTTATAATTATAGCATGACTTAAGCCTACTTCTTTGGCCAGAAAAAGTTCTTGTTAAAGCAGTTTCTATATCATTTGGTCAACTTAAGGTCAAATAACATGAAAGTAAATAGTGCAGTTTTATGAGAAGGAAAGTGTCAAGGCTTATTGCCAGTCTTCCACATCCTGATTTCTGAGTGTTAAAAATAAAACTTAAAAAAGCAAATTTTGTTTTGAATAGTTCCAAATATTTCAGACACAAATCTTTGTTATTAATAACCATGTATGAGTATGTATTTGCTTTTTTTCTTCTGCTTTGCTAATAAGGGTTACACTTCCCCCTCCCCCTCAGTAATATAGTATTGAGCTAAAATTACAATCTTCTTTAAGAACTCAGTCTCTACAGAGACTTCCAATGACTTTCCCTGTATGTCATATCATGTGGTAATTATGACTTCTTCTATGAAACATGAAAACAATTCTCCAAAGAAAGAAAAAAATTAAGAAATCACTTAGTTGTTGTGTCCATGATTTCCAGTAACTGGTTGGTTTGGATGAATTTTAGGGTTACATACTTTTAAAAGAGAACTGATTGAGTTAACTAAATATCTATAGAGAATATTTGCTCCTTAATGATTCTACTTTCCCTCTTTTTTAATTAATGGAGCAATAAGGAGTTAGGGACCCCCAAAAGTATAAGAGCTTTTTATTCATTTATATATATATATATATATATTATTTTTCTAGAAATGAAAAATTGAAAGAGAAGCTTCTTCTAAAATATACATACATATATATATATTTAACTTATGAAATAAAACAAGCATTTCCACAAAATAATTTATAGAGCTATTTATTCATTCATTCATGTATATATATATATGTATATTAACTTATACTTTAGTTTTCCTGCTTTTCTATAACTGTCTTATTGTATTTAGCTTTTCCATTTAGAGAACTCAGATAGAAGTTGCTTCTGGACAGAGGCTATGGCATACATTCTTAAAAATTAATCCACAAAATGTTGTATCATACTACAGACATAGTAGGTACTTAACACTATATATACTTGAGTGTGGGCTGTTATTTCTTAAAATGTCTTTTTGAAACATAAGCTTTGTGTATTCTCATGTAAGATATGGAGAACTATATGGGCATTCTAAAATATAGCTAGAAGGCTTTATTTTCCATATCTCTGTAATTTGGGTTTATTCTCTCTCCTTGGAAGACTATGATTCCTTCCTTAAGGGGAGCAGGGGAAGGGGCATAATTAAATACTCTTTTCTCTAGCATTCTAATATCAGCCTAGAGTGACATATCAGTCCTCATAAATATACTAGTCTAGGGTACAAGTGAAAAAAAAGGCAATTCCCTGGTCTTAGTTTTAAGGATAGCTTCTTGAGATTAGAGACTTCCTTTTTTTGTTTCTTCTTTTTTTCTTTTTCTTCCTTTTTTATTATCCATTTATTCTGTTACTTAGATTAGCACTTGCTTAGCACACAGTAAGCACATATTTTTATTTATTCTTTTCTGATTTTGTGTTTATCTTTTTGCCTTCAATTATACAAAGTTGTTTATGTCTCTCTTTTAATAGTTAGTACTTAGATAATGCTTTAATAATGGTAAGAGGCTTTATATATATATTGGGGTGTTTTTGTTAAAGACTAAAATATGGTCACTTTCTCATTACTTATCAAACTAACTAACCTGACTAATGAAGAGATGGTTTTCTACAAAAAAAAAAAAAAAAAAAAATTGAAAGACAAAATTAGAAAGGGTCTTCTCTTATTGGAGGAAAGTACCGTTTTGATATTGTGAGAAATATGATTAGTATTTGCTTCAACAACCCATAACCAACTCTTGTATCACCCTCCTCAAAATGTTCAAAATCAAATATATAACTTATGTTTTGATATCATGCTCAATAAGAAGATATGTAAAATAAAGGAAAATTTGGAGATCATTGCTGTCATTAATTCAAATCTGTTGGAAGAATATAGGGGGAACTATATGATTATTTAAAGAAGTAATTAAATGCTATTTAGTTTTGTGTTAATTGAATGAAGGAAATGAAACTCATAAATTATCTAAATAATGAGCACTATCAGCCTTTAGTAGTAAGAATTTGATGATAATTTTGGCCAATAATACTCTTTAAAAATTATAAATTTCTGATATACTAATCATAAGCACAAAATTCTTCAAAATTCTGAGATGACCTGAATCATCAAATAAAAGTTAAATGTTTAGTGTAGTTTGGATATTGGGCAATTTATTGCAAAATTCTTTTGGAAATTGGAAACTTGTGGAATTGACTTCAATTCTTCATTTGTTTGGAATTGACTTCAATTCTTCATTTATCAGATTGATAATGCTTGATCATTCCTTGACTGCAGAAGACAATGCTCATTATTAAGGTTGCCCTTACCTACACTGTCAACTTAACTTTATTAGTCCTAAACTGATATTTTGTAGCACCCTAGGGGGTAGGTGGACACACTAGGCCTAAGAGGATATAGTGGAAGATAAAGGATGGCTACAAAGAGTTGGACTAAATTTTGAAGGCTCTTTGAAAGTCAGTCTTAGAAATTTGTAATTTATATTTTGGGCAGTGGGGAAACAGACAATTTTTGAACCAGGGAATGAAACAGTAATTGTTTTATAAAGATTAACTTGTCAGCTGCATAAAGGACAGATCAGATGACAAATGGGTAGGATCAGCGCCCATTGCATAGTTTCCTCCCTGTAGTGAGGTCATTGCAATAATCCAGATATGAGATACTATGTCTCTTGAATTAAAGTGGTAATAAAGTGCTAAAAAGGATTAAGTAAAATGGATAGAGGAAACATTATTTAAAAAATGACAAGATGTGTTGAAAAATTAAAGTGATTCAACAACAGCACCTGGCACTTAGAACTTTTTATTTTGCAAAATGTTTTATAAATTCCATTGTGCTTAACTCACAATAGACAGCTACTAGTTCTTCTTTTACTTAAAAAATAACTTTTTATGTTCTATTCAAAGTATAGGTGACTCTTTCCCCTTTCCTATTAAGGTAATAGTAAAAAATGAATGGAATTATGAGAGACAGTGTATATTTGTGCAACATGTTATTGATCTTAGCCAATAGAGAGTTAGGTTTGAATTCTTCCAAAGATGTTTACTGAGTTAGATGCTATTAAAGGTTTCTCTATATCTAAAATAAATGTAAGAAAACATGTAGATCCATTCACAGGGCTGTTGTGAAAATCAAATGAGATCATGGTTATGAAACATTTTTCAATCTTGAAGTGATTATGCATGTCAGATATTATTAATCTAAATTACTCTTCTAAATGATTATATTAGTACATGTACTGTTCATAATGTGCATATAGGTGGATGGTTGAGCAATAATGGAAACTCAATTTTGTAGTCCTAAATAGAGATCCACCAAGAGATTATACTAGGTAGAGTGGGAAGGTGAAAGACCAGAGATATGTGTAGAATATCAAATGAAAGTCATCAACAGAAAAGTCAATGTGATAGATGAGAACTAACATAAATAATGTTAATTTGTACTTAAGCCAATAGGAAACCACAAAGATCTATTTCTAATTGAATTTGACAATATTGGAACACTGAGAAGTTGTCCATTATCCATAAGCATTTATTAAGCACCTACATTTTGCAAATGTTCTGTAGCTTTAAAAAGAAACAAACAAACAAAAGAAACATCATATTCTGTTCAGGGATAAATGTATATGCATATATATATATATATATATATATATATATATACATATATTACCTATGTGCATGTGTATATATGCTTGTGTGTATATACATATAAGTGTGAATACATATTTTCATATGTATAAACACATACACACACAGAATAATTGCACAGTAATCTTTCAGGAAAGTAACAATAGCTTGGGGAAGCTTTATTTGGTAGACAACTTTGAATTGAACTTTGAACGAATCTCTGAGGCAGACTTGAGGAGGGAATGAATTTCCACGCATATTCTGCAGTTAAGACTTGTCATGTAACACAGTTAGAAGAGGCAGGAAACTACTGTAAGGTTTCCTAACACCAAAGGTGACTTGTTACTCCACAAGGTGTTCTCTCAAATGAGAGTTTACCATTCATTATTCAGTAAGAATAATGGGATCTTTAACCAGAGCTATTCGTCTTTTCTGATCTCAGTTACTTTTAGTCTTCTTTGCTTACATCTTGTCTACCAGCTAGTAGTTGACAATTTAGCATTTCAGAATAAATGGATTTGTTTATCTGTTAAGCCCACAACTTTGCCGGATGTAAGGGAGCCTCATTGATTCATTTGCTTGTGAAATGCTGTTTTAGATCTGCTTTGCCTCTTCCTTCCTTTTAGTAGCGAGAGAGCTAAGGTTAAGGAAAAATAGAACCCATGATTACCATGTAAAATGCCTTTTTTCCCCACCGGAAACTTTTAAGAGACTGCCTTTTTTATTTATATATGCCATTATCACTATTATAGTGTGCACTGTCTCTTTTCCTGGCAAGGTGACTCCTGGGAATACTACAGCAGCAATCAATACACACCAGATTATTATTGTCATCAATAATCTTTGTAGGAAAACTTTCCTTGAGTATCTTTCCAAGTTAGCTTTTTCAGTTCCTTCTATGATTGAAGGATTTTATCATTTTATTTTCAAACTTTACTCTTGTTTTTATCCTTTTTAGCCAACTGATGTTACTAATAGATTTTAATTTCCCAAGTTCAAAAGAAATGTATGCTTTTCTTTTTATTTTAGAAAATGGCTCAAGAAATCTAAATAAAATATCATTGCATAACCAAATCTACATCAATAATAATCCACATTGAACTTCATATTTGCATTAGAGAGAGCTACTGAATTCTTAAGATGCTCAAATTATTGCTGAATAATATGGAAAAGCCTGTCATTTTAGATAAGTACAAATTAGAACTACAATTGTATACTTGTTTTAACTTTCTATTTATAATATTTCATACCTATTTCTAATTTTTTTCAATAATATTTGTTAAACCTATTGTATATTTATCTAAAGGACTTCATTTTTAGCACATATTTATTAAGCCCTCATTAAAAAGGGATAAAAAAAAAACTTTGTGCCACAATTTGAAAATAAAATTCCATTTTAATTTATCACAAGTTCATGGAATTATATAAAATATTTTTATTTTTAAAATATATGCATAGGGGGGCGGAGCAAAGATGAAGGAGAGGACACACAAGTCTTCCTAAACTCTCTTTTACCCTCAAGCTGTTTTAACAAAATTCAGCCTCAGAATTAGTGCTTGACTGTCAGAACCCACAAATTTTGGGAGTGAAACACATTACCAACCAACTCAGAAAGGGAGTAGGGGTAGGCCAGTCAAAGACTCAGGCAGTGAGAGTACAAGAAACACCTCACTCTGAGCAGACCAGAGGGGGATGGGGTGTGGTCTCTGTTGGTAGAAAATCTGCAGAGAGAACTTTACTAGTTCCAGATACTCTGCACTGGCAGCAAGGCAGTAGATCAGCAGAGATGCTATAAACACAAAGGGGAAAGACTATAACCACAAAATGCTAGAGTCTCTCTGAATATGGACACACCCACCTAACACCCAGAGTGACTTAGCGTGATGCAAGCACAGCTACAGTCGATGTTCCCAGCAACGCCACAATTGCTGTCTTTCCACTGCTGCTGATTTCAGCACAACTGCTAATCCCAACACAGCTGATGGGTGCTGTCCCACTGCCCCTTCACGGACACTTCCTGTTGTTTGTAAAGGCAGCTTGGAAATATTCCACTGCCCCCCATAAGCAGACTGCAGGTTTTTTTTTTTTTTTTTTTTTTTTTTTTTTTTTTTTTTTTTTTAATGAACAAAAAGGCAAAGCTGGCTCTGACTTTGGATAGCTTCTATACTGAAAGAGAGCAAACTTCAAACACAAGGGAAACTAAAGACAGTTTGTGTCTAGATCCAAAGGTGGGTATGATCTGGTCCCCACTACATAAGTCTCTCATAGAAGAAACTAAAAAGAATCTTAAAAGAAAGCTAGAAGAAAACTGGGGAAAAGAAAGGAAAGTTTTGCAAGAGGGCCAGGATAGGGCATATAACTCATTAAAAGATAGAGTGGAAAAAGAAAACAACTCGCAAGAAAACAGAATTTGTGAATTCAAAAAGTAAAAAATTCCAAGAAAAACAGAATTTGTAAATTGGGGGAAAAAATTCTTTAAAAATCTGGCAAAATGGGGAAAAAAATTCCATAGAACAAAACAATTCATTTAAAAACTCAATTGGACAAATACAAAAATAAATACAAAAAATAAATGAAAAAAATAATTCATTAAAAATCAGACTTGAACAAATGGAAATGAATGACTCAAGGAAACACCAAGAATCAGTCAAGTAAAACAGAATAAAAAAAAAAAAAGAAAAGAAAGAAAGAAAGAAAGAAAAAATAGGAAAAAAAATGTTAAATACCTACTTCCAATAGACCTGGAAAATAGATCTAGGAGAAATAATCTAAGGATTATTGGACTCCCTGAAAATCATGGTGCAAAAAAGATCCTATATATTATTTTTCAGGAAATCATCAAAGAGAACTGCCCAGATGTTGTAGGAACAGGAAGTAAAATAGACATTGAAAGAATTAATCGATCATCTACTGAAAGAGATCCCAAAATCAAAATTCCAAGAAATATTATGGCTAAATTCCAGAAGTATCAGACCAAGGAAAAAATACTACAAGCAGCCAGAAAAAAAAATTTCAAATAACAAGGAGTCACAATAAGGATCACTCAGGATCTAGCAGCATCCACATTAAAGGATCTAAGGGCATGGAACCTTATAAAAGGCAAGGGAATTTGGTATGCAGCCAAGAATAACCTACCCAGGCAAACTGAGCATTTTCTTCCAGGGAAGAAGATGGACATTCAATGAAATAGTTGAATTCCATTTATTTCTGATGAAAAAAAAAAAAAAACATAGCTAAACAAAAATTTTGATCTCCAAATATAGGATTCAAGAGAAATATAAAAAGATAAAAAGAACTCTTGAGAACTGTATTTCAGTTATGTGTATACATAAAGAGCACATGTATAATTTGGTTTTACTGTTATAACATAAAAAAGTAAATAGAGGTGGAAAGGAAATTGTACCAGAAAAAGGGAAAAGTAGAGGTAAAAAGAGGGAAACTACATCACACAAAGGGGCAAAAGAAACTTATTATATCTGAGGGAAAGAAGAAAGGGGGATGAACATTGTGTGAATCTTACTCCCATTAGAATTGGCTCAAAGAGAAAATTATAGACATATTTGATTTACATAGAAACTTCTCCCACCTTATTGAAAAGTGGGAGGGGAAAAGTAAAAAGGGAAGGGGCAGGCTAAATAGAAGGGAAAATCAGAAATAATAAGGGAAAGGTTTAAGAAAAGGGGAGGGACTTTAAGGGGAGGGAGGGATTCTAAAGAAGGAGGGTTGCGTGAGGCAAATGGTACTCATAAGTTTAATATTGAGGAAGGAGGTAAGGGGAAAAGGATAGAGAAAAGCATAATTTGGGGATAATAAGGTGGCAGGAAATAAAGAATTAGTAGTTTAACCATAAATGTGAATGGGGCAAACTGCCCAATAAAGTGGAGGCAAATAGCAGACTGGATCAAAAGCCAGAATCCTACAATATGTTGTTTACAGGAAACACATTTAAAGCAGGGAGATACATACAGAGTAAAAGTAAAAGGCTGGAGTAGAATCTATTATGATTCAGGTGAAGTGAAAAAAGCAGGGGCAGCCATCCTTATCTCAGATTAAGCAAAAGCAAAAATTGATCTAATTAAAAGAGATAAGGAAGGGCACTGTAGCTTGCTAAAGGGCAGCATAGATGATGAAGCAATATCAATACTAAACATATATGCATTAAGGGGTATAGCATCTAAATTCCTAAAGGAGAAGGTAAGAGAGCTGCAAGAAGAAATAGACAGCAAAACTATAATAGTGAAAGATCTCAATCTTACTATTAAAACTAAATAAATCAAACCACAAGATAAATAAAAAAAAAGAAGCTAAAGAAGTAAATAGAACACTAGAAAGTTAGATATGATAGATCTTTGGAGAAAACTGAAGGGAGACAGAAAGAAGTACATTTTCTTCTTGGCAGTTCATGGAACCTATACAAAAACTGACCATATATTAGGACATAAATATCTCAAATTCAAATGCAAAAAGGCAGAAATAGTAAATGCATCCTTTTCAGATCATGATGTAAGAAAAATTACATTAAAAAAAAAACCAGGGGGAAATAGACCAAAAATAATTGGAAACTAAATAATCTCATCCTAAAGAATGATTGGGGGAAACAGCAAATTATAGACACAATTAATAATTTCACCCAAGAAAATGATAATAATGAGACGTCATCATAAAATGTATGGGATGAAGTCAAGGTGGTAATAAGGGGAAATTTTGTATCTCTAAAGGCTTACTTGCATAAAATAAAGAAAGAGAAAATCACTGAATTAGATTTGCAACTAGAAAAGCTAGAAAAAGAGCAAATTAAAACCCCCAAATCAAATACTAAACTTGAAAATCTAAAAATAGAAGGAGAGATTAATAATTTAAAAAAAACTATTGAATTAAGGAATGAGGAACAGCAGAGCAAGGGATGTGGATACTTGCAGGAGGGTAGAGCTCTTATTTTAGGGTTCCTGGTCAGAATAGAGAGCTGGAAGGAAATTTTGCAGAATCGTTCCTGCACCTCAATAATTAAAGGTGGTTATACTACCTCTTATTAAAGAAAAAAATGAACTGGCAAAGAAGAAGGAGCCGCACCATTGAAACAAATTGTGGAAGCAGGAAAGACTCGGTTTATCTTCAGAAGAGGAGACCTTAGGAAAAATGTTTTTACCTCAAAGAGCAACATGAAATAGCTCTCTGACCAGAGAAAATTTATAGAAGAACTCAAAAAAATTCACAAATTGAATGAGAGACATTGAGGAAAAACTAAAGAAAAAAATGAAAACCACCCACAAAAAGCATATTATTAAAAAAAAAAGTTAACCAATTAGAAAAGGAGATACAGAATCTCAAAGATGAAAATAACTCTGAAAATTAGAATTACAAGGGAAAGCTAGTGAAGGTATAAGATACCCCCCCAAAAAATAAATAAATAAAAGAGATTACAAAACTAAGAAAACTGAACAGAATGTGAAATATCTCATAAAAACAATAAATCTGCAGACAGAAAAAGAAGAGAAAATTTAAGAATCATTTCACTGCCAGAAAATTGTGACCAAAAAAAGAATTTTAACACAATAATGCAGGAAATAATCCTAGACAATTGTCCTGGAGTGGTTGATCATTAGGGGAAAGTAAAAATAGAAAAAAGAAAAAAAAAATCCACTAATCACCATTTCAAAAAAGATCCTTTGTGGAAAACACATAGGAATATTATTGCCAAATTTAAAACCCCTCAGATCAAACAGATCAATGCAAAAAAACAAGAAAAAAAATTCAAATATGCTGGAGCTACATTTTACTACATTTTAGCTACAATTAAAATTGTACAAGACATCATCAGCTAAAATAAAAGACCACAGGTTTGGGAATTATATCTACAAACAAGCAAAACAACTAAACATGTGGCCAAAAAATGTCATATCCAGTAAAAATTGTCTATAATTTTCAGTGAAAAAAAAAATGGACATTCAATGCACTTGCAGATTTTCAGGATTTTCTGTCAACCAAACTCAAATTTAACAGAAACTTAACATATATTATATATCAAAGATCAATTTTAAGGAACTCAATATGGACAAAGTGTTTAAATATGCACAAATTGTTTAAATTTTCTTTTTACATGGGAAATGTATACTTTATGTTTAAGATATACATAAAAAATATGGTAAGTTCAAAAAAAAAAAGACTGGTAAAGATAAAAATAGTATTTGTATTATACAAATGAGATCCAGATGAAGAGTAGGCACAAATGCATTGGAAAGAAGAGAAGGGCTCATAGTTCTGAAAATCTACTTACATTGCCAATGGGTTCAATAGGCAACACTACATATATGCCTTGAAGAATATACAGTGCCCTCCTAAATTTATAAATGAAGGGAAAGGATAAATGGATGGAGAAGCAAAGGATAAAGTAAGCCAAGTTATGAGACAAAATTTAATTTAAAAGTCAGCAAGGATAAAAATATGTGTATCTGGGGGTGGGTGTATATATGTATACATCTACATACGCAGACATAATGTATTTTTCTTATATACACACACATACACACACATGCATGCATATGTATATATAAATATATCTATTCTTAACTACAGCCTGCTTGGAGGTGTGTTTGTGTGACTGGGGTAGGAATGGAGGAAAAGAATAAATAAGTGCACAGAAAAAAACAAAACTACAATTTACAAGAAAGTAGAGATGACACTTGTGATTTCTTTTACTAACACATAAATAGATAGATAGATAGATATGTTCCTAAATTGGCATTCTTCTCATATATTTTAAATCCTCCCTGATGTTCTGCTTGGCACAAGATGATGTTCTCTTTTGTTTTGTTTCATTTTGTTTTATATTGCTTTTTTCTGTTTTTCTTTTTACTTATGTTTCTTTAATTAAAATAAATTTATATAAAAATATTAGCTTTACCTACACATAAGCATTTGATATTCTTCCAATTGATTAGAACTGACTTTGTGAGAAAAGTGTTTCATAATTGTGTTCATATAGATCCTAACTTTGTCTTGGCAGGTAGACTCTTCACTGAGAGACAGTTGCAATGTCTGACCTCTCTCGTCTTCCCTGTGCCTCCAACTTATTTCATTTTTTTATTATCTAGAATATTTTATATTATTTTATATTATCTAAGTAATTTTTATATTTTATATTATCTAAAGTAATTTTTATATTTTATGTTATCTAGAGTAATTTAAAATGGAATTTCACTTTATATCCCTTGCTGCCAGTCTTTATTGATAAATATAGAAATGTTGATGATTTATGTGGACATATTTTGTATCCTGCAACTTTGTTAGAGTTTTGAATTGTTTCTAGTTTTTTAGTTAATTCTCTAGGATTCTCTAAATATACCACTATATCATCTGAAAAGATTAATAATTGGATTTCCTCATTATCTACCCTAATTCCTTTTAGTTACTTTTCTTCTCTTGTTGCTAAAGAATACCATATTAAATAATAATAGTGATGTTGGGAAACTTGTTTCATTCATTATGATATTGGGAATGTCTTTAATTTATCCTCATTGCATATGATGTTTGCTAATGATTTGCAATACCTGTTACTGATCATTTTAAGGAAAACTTCATTTATTCCTATGCTCTCCATTGTTGTTGTTTTTTTAAAATAAGAATAGGTGTTGGAGTTTATCAAATGCTTTTTATGCATCTCTTGAGATAATCATAAGATTTCTCTCAGTTTTGTTATCGAAATATGTTAACAACCATCCCTAAATGAAGGGGCAGGTCAATTCTCTGAAAGTCTCCACAGCTGTGGATCATAACATCTAAAGAAGTTGCAAAGCAACCTTTACTGACACAAGTGTTGTTTGTGCACTGGAAATGAAATAAATTGGAGGCAGAGGGAAAAGGAGAGAGGTCAGACATTGCGACTGTCTCTTGGTGAAGAGCCAGAGAACAGCAACTGTCTCTCAGTCTCCTTGTATCATCATCATCCTCTCATATGAAGAGATCCATTCTACAGATCTGACTTAGACCTGCAGCAGCCACTGGTGGCTCCCATACCACAACAAATATAGTAAATTATGCTAATAGTTTTTTTGTAATATTGAACTGGCTCTGCATTCCTGGTATAAATCCTAAATGGTTATGATGTATTTATTCTGTTGATAATTTGCTGTAATCTCTTTGCTAATATCTTATTTAATATTTTGCATCAATATTAATTAGGAAAATTGGTCTATAATTTTCCATCTCTCTTTTGACTCTAAGTGATTTAGGTATGAGCACCATACAGTGTCATAAAAGGAATTTATTAAGACTCCTTCTCTCACTATTTTTCTAAATAGTTTGCATAATATTGGAATTAATTGTTCTTTAAATGTTTGAGAGAATTCACTTGTAAATTCATCTAGCCCTGGAGATATTTTCTTACGAATTGATTAATAACTTGTTCTATTTGTTTTCCTAAAATAGGACTATTTATGTAATTTATTTCCTGCTCTGTTTATCTGGGCAATCTATATATTTTATAAGTATTCATCCATTTCACTTAGATTTATCTGATTTATTGGCAAACAGTTGGGCAAAAGAGTTTCTAATTATTATTCTAATTTTCTCCTCATTGATGGAGAGTTCACCCTTTTCATTTTTGAAGCTAGCAATATGATTTTTTCCTTCTTTTTTCTAATCAAATTAAGTAAATGTTTCTCTATTTTGCTATTTTCTTTAAAAAATACTTTGTTTATTAGTTCAACAGTTTTCTTAAATTTTCTAATTTATTATTTTCCCCTTATATTTTCAGAACTTCAAATTTGGTATTTAATTTGGGGGTTTTAGTTTGTTCTTTTTCTAGCTTTTTTAGTTGAATATCCAATGTTCTCTTACTCTGTTTTATGCAAGTAAGCATCTAAAGAATATAAAACTTTGCTAAGAACATCCCATGAATTTTGATATATTCTATCATTATTATCATTCTCTGGGATGAAATTATCAACTATGTCTATAATTTGTTGCTTTCCACACTCATTATTTAGGTTTAGATTATTTAGTTTCAGATTAATTTTTCATCTATTTCCCTGGTTATTTATTGCATGTATTTTTTCATTGCATCATGATCTGAAAAAGAGGCATTTACTATTTCTACATTTCTGCTTTTGATTTTGAGGTTTTTATGTCATTCTTTGTGTAAATCTCAAATACCACTTAGATGTACTGTTTTTGTCCCCATTCAATTTTCTCCAGAGTTCTATAATACCTAACTTTTCTAAAGTTCTATTTACCCTTTGTAATGGGCTGAAACTGAATTGATGCACTGAGGTCTGAGCACTTGAGGCTAATTATCAATTGGACAATATTCTATTAGCATATGCTTGGAGAAAGAATGTCCCTGCCTACTACTCTGTGCTGGCTCAATCTGTTGGGTATAGAGAGACTTGGAGGAGGGATTAGAGGGTGGAGTAGGATAAGTGAGTGTGAGTCCAGGCAGTAGAAGAAAGAACAAATTCCTATGTCCACTCTCTTTCCTCTCCCTTCAGCAAAGAATAAAGATGGAGGACTTTTGCTTATCTTGACTCTCGCTGATTCTAAAGTATCCAGAGTGCTAACATGTTCTTCACATTTGGCGCCTGAACATTGGACCAAGGACTCTACTTTCACTAAAGAAGTCCCCAGTGACCTGGAAATTGGGTGAGTATTTTAATAGACAAATAGGGAACTTACATTGTTAAGGGCTAAACTAGTAACCTTTTCTGGCTGAAATGGGGCAGATCTTAGGAAAAGATTCTCCTCCATCCCTAGCCCTATCCCCACCCCCACCCCTGTCCTGAAGGTGTGCTATAGAAAGCATGCTTAACTTGATCAAGGGACAAGACTTGATTATAACTTGGGAACAGATCGCTAGACTCTTGGGTACATTAGAACTCATGTCCCCTTGGTTCTTGAGGAAGAAGAAATTTTGCCAGATAATTTGAAGCTTATAGGACAACAACTATGTGAATACTATAATCATAAAGATCCTTGTTCAATTTAAAGAATCCTGCAAGTTATACAAAAAAGAAAAGTTCTACGGAACAGCCAGATGAGGAAGTGTGAAAAAAAAAAAAAAAGAGGAAGACAAAGAACAGTTTAATGACCATATCGTCAGAGAGCATGAGAAGTTAAGTAAGGTCCAAGGATGTGGTGATTTTCCCTCTCACCAGGCAGCTTCAACCCTGCCTATGGAGCAGATAATTGACCCTCCCCAATCAACTCCACCTTCCAGGATGGAGGTAGGAGTAGTGGGAGGGGCAGTGATGCCACCAGCACCACCCCCCAGAAATCACCCCTTCCTATGAGTAGATTGCAAAAGGCAGTACTTAAAGACACAGAGGAAGGGAAGGATATAGCTGAGTTGAAACTACAAATATATCCTGTGATTCAGCAGTTTAACTCTTCAGGTCAAGAAAGTAGAAGATATACTCCTTTTGATATAGAAATCCTCAAAGGCTTGCACTCTTTCTGGGGCTACATCAGCTTATGTTAAGATGTTATTACAGAATTTGTCTTATGAAATCTTAACCCCTAATGACTGGAAATCTATAGCAAGGGTATGCTTAGAACCTGGACAAAACTTGTTGTGGCTTTCTGAATATAGTGAGCTCTGTAGGACACAAGCCCAACAAAATAGTCAAAGTGGAGTTCTACTTCCATCACCTGTGACCAACTAACAGGTGTAGGTTCTTATGCAGACATCTCAGTACAGATTAATTACTCCATAGCATCATATGAGCAAATTGCTGCTGCTGCTGTTATCAAAGTATGGGCTTCCCTCCACATTAAAAACGACAAGGGTGAGGCCTTCACAAAAATTGCACAAGGACCAAATGAACTCTTTGCTGATTTTGTGGGATGTTTGCAGACAGCTATCATATAAACTAAGGATGAAAATACAGTAACAGACATTTTGACAAGGCAACTTGCTAAAGAAAATGCTAATGAGGTTTGTAGAAGAATTATACTAGTATTATGTAAGGATACTCCTTTAGATGAGATCATAAAACACTGTGCTACAGTGGGCACAAATGCCTTTTATGGCCAGGTTATGATGCAGACTTCCCAAGATCCCAACATGAGAAGACAAGGTCCCTTCTGGCAAGAGACTTCCAGAGATACTCATCAATGCTTTCAATGTGTTAAAGTGTGGCATCCGAAAACTCAATGATGACATAGAGACGGAATGAGAAAACAGGGTGGGAGAACAAGACCCAATACCCTATGTCTAAAATTCAACAGAGGCTTCCATTGGGCCTCAGAATGAATACTGATTTAGGGAAACAGGATGAGGGCCACAGCTCCAGGGCACCAGGCAATAAACAACTGGGGCATGATGGCAGCTGATGGTACACCCAGAGAGTGCCTAGAAGTCCAGTACCCAGACATGACCAATCAGCCAGGAAGCCATCTGATGGGAGAAAGGGATTACACAATCAATTAGCCAGGAAGCAACCTGATGGGAGAAAAGGATTACAGTTGGGGAGGATAGAGTGGTATGAAACTGAGACAACTGACATACCCCCTGGAGAAGTGAAATCTGTTTCTCTCCAGCCTATGGATCCCTTGCCTCCAGGCACAGTAGGCTTGACCATTTCACCTCCTGAGATACATACAAAGCATTGTCCATCCATTCACTGACTGGAGAATATGTAGATAATATCCTAGTCACTAATACAAGTAGACAATGTGTGACATCACCCAGGAGAAGTAGTAGCATCAGGTTTACTGATACAGACTCCTAAGAAGCAATCTGGTGATAGTTGCCCAGATTCTAACTCCAAGCAACAAAATACAGAAATACTGGACAGCAGCTGTGACAGCTGACCGACCTATCCTCACTACCTATATAAATTACATACCATTAGAAGTATTGGTAGACACTGGTACAGATCATACAGTCATTAGAGGTGCCAACTGGCCCAGTCCCTGGCCAAAGATTAAGGCAGACACCTACATGACTAGCATAGGAGGATCAATAGCAGATGAAGATAGTGCTGCCCCTATGAGATGGACTTTTGAAGGTGAAACAGGAGTTTTGATTCCTTTTATAGTTGAAAAAAATCCCCATCAATCTTTGGGGAAGAGACATTTTACAACAATTAGGGTTAAAAATGAGTACTTTGCTTTTTTAAGCAGGGCTGCTATTGAAGGCCTGCCAACACTTTCATGTGTTTCTATCCAATGGAAAACTGATACACCAGTGTGGATAGAACAGTGGCCTTTAGGTAGTGGTAAAATTCAGGCCTTATTAGATATAGTACACTAGCAACTTGACCAAGGACACTTAAACAACCTTTTCTAGCTCCTTGGAATTCCCCAGTATTTGTTGTAAGAAAGAAATCTGGAAAACAGAGGATGTTGACTGATTTAGGCAAATGAACAGAAGGAAATTATGGGAACTCTTCAGCCTGGACTTATATCTCCTACTCAATTGCCTAGGGAATGGCCTCTTTGGGTTATAGACATTAAGGATTGTTTTTATTCTATTCCTCTAGATAAGGAGAATATGAAAAGATTTGCCTTTTCAGTGCCCAGTGTTAACTTAGCTGAGCCCTATAAAACATATGAATGGACAGTTTTGCCATAGGGGATGAAAAACAGCCCTACTATGTGACAAATGTATGTTGCTGCTGCTCTTACTCCAGTAAGAAAAGCATTTCTAAAAGTAATGTTATTACATTATATGGATGATATATTGGGATGTGCACCTGAGGAACAAATGTTAGAAGCCTGTCTACAAAAGACCATAGAAACACTAAGGAACTACAAATTGTACATAGCTCCAGAAAAAATTCAGACATGCTCCTTTTCAATATTTAGAATAAATCTTCAATACAAAACTTTCCTTAAGAAAGAAAGCTGGAAAGGCGTCAGAATGATTTGACTTTCCATTTGGTCCCTCTCTTGCCCTTATCTCTTTTCTTCCAGGGTCCCAACACTCCCTCTACCAAACCAAATGGCCCCCATACGGGCCGGAAGATTTGGAGAAAAGGATAGCCTTACAGATCAACCTCTCAATAAAGAAGACTGTAGTCCCGGAGAATTTGGTTTAGAGAATAAAGGTCCCAGGGTCCACCTCCCCGAGGAACAGAGACCTGGGTGTGGTAAGGGTTTCGATACCAAGAGAGAGAAAAAATTAGTGTATAAGATAGATTTGTTGAGGATTTCAAGGTTTTGGACGTAAAGTAAAGGTTAAGAAAAAATAATTTTAAAATTTTAAGTTTTGAAATTCCCCTGGTTCCTGAGGGGAACCAGATGAGAAAAAAGGTGAAAAAGAGTTGAATTGCTTTAATGATTTTATTAATTAGGACGATGCCTCTTTCTTAAAAGGGGCCCTTAAGCACACCAATTCTAAGGCTCAAATTAGGCTCCCAAAAACAATGAAAAGATTCTGAGACCCCCCTCCCAAAACTTCAATGGTTTTCTTAGCTTCCCAAGTGAGAGCCTTTAGCTCCGATGACTTGAAGGGAAGCGGTTCTTACTTCAGTCAGCCTACAGTGGACAATGATTTGTTGGGCATTTGGGAGTAAGTCTGTCTAGTGCCTTTTTGGTCCCATCTGTTCTGTTTCTGGTTATTCTGGTTCTTTTCTGGGTAAAGTTCTGAAACGGTATTTTCTGGGACCTGGAAAATACCTTTGGGTATTGATATATTTTAATGTTTAACTTTTCTATTTCTGTGGGTTTCTGTTTTGTTGGTTGAAAAAATTTTTAAGTACACCGTTAATTTTATAAATGGAGCTCCATGTGTGTCTTATGTTTTGTTGAAAGTTAGCAAGTTTGAAAAAAAAATTCAGCCTCTTTTGCAAGTTAGAAAATATCAAGCTTGAAAAAATCTCTCTCTTAGTGTGTGTGTGTGTGTGTGTGTGTGTTTTCTGGCTGACTGCAGGCCTAGAAAAAGGGGAGAAAGGAAGAAATTAAAATGAATGAATGAATGAATAAAAAATAAAAAAGAATAAAATAATAAATAAATAAAATAAAAAAAAGGATTTAAAAGTTTGGAAAGTTAAAAAATCTATAAACAGTTTAACATTTATTTATTTATTTATTTTATTTATAAACCTAATTAAAGGATATATAATGGTAACTTTATTAAAGCCAAACCTCTTGTTCCAATTTTCCCTCTTACCCCCCCCCCCTCCCTAAATGGCAGGATGACCAGTAGATGTTAGATGTATTAAAATATAACTTAGATATAAATAATATACATGACAAACATTATTTTGCTGTAAAAAGAATCAGACTCTGAATTATTGTACAATTAGCTTGTGAAAAAATCAAAAGATCAGGTTGCATAAATATAGGGACGGGAATTCAATGTAATGGTTTTGGTCATCTCCCAATTCTTTTCTGGTATAGCTATTCATTCATTCTGCTCCATTAGAAATGATTTGGTTATCTCGTTGTGAGGATGGCCCTGATCCATCAGGACTGGTCATCATCTAGTATTTTGAAGATATAATGATCTCCTGGTCCTGCCTTTCATTTAGCATCAGTTCTTAAGTCTCCCAGGCCTTCTGAAATCATCCTGTTGGTCATTTCTTACAGAAAGTAATATTCCATGATATTCTTATACCAAATTTATTCAGCCATTCTCCAACTATGGACATCCATTCAGTTTCCAGTTTCTACCACTACAAAGGGCTGCCAAAACATTCGTGCACATACAGGTCCTTTCCTTATTTATGATCTTTTGGGATTAATCCCAGTGGTACCTTTGGATCAAAGGGTATAGTGTGCTAACATAAAAGTTTAAATGGAATATCTAGGCCTTCTCTGTGAAGGCAGAAAACACAAAGTCTTGTTTGCTGATGTAAAGTTTGTTATTTTTAAGAAAATGATAAAAATTTGGGAATTTTATTTGAAAATCCTTGTGATTTTAAAACTTTTAACCTGATTACTAATTTTTGTAAATAAAATGGAATTTAGATATTTTAAACGGACAGGAAAGTTTTTTCCCGAAACAACCGGCCCAAAGGAGCATCTGAGGTTCAGGATATAGCTAGGAAAAGAAAACTGAAATGGATAGATTTGGGGGAAAGTAAATAAAACTGATGGGCTAAATTTGAAAGGGATCCCTATTAGGACACTGAGCAGAGAACCTGAGAAGTTTTTTCCTGGGGACAGGGGGGGGTAAGAGTCCTCTCCTTCTCCCCACAGTGCAGCAAACTGTGATTTAAAGGAACATCTTACTTTTAGGTTACTTGATTGAATATTTTTTCTTGATACAAGTTTTCTTGGTTGAGGAATATGTATAAATGTGATCCATCTTTGAAGAATATTTTAAAAGTTAATATTTTAAAAAACTTGAATTTTATAATGGAATTGGGTGTCTGTATAAGTTTAAATTGAATGTTGGTCATCCTGAGGTTATTTAAAAAGGGGCCTCTGAAAATAATTTTTTCTTTTCCTTTTAAATGTTTCTGTTATGGACAAAAAATTTGGGATATTCTATGTATTGGGCATTTTAAAAGCAAATGGTTTGTATTATAACCACTTATGTAACATCTACCTAGATTGATAATTGTTTGAAGTTGTGAACTTAGAAAAATTTCTTCCTTTACTATAAGGTTATGATAAGTCTTTTAAGATTTATCAGAAATTTGATTTAATTGTTATTGGGAATAAAATTTCTGGACTTATAATTTAGTTAATGTATTTAAGTTTAAAGCTCCACCCTCTGACAGTTACTGGGACAATTATTGGAATAAAACTGGGTTAATATTTTATCCTTATTTGAAGGTTGAGTTTTAACTGCTTATGTTATTTATATTTTTCCTCCTGTAATTGATTCTATGTCAGAGCAATGATCAATAGAAACTGTTAAGCACTTATGTCATCCTTGCTATTTTCAGTCTGGTTATATGTAATCATTGTATCGTAAATGCTTGGGCAACTAAGTATTTTTTGGGTCACTTCTGTTACTGGATATTTGTGTTTCTTTAAGGTTTCTACATAAGAGGACAATTAAAGGGGACTATAAGAAACCAGCCTTTGCCTGGTCTTAAAACAAACTCATCTCTTCACATAAAACAATTTATTTTGGCCTCCTCATATTTTGAGTCTTTCCATCTGAGACTGATCTAAATTTTTGCTTTTTGGAACCTTGATCAGCTTTGATTGTCAACATGCATACCCAGTCTGCATGGAATGAGCCTTCTATCACTTCAAACCAACAGATTTTTTAAATAGACCATGAACTGGACCTGATCTATTACTTTGGAATATTGAGGGACTTTTGGGAATGTTTGACCTTGTATTTTTAAAACTTTGTGTAATTATTGCTGTTATGTTTGAGGGATTTTTAGGAAATGCCACTGTACTAGTCTTTATGTATAGGGATTTTAATTCCCTTGGGATTTATATGGGGAAAGTCATTTGATAATTCCTTTCTGAGAAAAAAAAAGTGAGGGAAAGAGAATATTTGGAAAATGGTGATTTTTTCAAAATACCGAAATAATGGGAACCCCTATTCACTTTCCTTAACATTTCCCCCCTATTCCTAGTTCAGATTCAATTTAGATCTTTATTTAAATCCCTTATTTTTTAAAATTGCCCTCAGACTCAGTTTTGAGGATTATTTTTTAAGCTTTAGAATTCTTAATTAGTACTTAAAGTTCAAAGGGCCTTTTTTTCTTTGCTTTTTTCCCAAGTAGATAGTGCCTGGCCAAACCCATGTACCTCTCACCGCCGAGACGGTGATGACCCCCCTTGATGTTATAGAAATAGAAAAAAATATGGAAATAGAAAAAACATCAGACCTGGTTAGCCAATGACAGGTAAGATTCCTCAAAAGGATAAACCAAAAGGAAGAATGTTTCTGCATCCTTCCTATGACGGTAGGCTTTTCCCCATAGGAACAACCTAACCAGGACAGGTCGAGAAATAGAAATTCTACATTTGTTTTTTTTTTTTTTTAATATAAATGAAAAAGGGGACCTGTTGGGCCTCACTAATCTACACCACATAACCAACTTGAAATTAATCTCCCAATCGCATCATACCAAAAGACTTCCTGAAAGGAATCTCCCTAATCACATCCTAACTTTGAATAGGCAGATTCTTGGCATCCCCTAATCACATCATATCATAATCACTTCCTGACACCAGAAACATCTAGCAGTCATCCTTGGGCGGGATACCAACCCTTTGTCTGGACCCCTACCCCTGTGTTTAAACCCTGCCTTCTTTTCTACTGCTTATATATATCTGTACTATTGCACCCATTAAAATGAGGCTTGATCAGAAAAAAAAAAAAAAAAAAAAAAGAACAAGAAGCTAAACACCTTAAATGACTTTCAGAAATTGATAGGAGATGTCCAATGGATGTGTCCAGTGTTAGGCTTGACTACCTATCAATTGCAACCATTATACGATATTTTAACAGAAGACAGTGCTTTAAACTCACCATGCCAGCTTACCAAAGAAGCTCAAGAGTCTTTGAGACAAGTTGAACCGGCTTTATCCAATGTGGTTGAAAGAGACACTCAAAAACCCTTGGAAATATCAGTTTTTGCTACACTAGAGGTACCCACAGCAGTCCTTCATTAAGGAGACAGTGTGATAGAGTAAGCGAACCTCCTGGCATAATCAGAACAAAGCCTCACTTCTTACCTGCTGCTTGTGGCTAGAATTTTATTAAAGGCCATTAAACAAGCAGTACAATTATCTGGGATAAGACCTGACAAGATATCCACCTTTTATACTAATACACAAATTAATGTGTGCTGTGAAAACATCCCAGAGTGGCAAATTTTATTAGCCATGGCTACAAATTTTACATATGAGTCTCCATTAAAGATAACCAGACTAATACATAATTGGCAATGGATTCTTGAAGAAAACATTTCTAAAGTTACTCTTCAAGGACCAACTAGCTTTTTTTGGGGGGAGGGGGTTGTTTGCTTTATTTTTCTTTTTTTTTTAATGGCTTTTTATTTACAAGTAATATGCATGGGTGATTTTACAACATTGACAATTGCCAACCCTTTTGTTTCAATTATTCCCCTCTCTCCCCCCATCCCCTCCCCTAGATGGCAAGATGACCAGTAGATGTTAAATATATTAAAATATAAATTAAATACAAAATAAGTATACATGACCAAACCGTTATTTTGCTGTACAAAAAGAATCGAACTCTGAAATATTGTAGAATTAGCCTGTGAAGGAAATCCAAAATGTGGGCAGGCAAAAATATAGGGATTGGGAATTCAATGAAATGGTACTTAATCATCTCCCAGAGTTCTTTCACTGGGTTTAGCTGGTTCAGTTCATTTTTGCTCCATTAGAACTGATTTGGTTCATCTCATTGCTGAAGATGGTCAGATCCATCAGAATTGACCATCAAATAGTAATGTTTTTAAAGTACATAATGATCTTCTGGACCTGCTCATTTCACTCAGCATCAGTTCGTGTAAGTTTCTCCAGGCCTTTGTGAAATCATCCTGTTGAAGATCAACTATCTTTACAGATGCATCCAAACATAATATTTGTGTTGTATACTCTCGTAACTTAACTATAAAGAGTAGTCAGAACTCCTTTTCAGTCCACTCAGCAGAATGAATTGTATGCAATCATTCAAGTTCTTACTTATTACCCAGGAGATATAAATATAATATCTGATTCAGCCTATTCAGTAGGTGTGGTACAAAGAACTGTCACAGCCCAAATAAAATTTGTAGTCTCTAATATATATCAGCTCTTTAAGGAACTTCAAGAGCAAGTGAGAAAGCATTCAGGTAAGTTTTATATCTTGCATGTCCACTCTCATAGTGGACTTCCAGGTCCTATTTTTGATGGTAATCCAAAGGCAGATAGTTTTATAATTGTGTAGGCCAATACTCCTTTATTTCAAGAAGCCCAAGAATCTCATTTTAAATATCATCAGGGTGCTTGATGTTTATGTTTACAATTTGGAATAACAAGAGAGGAAGAAAGAAGCATAGTAAAAGCCTATATGGCTTGCCTTCCTTTCCACACTCCTACACTGCCTCCATGGAAGAACCTTCATGGTTTGAGACCCAATGAAATTTGGCAAATGGATGTGACCCATTATAAATCTTTTGGTCATCTGTCTTTTCTCCATGTTGTTGTAGACACCTTTTCAGGATTCACTTTTGCAATTCCAGCAGCAAAAGAGATAGTCTGAGTGGTCACTGAATTCCTTATCCAAGCATTTGCAATTATGGGTGTGCCACAAGCAATAAAAACAGATAATGGACCTGCATATACTTCTAAAAATTTTGCACACCTTTGTGCACAGTATGAGATTTTATACATCACTGGCATACCTTTTCATCCTCAAGGACAAGCAACAGTAAAGAGAAGAATCAGAGACATTAAGATGCTTCTCCATAAACAAAAGAAGGGGGGAGCCACAGGTAACCCTAGATAATTTCTAAATCTAGCTCTTTATACTCTTAACTTCTTGATTTTTGACAAAGTTGCACTGGCTCTGGCAAACAGGTTTTATAACCCACCAGAAGGGCAGTGTCCAGCAAGCAGTTCCACTGTCTTTAGATAATCACCAGGTGATATGGAGAGACCCAGAAAGTGGTGAATGTAAGGGATAGGTTAACTGCTTGGAGGAGAGTTTGCATGTATCTATCTCTATAAGAAGAGAAGGAATCAGATGGGTGCCAATGAGCCGTATTCGCCTTTTCCATAGGAAAGAGACAGAGCAGACCCTTGAAATTAAGAAGACCCAAGAAATATCAGGTGGTTCTGTTGCTGACTGTGCCACCACTGAATGAACATTGCAGTTATGGCATTTGACTCATGGACATCAAAAATTGTTGGACTTCAAAAGCCTTAGGAATCATTGGATTCTTTGAGACATGAAAAGATTGTTGTAGGACTTTAAAACCCTCAAGAATCATTTGATTCTTTGAGACATGATGAGACTGTTGTAGGACTTGAAAGCTCTCAGGAATCATTGAATTTTCTGAGAAATAATAAAACTGTTACAGGACTTCAAAATCTGCTGGAATCATTGGATTCCCTAACACATAAGAAGACTATTGCAGGACTTCAAAAACTTGCAGGGATCACTGGATTCCCTGACACGTGAAGCAATGGACAATAGATTGGTTTTGGACTATCTCTTGGCTGCTGAAGAAGGCGTATGTGTGACTATTGTTTACATATCCTCCTTCTAGGACTTCTGGAAATCTTTTACAACACTATGTTGATTCATATTGTTTGTTATATCACTACTTGCATGTACAATTCATGTTTGTTACACCACATTGAGTCTGCACTGACTGTGGGAAGAGGCATCACTAATAGCCTGTGTGTTATTGCTATATGCTTGTGTAATACCTCCCTTGCTGATGGGTTTGTGAATACCTGTTTCTAATAAGACTTTTTAACCCAGAAATCTGCTTGCAATCCCCACTTCCCTTTGGTACTTTTTAATCTCCCTTCCTGAGAAGTTGGGGGGGGGGGGTCATGATCACCTCTTTTTTTGGTGTTTTCACCTCCTTTCCTTAGAAGTCAAAGAGGGCGTGATAACCTCCCCTTGGGGGCTCTCACCTCCCTCAGAAGTCAGGGATGGCATGACCACCTGTGTTCTAAAACCAAAGGAAAGCAGGAGATGTAATGGGAAACTTAATTGATGCACTGAGATCCAAGCGCTTGAGGCTAATTACCTTACTCTATTATCATATGCTTATAGAAAGAATGGCCCTGCCTACTACTCTGCTGGCTCTGTCTGTTGGGTATAGAGAGCCTTGGAGGAGGGATTAGAGGGTGGAGTAGAACTAGGGAGTGTGACTCCAGGTGGTAGAAGAAAGAGGAAATTCCTGTGGCCATTCTCTCTCCTCCTCCTTCAACAAAGAATAAAGATCGACTTCCGGCCAAGATGGCGGTGAGGAGGCACACAGGTGTGTAAGTTCCGCATTTTCTCTCAGAATCCATCTAATTACAAGCCTCTGAATTAATACCTGACTGAAAAAAAAAAAAACCCCACCAACAGTTACCAAGAGAAGACATCCTTGAGATTCGCCAGGAAAGGTCTGTTTTTGCTCAAGGGCGGGACGGTTTTAGATCGGGCACAGGCTGAGGGCAGCAGCAGTGAGAGCTCGGCAGGCAGCTCACAGCCGAGCAAATCAGAGGGGGTTGGGGTGTAATCTCAGCCGTCTCTGTGGGGAGAGCTTCACTATAGGATTGGATACTTTGCCCTGACAGCAAGTCAGCAGCCCAGCAGAGAAGCTAAAAACACCGGAGGTGAAGAATACAACCCCAAACAGCTGGAGTTCCTTGGGACCGGCCACCCCTCCCCCACAGCGTCTCAGCACTCTCTCAGAGTCTCAGAGCACAGGCACAGCACAGTCCTGCTAGTGCCTCGCTGCTGCCCCCTCAGTCTGTAGAGGAAGCTCAGTAACACCACTCAGCCCCTCACCCAAAAAAGCAGATGCCATTTGTGGTTTTTTTTCCTTTTTTTTCTTTGCTAGTTTGTCTCTGATTCTTCTCTGACAAAATGAGCAAAAAGTTAAAAAGGACTTTAAAGATTGACAGCTTTTATACAGACAGAGAACAGACTCTAAACCCTGAGGAGACTAAAAACAGATTATCTTCAGGTGAATCCCCACAGGAGATCATCTGTTCCTCAGCACAGATGAATCTCATAGAAGAAATTAAAAAGGCTCTCACAAGGGAGCTAGAAGAAAAATGGGAAAAGGAGTGGGAGGTGTGGCAAGAGAGACTGGAGAAGTCATTCCACTCATTTAAAGACAGAGTGGATAAAGAAAACAAATCCTTGAAAAATAGGATTAGTGAACTGGAAACAGAAAATAGCTCGCTAGAGAATAAAATGGGCGAAATGGAAAAACATTCCATAGAACAAATTGGACAATTAGAAAAAGATATAAAAAAAGTGAGTGAAGAAAACACTTCATTGAAAATAAGAATAGAACAAATGGAATTGAATGACTCGAGGAGACAAGAAGAATCAGTCAAGCAAGACCAAAAAAACCAAACAATGGAGAAAAATGTGAAAATCCTTCTGGGGAAAACAAAAGACCTGGAAAACAGGTCTAGGAGAGAAAATCTTAGAATCATTGGACTCCCAGAAAAATACGATGAAAAAAAGAGCCTGGACACTATTTTCCAGGAAATTATCAAAGAGAACTGCCCAGAAGTCATAGAAACAGAGGGTAAAATAGACATTGAAAGGATTCAGTGATCACCCACTGAAAGGGATCCTAAAATCAAAACACCAAATATAGTGGCCAAATGCCAGAACCCTCAAACAAAGGAAAAAATACTCCAAGCGGCTAGAAAAAACCAATTCAAATATAAAGGAGCCCCAATAAGGATCACGCAAGATCTAGCAGCATGCACATTAAAAGATCAAAGGGCCTGGAATATGATATTCCGAAAGGCTAAGGAACTAGGTATGCAACCAAAAATAATTTACCCAGCCAGAATGAGCATCTTTTTCCAGGGAAGAAGATGGTCATTCAACGAAATAAGTGAATTTCACCTATTTTTGGTGATAAAACCAGAACTTAACAAGAAGTTTGATCTGCAAATATAGAACTCAAGAAAAACCTAAAAAGGTAAAAAGAAATCTTGGGAACTATATTTCTGTTGTAAAGATGTATAAAAAAAATATATGTATACCTTGTTCTAGAAATTAGAGGTGGAAAGGACATTGTATCAGAAAAAGGGTAAAGTGGGGGTATTATATCTCACAAAGAGGCAAAGGAAACCTATTATATCTGAGAGAAAGAATGGAGGGGGATGAATATAGTGGGTATTTTACTGCCATAAGAACTGACTTTAAGAGAAAAAATTTTAGACATATTCAATATATGGTGAAATTTCTCCCATCTCATTGAAAAGTGAGAAGGGAAAAGTGAAAAGGGAAGGAATAAGCTAAGCAGAAGGGAAAACAGAAACTGAGAGGGAAAGGAGTAAGATGGGGGAGGAACTCTAAGGTGGAGAGGAGGGATACTAAAAAGGGAGGGCTGTGAGAAACAAGGGGGGCTCACAAGTTTAATACTGGGAAGGGGGGGAAGGGGGAAAGAAGGGAGAAAAGCATAAATAGGGGTTAACAAGATGGCAAGTAATACAGAATGGGTAATTTTAACCATAAATGTTAAAGAGGAAGCGCTTAGCAGAATGGATTAAAAGCCAGAATCCTACAATAAAAGCCAGAATCCTACAATATGTTGTTTACAGGAAACACACCTGAAGCAGAGAGATACATGCAGAATAAAGGTAAAAGGATGGAGCAAAATCTACTATGCTTCAGGTGAAGTCAAAAGAGCAGGGGTAGCCATCCTGATCTCAGATCAAGCAAAAACAAAAATTGATCTAATTAAAAGAGATAAGGAAGGGCACTATATCTTGCTAAAGGGAAGCATAAATAATGAAGCAATATCAATATTAAACATATATGCACCAACTGGTGCAGCATCTAAATTCTTAAAAGAGAAATTAAGAGAGCTGCAAGAAGAAATAGATAGCAAAACTATAATAGTGGGAGATCTCAACCTTGCACTCTCAGAATTAGATAAATCAAATCACAAAATAAATAAGAAAGAAGTCAAAGAGGTAAATAGAATACTAGAAAACTTAGATATGATAGACCTCTGGAGAAAACGAAATGGAGACAGGAAGGAGTACACTTTCTTTTCAGCAGTTCATGGAACCTATACAAAAATAGACCATATATTAGGATATAAAAATCTCAAACTCAAATGCAGTAAGGCAGAAATAGTGAATGCATCCTTTTCAGACCACGATGCAATAAAAATTACATTCAACAAAAAGCCAGGGTAAAGTAGACCAAAAAATAATTGGAAACTAAATAATCTCATACTAAAGAACGATTGGGTGAAACAGCAAATCATAGACATAATTAATAACTTCACCCAAGAAAATGACAATAATGAGACATCATATCAAAATGTGTGGGATGGAGCCAAAGCGGTAATAAGGGAAATTTATATCTCTAGAGGCTTACTTCACAAAGTAGAGAAAGAGAAGGTCAACGAATTGGGCTTACAACTAAAAATGCTAGAAAAGGAACAAATTAAAACCCCAGTCAAACACGAAACTTGAAATTCTAAAAATAAAAGGAGAGACTAAAAATTGAAAGTAAAAAAACTATTGAATTAATTAATAAACCAAGAGTTGGTTCTATGAAAACCAACAAAATAGATAAACCCTTAGTAAATCTGATTAAAAAAAGGAAAGAGGAAAATCAAATTCTTAGTCTTAAAATGAAAGGAGAACTTGCCACTAATGAAGAGGAAATTAGAGCAATAATTAGGAATTACTTTGCCCAACTTTATGGCAAAAAATTTGACAACTTAAAAGAAATGGAAGAATACCTTCAAAAATATAGCTTGCCCAGATTAACAGAGCAAGAAGTAAATATCCTAAGCAGTCCCATCTTAGAAAAAGAAATAGAACAAGCTATTAACTAACTCCCTTAAAAAAAATCCCCAGGATCAGATGGATTTACATGTGAATTCCACCAAACATTTAAAGAACAATTAACCCCAATGCTATATAAACTATTTGAAAAAGTAGGGGCTGAAGGAGTCCTACCAAACTCCTTTTATGACACAGACATGGTACTGATACCTAAACCAGGTAGGCTGAAAACAGAGAAAGAAAATTATAGACCAATCTCTCTAATGAATATCAATGCTAAAATCCTAAATAAAATATTAGCAAAAAGATTACAGAAAATTATCCACAGGATAATACACTATGATCAAGTAGGATTTGTACCAGGAATGCAGGGCTGGTTCAATATTAGGAAAACTATTAGCATAATTGTCTATATCAATAAGCAAAATAACAAAAACCATATGATCATCTCAATAGATGCAGAAAAAGCATTTGATGAAATCCAACCTCCATTCCTAATAAAAACACTTGAGAGTATAGGAATAAATGGACTTTTTCTTAAAATAGTCAGGAGCATATATTTAAAACCACGTAAGCATCATATGCAATGGGGAAAACTGGAATCTTTCTAGTAAGATCTGGAGGAAGCAAGGTGCCATTACCTTTTATTCAATATCATTAGAAACACTAGCCTCGGCAATAAGAGTCGAGAAAGAGATTAAAGGAATCAGAATTGGCAGTGAGAAACCAAAGTATCACTCTTTGCAGATGATATGATGGTATACTTAGAGAACCCTAGAGATTCGATGAAAAAAGCTATTAGAAATAATCGATAACTTTAGCAAAGTTGCACGTTATAAAACAAATCCCCATAAATCCTCTGCATTTTTATACATCACCAACAAAATCCAACAGCAAGAGATACAAAGAGAAATTCCATTCAGAATAAGTGTTGACAGCATAAAATATTTGGGAATCTATCTACCAAAGGAAAGTCAGGAATTATATGAGCTAAATTACAAAAAACTTTCCACACAAATAAAGTCAGACTGAAACAATTGGAAAATATCAAGTGCTCCTGGATAGGTTGAGCAAATATAATAAAGATGACAATACTCCCTAAACTAATCTATTTATTTAGTGCTATACCAATCAGACTTCCAAAAATATTTTAATGATCCAGAAAAAAAAAACAACAAAATTCATATGGAATAATAAAAGGTCAAGAATCTCAAAAGAATTAATGAAAAAAATATCAAATGAAGGTGGCCTAGCTGTACCTGATCTAAAACTATATTATAAAGCAGCAGTCACCAAATCCATTTGGTGTTGGATAAGAAATAGATTAGTTGATCAGTGGAACAGGTTAGGTTCACAAGACAGAATAGTCAACTATAGCATTTAGGGTTTGACAAACCCAAAGATCCTCACTTTTGGGATAAGAATTCATTATTTGACAAAAACTGCTGGGATAACTGGAAATTAGTATGGCAAAAATTAGGCATGGACCCACACTTAACACCGTATACCAAGATAAGATCAAAATGGGTCCATGATTTAGACATAAAGTACAAGATTATAAACAAATTGCAGGAACATAGGATAGTTTATCTCTCAGACTTGTGGAAGAGGAAGAAATTTGTGACTAAAGACGAACTAGAGACCATTATTGATCACAAAATAGAAAATTTTGATTACATCAAATTAAAAAACTTCTGTACAAACAAAACTAATGTAAACAAGATTAGAAGGGAAGCAACAAACTGGGAAAACATCTTCACAGTTAAAGGTTCTGATAAAGGCCTCATTTCCAAAATATATAGAGAGCTGACTCTTAATTTATAAGAAACCAAGCCATTCTCCAATTGATAAATGGTCAAAGGATATGAACAGACAATTTTCAGATGATAAAATTGAAATCATTACCACTCATATGAAAGTGTTCCAAATAATTATTAATCAGAGAAATGCAAATTAAGACAACTCTGAGATACCACTACACACCTATCAGATTGGCTAAGATGACAGGAAAAAATAATGATGAGTGTTGGAGGGGATGTGGGAAAACTGGGACACTGATACATTGTTGGTGGAGCTGTGAACGAATCCAATCATTCTGGAGAGCAATCTGGAATTATGCCCAAAAAGTTATCAAACTGTGCATACCCTTTGATCCAGCAGTATTTTTACTGGGCTTATACCCCAAGGAGATAGTAAAGAAGGGAAAGGGACCAGTATGTGCCAAAATGTTTGTGGCAGCCCTGTTTGTAGTGGCTAGAAGCTGGAAACTGAGCGGATGCCCATCAATTGGAGAATGGTTGGGTAAATTGTGGTATATGAATGTTATGGAATATTATTTTTCTGTAAGAAACGACCAGCAAGATGAATACAGAGAAGCTTGGAGAGAATTACATGAACTGATGCTAAGTGAAATGAGCAGAACCAAGAGATCATTATAAGTCAACAATGATACTGTATGAAGATGTAATCTGATGGAAGTGGATTTCTTTGACAAAGAGACCTAATTCAGTTTCAATTGATCAATGATGGACAGAAGCAGCTACACCCAAAGAAAAAAACACTGGGAAATGAATGTAAACTGTTTGTATTTTTGTTTTTCTTCCCAGGCTATTTCTACCTTCTGAATCCAATTCTCCCTGTGTAACAAGAAAACTGTTTGGATCTGCACACATACATTGTATCTAGGATATACTAGGACATATTCAACATATATAGGACTGCATGCCATGTAGGGGAGGGGGTGGGGGGTGGGAGGGAAAAATCGGAACTGAAGTGAGTGCAAGGGATAATATTGTAAAAAAAATTACCCTGGCATGGATTCTGTCAATAAAAAGTTACTATAAAAAAAAAAAAAAAAGAAAAAAAAAAGAAAATTTGCAAAAATAAAAAACAAAAAAACCAAAGAATAAAGATCAAAGGCTTTTGCTTATCCTGACTCTGGCTGATTCTACAACGCAGTCTTCACACTCCTTAACTTCTTTCATATTTATTTTGTACTTTGATTTGTCTAGTTCAGATAGAAGAAGTTTGATATCCCCTCATTAGCATAGTTTTGCTGTCTATTTCTTCTTGCAGCTTTCTTAACATCTCCATTGGAATGTGGATGCTATATCATTTGGTAAATATATGTTTAGCATTGATATTACTTGATTATCTATAATAACCTTAAGCCAATGCAGTTTCTTTCCTTATATCTTTTAATTAGATCTATTTTCTTTTGCTTGATCTGAGATCAGAATTTTTACCCTTACTTTTTTTTTTTTCACTTATCATGAAGCATAATAGATTCTGCTCCAGCCTTTCACTTTTACTCTGTATGTATCACTGCTTTAAATGTGTTTCTTGTAAACAACATACTGGAGGATTCTGTCTTTTAATCTAGCTGCTGTTTGCTTTGAATTTATGGGAGAATTCATCCCATTCACATTCATTGTTAAATTATTAGTTCTGTATTTCCCCTATCTTATTTTTGTGAAGTTATATTTTTCTCTTTCCCTTTCCCTTTCCCCTCCTTCCCAGGACCACCACATTCTTCAGATTGCACTTCCCTATTGCAGCCCCTCCCTCTTTCTTAACCCTTTCCCCTTCTAGTTTTTTTCTCCCTTATATAAGCTTCCACCTTTCCTTTCCCCTTTCTTCTCCTACTTCCCTATAGAGTAAGACAAGTATCTCTATCAAACTAAAAATATCTGATATTCTCCTTTTCAGCCAAATTCAATGAGATTAACTTTCACATAATGCTCATCCCACTCCCTTCTTTGCCTCAATTGTAATAGTTATTTTTTGCCTCTTAATGTAATGTATTTTTCCCCATTATGTGTCTCCTTTCCTCTTTTTCCATTACAATCCCTTTTACACATCTAGTTTCATTTTATATCATCACAATTAAGTAAAATTATACCCAAACCTTCTATAATCATAAGTGACAAAATGTCTTTTTTTTTGCCCATCAGGAATTCTGATTTCTGGGTTGGCAGAAAAGAAACCAAATCCCTGCTTCCTAAGGATTTAAAACCTAATCTAATTTATATTTTAATATATTTAACATTTACTGGTCATCCTGCCATCTAGGGGAGGGAGTGGGGGGGTAAGAGGTGAAAAATTGGAACAAGAGGTTTGGCAATTGTTAATGCTGTAAAGTTACCCATGCATATATCCTGTAAATAAAAGGCTATTAAAAAAAAAAAAAAGGATTTAAAACCTAGATACATGAGAAAATGACAAGAGATATCTTATCTATTTTCAATTAATTCAAGACATACACCCTAAACAAATTAGACTCTGCTTTTCAATGATTCAAGATTCAAGGCCTAGATGAATTACATCTTATTTTCCTGAAAATAATGACAAACATGATGATTGCAATATTTCAGTGATCTTTGGAAAAGTGTGAAAAAAATGTAGAGATGTGAAACATATTAGAGATAGGTAATTGTTTTCATTTTTAAAAAGAAGCATAAAACAAAGAAAAATGAGAAGAATGAAATCTGAGAAATATAGGCTAGTATTCTGGAGTTTTATTTCAAGAAAAATTGTGACATTATAAAGGGAGAGAATAAACTCTAATAGAAAAAAATGTTACATCAAGAGAAAGAACTATGAAGCTTGAATGAATATTGAAGCATGCTAATTTCTCTTAAAATTGTTTGTTTCTTTTTTCTTGTGGTTTTACATTTTGTTTTGATTCTCCTTTCAAAGCATGGCTAATATGGAAATATATTTAACATGATTGCATATATCTATAATCTATTGTTTTCTTTCTGGATAGGATGACAGGGAAGGAGAAAAATTTTGAAGTCAAAATATTACAAAAATGAATGTTGAAAACTTTACATATACATATACATATATATTTTACATGTAATTAATTTACATATAATTATATAATCTTTACATATAATTTAAAAAATACTAATGTGCAAAAAAGCTACTCTGATACAGGATTCAGTACTCTCTCTAGTGTACATGTATATGTATATGCAGATGTATATACTTACATCTATATATGTATACATATATGTGCACACACATTTATACATATCAAAATTATTTTAAAGTAATCATTCCCCAATTTATAAATGTTCAAAGAATATAACCAGATAGCTTTCAAAAGAAAAAATTAAAATAACTAATTTTTGCATAAAATTTTATAAATCACTATTAATTAAATAAATGTCAATTGAATAAACTCTGAGGTGTCTATGTACATATATAGAGAGAGTTAGGATTCATTGCTCCATTAAAAATCCTTCTGTGGGCTGTGTTAGGGGTGGAGTGTTATCAAATTTCTCTGGGAACCTGATTAGCAGAAATTGTTGATCTAGAGGGATTTGAACTTCTACTTGTATGTCTCTGCTAATGTGTAGCAGCTTCTTGAATCATTGTATCTCTCTGTCATGACTTCTGCCTAGATCATCCTTGATTGAGTCCTTAAGGTTCATTGACCTCAAGAGCTCAGGTTAAATCTAAAAATTATTTACTATAGAAAAAGAGCATTTACAAAATTTGTACTCAAAGTTTACCAATTTCAAGTCTAATGCCTAATTCCCTCTGCCATACATGTTGTTCTCATAAAGATAAGTTTAAAATGATTTAACTTTACTTTTTCTTATATTAAGAAAATTTAATTCTACCTGGGACTAAAATTTTACTACTATCATCATTTCTTTGTCTCTTTCTCAGTCTCTATATCTCTTTCTATCTGTGTCTCTTCACATATTAAGGGCTTAATACAGGTTTTTATTCATTTTCACTCACAAGAATATCAAAATTAAAAAAAAAAAACCCTCAGGGACAGTTAGTAATTTGTCAGATTTAAGATAGCTACAACAGTCTACTTTCTAAGATAGGCAAAACTGTTTTGACTCCTCCCTATCCCTTTCAACTCCCAAGCTTTCTACTTGACTGACTAGTGTAGTGACATTGATTGACAGTTATGTCAGACAAAGACAACCTCTTGAGGTGGTTCCTTGTAAAGGGAATTGATGGGTATGTAATTAAGTAAATACAACATTTAAAAGTAAAATCCCATTGCAACAAATACCATTACAAATCTGATCTATGTTTAATAAAGCTCTTTCCATGAATGTGTAAATGTGATTTAAATTTCTTGTTCTATGTGTTTTAAATAAATTCAGGAGGAAAAATAAAAGCTTCAACTCTCTCAAGAATAAAAAGTTTCTGTCAGTAGAAAGTCAGCTTTTGTAAATGAATGAATAAATAAGCAAATGATCACATAGTAAGTACTTACTAGCTACCAGAGGGGCTACTAGATAAAGTAGTGAATAAAGCTTGAGTACTTGAGTCCAGAAGATTTGAATTTAAATATGATCTCAAACACATACTAGCTGAGCAAATCACTTAACACCTGTTTGCCTCAGTTTCTTTATCTGTAAATTTAGCTGAAGAAAGAAATGGTAAATCATTTTATTAATTTTGCAAGAAATACCCAAATGTGATCACAAAGCCATGTGACTGAATAACAAGATATCAAGAAATAGGAATACAGTTATAAAAAGACACCCTTTTGTTTTTTTTTAAGGAATTTATAAGCATGAAAGAAGTAGGAAATAGAAAAATGGAAGTTTTAGTCAGAGATGGGCATTTGATTTGGAAATTTAAAGGAATGGAAAGTAGAATAATGGAGAGTAGATTGTATCATTTTCTGGTGGGCAAAGGCAGTGTTCACTTAATTGGAAAAGGTTGGGGGGGTGGGGAGGGTAGTTGCTTGAATGGCAGATAAAGTAGGCAAACATAGGGGAAAACCATTGACCAGTAGATGCCTGAGAATGAAGGAAAGCATGATAAAATCTCTTTGATATTTTAACTGAAGGACTTAACTTCTCTTTTAATTAATTGTTTGCATATTTCAGTAATGAGTCTAGAATATTCTTGGCTTGTAAATGATCTGATTCTATTTTGCATTCCTTTATTTTATATTAAGGATTTCTTTAAAAAAAAAAAACAGTCAGCAATAAACGGGGACAATGTTTTTATATTCAAAGGTTCTGATAAAGGTGTCATTTCTAAAATATATAGAGAATTGACTCAAATTTATAAGAATTTGAGCCATATTCCATGAGATAAATGGTCAAAGGATATGAATAGACAATTTTCAGATGAAGTAATTAAAAACATTTCTAGTTATATGAAAAGGTACTCTAAATCATTATTGAGCAGAGAAATGAAAATTAAAATGGCTAAGATGACAGGAAAATATTATGATAAATGTTATAGAGGATGTGGGAAAATTGGGACACTAATACATTGTTGATGGAGTTGTAAAGTGATTCAACCATTATGGAGAGCAATTTAGACCTAAGCCCAAAAGGCTATCAAAATGTTCATACCCTTTGATCCAGCAATGTTTCTACTGGGATTATATCACAAAGAGACTTAAAGGAGGGAAAGGGACGCACATGTGCAAAAATGTTTGTGGCAGCCCTTTTCGTAGTGGTTAGAAACTGGTAACTGAGTGGATGCCCATCGGTTGGAGTATAGCTGAATAAGTTATGATATATGAATATTGTGGAACATTATTGTTCTATAAGAAACAATAAGCAGGATGATTTTAGAGAGGCCTGGGGAGATTTAAATGACCTGAACTGATGATAAGTGGATTGAACAGAAGCAGGAGGTCATTGTATACCAGCAACAAAAAGATGATACAATGATCAGTTCTGATTGACATGACTCTTTTCAACAATGAGATGATTTAAACCAGTTCCAATGATCTTTTGATTAAGAGAGCCATTTACATCTAGAGAGAGGACTGTGAGAAGTGAACATGAATCAAAACATAAGATTTTCACTTTTTTTGTTTGTGTTTGCTTACATTTTTTCCTTTTTGATTTGATTTTTCTTGTGCAGCAAAATAATTGTATAAATATGCATGCATATATTGGATTTAACTTATATTTTACCATTTTAAATATATCGAAGTACTTGCCATCTTGGGGAGGGGTTGGGAGGAAGAGAGAAAAAATTGCAACACAAGGTTTTGCAAGGGCTAATATTGAAAAATTATCCAAGTATATGTTTTGAAAATAAAAAGCTTTTATAAATAAAATTAAAAAAAAAAATCAGTCAGTATTTCCACAGGAAAAACTCCTGCAATATAAGTATAGATTTACACACACACACACACACACACACACACATATATCATACAAAAACACACACGCATGCACACACATTTTATGAAAAGATTCTCCTTTAAACAAGCAGCCAAGGAAACAAAATGTTTTCAAAGCAATGAAATTCTCTTTTACAACATGGTAGTCAGTGATAAAAATTGAGATTTCATTTCATATTACTAGGAAGTACCACTCTCAAAAAGCTTAATATTAAGAGTTAGATAATGTTTTTATTATTATTTTAACAAGTTCACTTATCTGAATTGAATCATAGACTTACAGAAATAATTTGACCAAATCCAGTTCAAAAAGTATTCATGATTTATGAAAAAGAGGAAGAGAAGATAATGGTGGTAAGAAGACATGTTTTTCAAAGACAATTCTGTTCTTTGAAAATGATCTGATAGTGTAATTATGTTTTATTTTGTACTCAATTGAATGGATTCATGTATTCAGAACTTAGTACTGAAAGCTAAAATAAAACTTGTAGCAAGTATTAGTTTTTCTTTTAAACAATCATTAATTTAAGCCCAAATAACAGAAATTTCAATTAACTGTGTTGAAGCATTTTTGTTTTTGTTTTTGTTTTTTCTTTCCCAAGGAGCATCTTAGAAAGTAGAAACAACAACAAAAAAGAAGAAAGTTAAAACTAGGGGTAGGGGAAAGTAAATTTCAAGATGTACATTACAATGGAAATAGTGTGTGACAAAGTTTTGAGCCATGACTCTAAATTCTTGTTTAATCACTGTTTAGTGATATATTCAATTGATTGGGTGTGGTAGTGGTAGCAGAACAAATGACAATCTGAGCTGGGGTATATTTAGATGGGGATAAAGAGATATATGTTTCCCAGAAAGTCTCACTTTTCCTTTCATATTAAATTAAGAATAAAGGCAAGTCCTTAGATAGGCTGATAAGAACGTGGATGGAGATGATACAGGGGTGACTGTGCTTAATGTAAACCTATGGAAGACCATAATAAATCATCACACATGATATAAACATTTCACTGCTCCTGCCAGAAACATCTTCCTATAAGAAGAAAACATTACTTGTCATTCCCCATTCTGAAATGACTTCTATTCTTGGCACCACATAGCAAAATCCCATTCACTCTATGCTGTATTTCTAAAAATCAAAAATAATAACAGGAGCTTTGTTTGTATGGTGATTTAAAATTTTCAAACCTCCTATATGTATAAATATTCAACTTTAATTCATATGGTTTCTGTTTAGATATCTGATTATAAATGCATTCTGTTTTTATTCCAGGTCATATTCTAATTCATCACACTACAAAATACTATGCAGTTTATTCTTAGAATGGGGATTTTATTATATTGAATATTGCTTTAGTTAAATGAACCAGTCACAGTTTTCTTTCTATAGGAGTATTTGTAATCTTTTCTGATCTGCAATTTCTAATTCATTTTTTCATAACAATCCACTGATATCTTGTCATATCAAAATAGAAACTCCTAAAATTCCACATCATTCTGTGTTATATGTTATGTTAAAGAGAAAAGCATATAATTCTTTCCATACTTATTATTTCTTGGCATCAATTTTATCAGAGAGTAAATTAGACATTTCCCCTTTTAGACATCACTTGGTTTTAGCCCCATAGTGGGGTTTTGTCATAGAAATCAGTTCAACATTTCACTAAATTCTTCTTTTTTATGCAAAGGGAAAATTTCCATATCTTCTTGTTGGCCACATTTATGATAAAATAGAAGAAACCCTTATATTGAATGTTGTCTTGCGTGTTTATATTTTTTACAACAATATGATCATCCTAACTATAACTTTATCACTACATTTAGGTTCTTTTATTTATTTATTTATTTATTTATTTTTTTGCAACTTCATCTGAGCTCAGTGATACTGAATCTTGATCCTTTCAGTAGATCTGTGAAATGGACTCTTTTTGACAAGCAGACATTTGCTACCTTCCTATAAATGTCATTACATTTATCCCAAAATTCTTCTTTCTCATGAATCTAGAGTGAATCTAGAATCTGAATCTGATGATTCAGCAATGCCAATATGTCATTGATTTCTTTCTTTATGTATTATTATTTTATATTTTAGAAGGTTTGTTATTAGACTTAGAGCAATAAACATATAAATAATACAATAAGTAAAAGCAGGGATATTTAGTTCAATTCAGCAAACATTTATTAAATATGTATTTTTGTACAAAGCATTAAAAATTGAGACATTCTATATAAAATATAGGTAGATCTATTTTTAATTAAAGCTTTTTATTTTCAAAACATATGCATAAGGGCAGCTAGGTGGTACAGTGGATAGAGCACCAGCCCTGAAGTCAGGAGGACCTGAGTTCAAATCTGGTCTCAGACATTTAAAACTTCCCAGTTGTGTGAAATGGGGCAAGTCACTTAACCCCAATTACCTCAAAATTACTACAAAAAGAAGTGCTACAAACATACCGGACCAGTAGAGACACTGCTGGATCAAAGAGTCTGCACAATTTAATACCCCTTTGGGTACAGTTCCAAATTGTTCTCCAGAATGGTTGGACCAGTTTACAGTTCCATCAACAAAATTAGTGTTCCAGTTTTCTCATATCCCTCCAATATTCATCATTATCTTTTGGTTTCATCTTAGCCACTCTGAGAAGTATTATCTCAAACATCTTAATTTACTTTCTCTGATCAATAATGATTTAGAACATTTTTTTCATATGATTAGAAATGGTTTTAATTTCATTAGCTGAAAATTATCTGTTGATATCCCTTGCCTACTTATTAATTGGAAAATTACTTGAATTTTTATAAATTTGAGCCCAGGATCTATGTATTTGAGAATTGAAGCCTTTATCAGAACCTTTGGATGTAAATTTTTACATTTTATTGCTTCCCTTCTAATCTTGACTACATTGGTTTTGTTGTACAATTTTTTTAAACTTAATATAATAAAATTATAAATTTTGCATTTCATAATGTACTCTTTTGTTAATGTTCTTTTATGGCCACTTATTTTTCCACTTCTCTGATAGGTAGATTATCCTTTGTTCTTCTAATTTTTTTAATAGTATCACTCTTTATTTCTAAATCATGAAACCATTTCAACCTTAATTGGTATAGTTAGGTGTGGGTCAATGCTGAGTGTCTAATTTCAAATTTTTCCAGAAATTTTTCTCAAGTCATGAGCAATTACCCCAGAATCTGGGGTCTTTGGATTTATCAAACACTAGATTTCTATAGTTAGTGACTATTGTGTCTTGTGAACATAACCTATTCCACTAATTGACTAGTCTAACTTTTAGCCAGTACCAAATGGTTGATGACCTCTGCTTTATCTTTAACCTATCTGCTCTCTATATCGTTCTAGATCTAGTACAGCTAAGCCACCTTCATTTGCATTTTTTAAATTACTTCCCTTGAAATTCTTGAACTTTGTGCTTCCAGATGAACTTTATTATTATTTTCTAACTCTGTAAAATAATTTCCTAGGAGTTTGATTGTGACAGCACTGAATAACTAGATTAATTTAGGTAAAATTCTTATTTTCATTATGTTAGATTGGCCTATCTATAAGCCCTTGATATTTTCCAATTGATTATATATGACTTTATTTGTGTGGAAAGTGTTTTGTAATTGTGTTCATATAGTTCTTGACTTTGTCTGGGCAGATAGACTTCCAAATATTTTATATTATCTTCAATTTTACTACCAAGAACAGCAAAGTAATTTTCAACTGGTCATTCCAGAACATTATTTTTTCTTTGTATATAGTATAGCTTGAGCTCATGGTGTTGGACTACTTTGGATGTTGAAGCATTCAATATTTTATGAGGCAGCCCCTTTTTTATGAGTGATGCTATTCATTAAATTGTGTTTGTCCTTTTAGTGAAATTATATATATATATATATATACTGAACTCAGTTCTTCAGTCTGAATGTTTGGAGATTTTATTCTCTTTTTTTCATATGTCAGTTAGACCTTCTAACATCTGAATATAATTAATAATAATTCAATAAACAAATATATATAAATCTTGTTTGCAGATTTGATATTGAAAAGGCATTATATTTGTAGCTGCACTGAATCTGAAATTGGAAGACATCTTTTAAACTTTAGCTCTTCTATTTGTATGTGAGACAAATCATTTAACCTAAAAAAAAAAATCTCAATTTACTCATCTGCAAAGTAAGGGACCTACACAGAGTATCTTTAAGGGTCTTTTCAGTTTTAAATTTGTGTGATGCCCATGTCTTCAAGCTAATATGATTCATAAACCCACAATTTTCTTATTTAAAGGGTAAGTCCATTTTTACTATCTCTTTTACATCTCCTGCATTTTCATTTCCCTTTGCTGTGATTTGCTTTTTCCTATTTGAGGATCATTTTCTTTGAAGATCAACACTATATAGAAGTATATAGTATTTGTTTGCATACTATTTCTGCCATTCAATGGTCAGAGATTAGAAATGAGAGGATGTTACTGTTGTGCTGACTTGCTCATCACTCCAGAGTCACATACACATATGTATATATGTATGCAAATATATACACATATGTGTGTATGTGTGTGTGTGTGTGTGTGTATATATTTCTCCAAAACTTTCCATTCTTTTTATAACTAATTCTTCCTTATTTATCAGAATTAATTGCAGAATAGTTGTTTTCTCATGTAAATTCTAATTCTGACCAAAGCAGATTTTAGCAAAGCAAGTCATAGATTTATTTTAAGCTCTGCTTTTAGTATGGTTAGGAAAGCTGCCACCAATTTCTATTCTGTCTTGCTTCTCTGCTATTATACCTTATGAGGCATCAGCTACATCCTCCAAATATGAAGGGAGTTGATAATATACTCTAATATTTAAACTAGTACTTTTCTTTTTGTATTCCCTGCCCAATTATGATCAAAGTTTTCACAATCATATTTCTGGCACTTTTTCCTTTGAAAATCTTTAATATACTTAACATATCTTTTTATTCTAATATTTATATTATTCTATATATTATATTTTATTTCATTTATTTATGTACATATTATATCTCACAACTAAACTAAGCTATCTGAATTCAAGATATATTACATCTTAACACATATGATCCAATTTCTCTGCAATCATGAAACCATTCCACCAAGTCTTAACGAAACCTTAATATATTTATCCCAGTTGTTTTGGTCATTACCCATATTCTATGAATTGACAGAAGTATTGAACTCAAGTAAGAAAAATCAGAGTTAAAATTCTGTCTTAGATAGCTCCAACCGGTATAGCATGTCACTTACTCAATGTCTTCTTCTACAAAACAGAGATGCCATTGAATGTACTTTCCACTTTTATTGTGAGGATAAATGTGATATTTGTAAACATTAAAGTGAGGGTAGCTAGGTGGCACAGTGGATAGAGCAGTTGCCCTGGAGTCAGGAGGACCAGAGTCCAAATCTAATTTCAGGCACTCACTACTATGTGACCCTGGACAAGTCATTTAATCAAATTTGCCTCAACTATTCATATGTAAATTGAGCTGGAGAAGGAAATGGCAAGCCACTATAGAATTTTTGCCATAAAACTCAAACAGGGCACACAGAAAATTAAAAATGATTGAAATAACTCAAAAAAATTACAGTCAAAATGTGTTCATATGTACACACATGCATGTGTATGTGTCTTATTATGTACTATGCATTATACTAAACACTGGGGATATAAAGCCAATCCTCCTTTCTAAGAGTTGAACATCTAATAACAGAAATGGGATGCAAACAAATTTATAAAAAGTAGATATGTAAAGTATGTATCGGTAATAGATCAAAGGTTAAAGAAATGATCACTAAATTGTTGACATCATCTTCCCCTATTTATTAAGAATATAATTTGTTTTAACTTCCAGTACTGGGCATTGTTTTTCTGCTTCTTTTTCCAGGCAGAATAATTTTTTTTTGGAGCAATGATAATTTTTCTCAATCTTGATCATAACATTTTCCTTTAGTGGTGCTGGTGTTGTTTTCCCTAGAAAACCTTGCATACAAAAGAAAAAGAAATTGAAGCATGTAGAATAGATAATTGTAGTGTTCTCTCTAAAATGTAATGTTCTCAGTTGAGGTTTCTTGGGGTCTCTGGAGGCAGCCTCTGTTTCAGTTTAGTAATCACCAGACGAGTAGCCTGGGGTTAAAGTCCAAATCCTTTATTATCTCTTTCAAAGACCTATCTCCTTCACTTGGGGCTGGGCTAGTTTTCTGGAGGCCTTCTGGAGTATTGGTTTCAGTGAGGAAGAGAAGGGGGAGAGCCTGTCACCAAGATGGTGTGAGATGGGATGAATCTGTCTGAGTCCAAGGGCTTGTCCTCCAGCCTTCAACCTCCAGCCTTCTGTCTTCTTGTCTCTGAATCTCCCTGGCTGAGGCTTCTAGTTTATATACTCCACACTGAGTACAAACCAATCATTAAATCACTAGGAAACCATTATTTCTTGTATAATTAAATCAACACTAAGCTAGATTTAGCCATTGTCTCCTCAATTCCACTTAGTACCTTGTTTCAAGTTCTGGCCCATAACATCTCCATGTAAGATTAAATCAATCATATTGAACCATGCTGAATTAGATAACTATTGTCTATCAATTCCAATGACTTAGTATCTTGTAAGAATACTGTGTTTCAAGTTCAGAGTGCTGCCCCATAACAGGTAATCACCAATACAATAAGAGTTAGCTATATGTTTTTGAGAGTCTGTGGGGGCTTATTATATTTATTTTGCTTGACAGCTTGTTTAGATCATTTTCTTTTGAGACAAAGTTTTGTTTACTGGACAAGCTCATGTTCAGAAATACTTGGATAGAGAAAAATTTTTTCTAACATTCTGAAATAAATCATTAACACAAATGTGCTATAGGGGGATGATATGTACCATTTCTATATTTGACAGTAGTGTATATATTGCTCAATGATTTCCTATTTAGAAGAAAGAAGAGCCTATTCAAATCTAGTATTTTAATAAAAAATGCAAAAGGACTTCTAGCCAAGATGGCGGAGAGGAGGCACACATCTACTTAAGCTCCGCGTTTTCTCTCAGAATTTATTTCATGACAAGCTTCAGAATTAATGTTTGACTGAAAAAAAAATCCACAAATAATTACCAAGAGAAGACATCCTTGAAATTTGCCAGAAAAGGTCTGTTTTTGCTCGAGGGTGAGGAAAGTTTTAGATCAGGCACAAGCTGAGGGGAGGCAGAAGCAGCAAGAGCATGGCAGGCAGTTCACAGCTGAAAAGACCCAAGGGGGGTGGGGTGTGATCTCACCTCTCTCTGCGGGGAGAATTTTACTACTTGGATACTTTGCCCTGGCAGCAAGTCAGTAGATAAGCAGAGAAGCTAAAAACACAGGAGGTGAAAACCATAACCCCAAAAGCTTGCATCTCTCAGGAACTGGACACACCCACCCACAGTGTCTCAGCATGTTCTCAGAGTCTCAGAACACAGAGATAGCCCAGCCAATGCTATCCTGCTAGTGCCCCACTGCTGCCCCCTGCAGTCTGTAGAGGAAGCTCAGTAACACCATCCAGCTCAAAAGAAAAAAAAAAAGTAGATTGCATTTGTTTTTTGTTGTTATTTGCTAGTTTATCTTTGATTCTTCTCTGACAAAATGAGCAAAATATTTAGTGGACCTTAACCATTGATAACTTCTATGTGGATAGAGAGCAGATTTTAAACCTTGAGGAGACTAAAAACAGACTGTCTCCAGATGAATCCCAAAGGAGGATATCATCTTGTCCTCAACGCAAAAAATTCTCATAGAAGAAATTTTAAAAACTCTCACAATAGAGCTAGAAGAAAAATGGGAAAAGGAAGGGGAAGCTTGGCAAGAAAGTCTGGATAAGTCATCCCACTCATTTAAAGATAGAGTAGATAAAGAAATCAAATCCTTGAAAAATAGAATTAGTAAACTGGAAAAAGAAAATAACTTTCTAAAAAATAAAATTGGTGAAATGGAAAAAAATTCCATAGAACAAAACAACTCACTTAAAAACTCAATTAGACAATTACAAAAGGATATAAAAAAGTGAGTGAAGAAAATACTTCATTGAAAATCAGAATCGAACAAATGGAATTGAATGACTTAAGGAGACACCAAGAATCAGTCAAGCAAAACCAAAAAATGAAAAAATGGGAAAAAAAAATCAAATACCTTCCCGGGAAAACAACAGACCTAGAATATAGGTCTAAGAGAGACAATCTGAGAATTATTGGACTCCCTGAAAACTATGATGAAAAAAAGAGCCTGGATACTTTTTTCCAGAAAATTATCAAAGAGAACTGCCCAGAAGCTATAGAAATAGAGGATAAAATAGAAATTGAAAGAATCCATTGATCACCTACTGAAAGGGATCCTAAAATCAAAACACCAAGAAATATAGTGGCCAAATGGCAGAACTATCAGATGAAGGAAAAAATACTGCAAGCTGCTAGAAAAAATCTGAAATATAGAGGAGTCACAATAAGGATTACTCAAGACCTAGCAGTGTCCACATTAAAGGACCAAAGAGCATGGAATATGATATTCTGAAAGGCTAAGGAACTTGGTATGCAACCAAAAATAACTTACCCATCCAAAATGAGAAGATGGACATTCAATGAAATAAGCTAATTTCACCTATTTTTGATGAAAAAAACCGGAACTTAGCAAAAAGTTTGATCTACAAATATAGAACTCAAGGAGAAACCTAAAAAAGGTAAAAAGAAATCTTGAGAACTATATTTCTGCTATAAAGATATATAAATAATACATGTATATCTTGTTCTAGAAATTAGAGGTGGAAAGGAAATTGTACCCAGAAAAGGATAAAGTGGAGGTACTACATCTCATGAAGAGGCAAAGGAAACGCATTATATCTGAAAGAAAGAATGGAGGGGGATGAACATAGCATGTATCATATTGCCATTAGAATTGGCTTAAAGAGAAAAAATTTAGACATATTTGAATTATGGTGAAACTTCTCCTACCTCATTGAAAAGTGGGAATGGAAAAGTGAAAAGGGAAGGAATAAGCTAAGAGGAAGTGAATACAGAAATCGTGAGGAAAAGGAGTAAGATAGGGAGAGGAACTCTAAAGTGGGGGGGGGGAGGATAATAAAAAGGGAGGGCTGTGAGAAGCAAGTGGTACTCACAAGTTTAATACTGGGGAGGGGGATAAAGGAGGAAGAGGGGAGAAAAGCATAAACAGGGGTTAACAAGATGGCAAGTAATACAGAATTGGTCATTTTAACCATAAATGTGAATGGGTTAAAGAGGAATCAGTTAGCAGAATGGATTGAAAGCCAGAATCCTACAATATGTTGTTTACAGGAAACATACCTGAAGCAGGGAAATACATGCAGAGTAAAGGTAAAAGGTTAGAGCAGAATTTACTATGCTTCAGGTGAAGTCAAAAAAGCAGGGGTATCCATCCTGATCTCAGATCAAGCAAGAGCAAAAATTGATCTAATTAAAAGAGATAAGGAAGAGCACTATATCTTGCTTAAGGGTAACATAGATAATGAAGCAATATCAATATTAAACATATATGCACCAAGTAGTATAGCATCTAAATTCTTAAAAGAGAACTTAAGAGAGCTGCAAAAAGAAATAGACAGCAAAACTGTTATAGTGGGAGATCTCAACCTTGCATTCTCAGAATTAGATAAATCAAATCACAAAATAAATAAGAAAGACATCAAAGAGGTAAATAGACTACTAGAAAATTTAGATATGGTAGATCTTTGGAGAAAACTGAATGGAGAAAGAAAGGAGTACACTTTCTTCTCAGCAGTTCATGGAACCTATTCAAAAATTGACCATATATTAGGACATAAAATCCTCAAACTCAAATGCAGTAAGGAAGAAATAATAAATGCATCCTTTTCAGAACATGATTCAATGAAAATTATATTCAATAAAAAGCCAGGGAAAAATAGACCAAAAAATAATTGGAAACTATATATTCTCATATTAAAGAATTATTGGGTGAAACAGCAAAGCATAGACATAATTAATAACTTCAACCAAGAAAATGATAATAATGAGATGTCATACTAAAATGTGTGGTTTGTAGCCAAAGCAGTAATAAGAGGAAATTTCATATCTCTAGAGGCCTATTTGCATAAAATAAAGAGAAGGTCAATGAATTGGGCTTGCAACTAAAAATGCTAGAAAAAGAATAAAGTAAAACCCCCTAGTCATACACTAAACTTGAAATTCTAAAAATAAAAGGAGAGATCAATAAAATTGAAAGTAAAAAAAAAAACTATTGAATTAATTAATAAAATTAAGAGTGGTTCTATGAAAAAACCAACAAAATAGACAAACCCTTAGTAAATCTGATTTAAAAAAAGGAAAGAAGAAAATCAAATTGTTAGTCTTAAAAATGAAAAGGGAGAATTCACCACTAATGATGAGGAAATTAGAGCAATAATTAAGAGTTACTTTGCCCAACTTTATACCAATAAATTCAATAAATTAAGTGGAAGAATTCCTTCAAAAATATAGTGTGCCCAGATTAACAGAGGAAGAAGTAAATAGAATAAACAGTCCCATTTTAGAAAAAGAAATAGAATGAGCTATTAACCAACTCCCTAAGAAAAAAATCTCCAGGACGAGATGTATTTACATGTGAATTCTACCAAACATTTAAAGAACAAGTAACCCCAATGCTATATAAACTATTTCAAAAAATAGGGACTGAAGGAGTCCTACCAAACTCCTTTTACGATACAGACATGGTACTGATACCTAAACCAGGTAGGTTGAAAAAGAGAAAAAAAAAAAATAGATTAATCTCCCTAATGGATATTGGTGCTAAAATCTTAAATAAAATATTAGCAAAAAGATTACAGAAAATCATCCCCAGAATAATACAGTTTGACTAAGTAAGTTTTATGCCAGGAATGCAGGGCTGGTTCAATATTGGGAAAACTATTAGCATAATTGACTATATCAATACCCAAATTAATAAAAACCATATGACCATCTCAATAGATGCAGAAAAAGCATTCGATAAAATCCAACATCCATTCCTAATAAAAAGACTTGAGAGTATAGGAATAAATGGATTTTTCCTTAAAAGAGTCAGGAGCATATATTTAAAACCATCAGTAAGCATCATATGCAATGGGGGAAAACTGGAACCTTTCCCAGTAAGATCAGGAGTGAATCAAGGCTGCCCACTATTAATATTCAATATTGTATTAGAAATGCTAGCCTTGGCAGTAAGAGTTGAGAAAGAGATTAAAGGAATTAGAGTAGGTAATAAGGAAACCAAATTATCACTTTTTGCAGATGATATGATGGTATATTTAGTGAACCCCAGAGATTCTACTAAAAGGTATTAGAAATAATTCATAACTTTAGAAAAGTTGCAGGATACAAAATAAATCCACATAAATCCCCAGCATTTTTTTACATCACCAACAAAATCCAACAGCAAGAGATACAAAGAGAAATTCCATTCAGAATAAGTGTTGACAGCATAAAATATTTGGGAATCTATCTACCAAAGGAAAGTCAGGAATTATATGAGCTAAATTACAAAAAACTTTCCACACAAATAAAGTCAGGCTTAAATAATCAGAAAAATATTAAGTGCTCTTGGATACACCGAGCATATATAATAAAGATGACAATACTCCCTAAACTAATATATTTATTTAGTGCTTTGCCAATTACACTCCCAAGAAACTATTTTAATGAGCTAGAAAAAATAACAACAAAATTCATATGGAAAAACAAAAGGTCAAGAATTTCAAGGGAATTAATGAAAAAAAAAATCAAATGAGGATGGCCTAGCTGTACCTGATCTAAAACTATATTATAAAGCAGCAGTCACCAAAACCATTTTGTATTGGCTAAAAAATAGATTAATTGATCAGTGGAACAGGTTAGGTTCACAAGACAGAATAGTCAACTATAGCAATCAAGTGTTTGACAGACCCAAAGATCCTAACTTTGGGGATAAGAATTTATTATTTGATAAAAACTGCTGGGATAACTGGAAATTAGTATGGCAGAAATTAGGCATGGACTCACACTTAACATCATATACCAAGATAAGGTCAAAATGGGTCCATGATTTAGGCATAAAGAACAAGATTATAAATAAATTAGAGGAACATAGGATAGTTTATCTCTCAGACCTGTGGAGGAGGAAGAAATTTGTGACCAAAGATGAACTAGAGACCATTATTGATCACAAAATTTTGATTACATCAAATTAAAAAGCCTTTGTACAAACAAAACTAATGCAAACAAGATTAGAAGGGAAGCAAGAAACTGGGAAAATATCTTCACATTTAAAGGTTCTGATAAAGGCCTCATTTCCAAAATATATAGAGAGTTGACTCTAATTTATAAAAAACCAAGCCATTCTCCAATTGATAAATGGTCAAAGGATATGAACAGACAATTTTCAGATGATGAAATTGAAACTATTACCACTCATATGAAAGAGTGATTTCACTATTAATCAGAGAAATGCAAATTAAGACAACTCTGAGATACCACTACAAACCTGTCAGATTGGCTAAAATGACAGGAAAAAATAATGATGAATGTTGGAGGGGATGTGGGAAAACTGGGACACTGATACATTGTTGGTGGAGTTGTGAACGAATCCAACCATTCTAGAGAGCAATCTGGAATTATGCCCAAAAGATTATCAAACTGTGACCCAGTAGTGCTACTACTGGGCTTATACACCAAGGAGAAGGGAAAGGGACCTGTATGTGCCAAAATGTTTGTGGCAGCCCTGTTTGTAGTGGCTAGAAACTGGAAAATGAATGGATGCCCAACAATTGGAGAATGGTTGGGTAAATTGTGGTATATAAATGTTATGAAATATTATTGTTCTGTAAGAAATGGCCAGCAGGATGAATACAGAGAGGCTGGGGGAGACTTACATAAACTGATGCTAAGTGAAATGAGCAGAACCAGGAAATCATTATATACTTCAACAATAATACTGTATGAAGATCTATTCTGATGGAAGTGTATTTCTTTGACAAAGAGACCTAATTCAGTTTCAATTGATCAAGGATAGACAGAAGCAGCTACACCCAAAGAAAGAACACTGGGAAATGAATGTAAACTGTTAGCATTTTTGTTTTTCTTCCGGGTTATTTTTACCTTCTGAATCCAATTCTCCCTGTGCAACAAGAGAACTGTTTGGTTCTGCACACATATATTGCATCTAGGATATACTGTGACATATTCAACATATATAGGACCGCTTGCCATCTAGGAAAGGGGGTGGGGGGAGAGAGGGGAAAAAATGGAACAGAAATGAGTGCAAGGGATAATGTTGTAAAAAATTACCTTGGCATGGGTTCTGTCAATAAAAAATTATTATAATAAATGAAAATAAATAAATAAATAACAAATAAAATAAAAAAATGAAATGGGTCCATGATTTAGGCATAAAGAATGAGATTATAAATTAGAGGAACATAGGATAGTTTACCTCTCAGACTTGTGGAGGAGGAAGGAATTTGTGACCAAAATGAATTAGAGATCATTATTGATCAAAAATAGAAAATTTTGATTATATCAAATTAAAAAGTCTTTGTACAAACAAAATTAATGCAAACAAGAATTAAAAGGGAACGTAACAAACTAGGAAAACATTTTCACAGTTAAAGATTCTGATAAAGGCCTTATTTCCAAAATATATAGAGAATTGATTTTAATTTATAAGAAGTCAAGCCTTTCTCCAATTGATAAATGTTCAAAGGATATAAATAGACAATTTTCAGATGATGAAATTGAACGTTTTTCCACTCATATGAAAGTATTCCAAATCACTATTGATCAGAGAAATGCAAATTAAGACAACTCTAATATACCACTCTGCACCTGTCAGATTGGCTACGATGACAGAAAAAAATAATGATAAATGTTGGAGGGAATGTGGAAAAACTGGGACACATGCATTGTTGGTGGAGTTGTGAACAATTATGCCCAAAAAGTTATCAAACTGTGCATACCCTTTGATCCAGCAGTGCTACTTCTGCGTTTATATACCAAAGAGATACTAAAGAAGGGAAAGGGACCTGTATGTATCTAAATGTTTGTGGCAGCCCTGTTTGTAGTAGCTAGAAACTGGAAAATGAATGGATACTCATCAATTGGAGAATGGTTGGGTAAATTGTGGTATATGAATGTTATGGAATTTTATTGTTCTGTAAGAAGTGACCAGTAGGATGAATACAAGAGAGGCTTGGAGAGACTTACATGAACTGATGCTAAGTGAAATGAGCAGAACCAGGAAATCATTATATACTTCAACAACGATATTGTATGAGGATGTATTCTGATGGAAGTGGATTTCTTTGACAAAGATAAGATCTACCTCAGTTCCAATTGATCAATGATGGACAGAAGCAACTACAGCCAAAGAAAGAACATTGGAACTGAATGTACACTGTTTGCATTTTTGTTTTTCTTCCCAGGGTACTTTTCCCTTCTGAATCCAACTCTACCTGTACAACAAGAGAACTATTCGGTTCTGTACACATTTATTTTATCTAGGAAATACTGTGACATATTTAACATGTATAGGACTGCTTGCCATGTGGATGAGGGGAGCAGGGAGGGAGGGAAAAAGACGGAACAGAAGTGAGTGCAAAGGATATTGTTGTAAAAAATTACCCAGGCATATGTTCTGTTAATAAATAGTTATAATTATTTTTAAAAATAAAAAATAAAAAAGCATTTATAATAATAATGGTAATTGTCTAGTTGTGGTATTACTTAGGAATCTGTTTTGGCTGCTATAAAATCAAGAATGCCAATTACAGTAATAATTATGCAATTTTATTTTTTTCCACTGAATAAGTGCGATAATTTATACAAGACAAATTGTATTTGTTGTAAGTTGGGTCTTAAACATTTATGCCTGGTCTATAGTAAGTGTTCAATAAATGATTGTTAATTCACTGACATTCTGTTGACATGACAAACTCTAATTTTGATTAAAAGATGCGAAAAATAAGTGTAATGCTGGTTAATATAATTTTTCATTAACTTGAAGAAAAACTCTCCTTTTTCTTTTCCTTCCATGTACCTTTTCCAACTTTTAACTCTACCATGCTACCAACTTCTCTTTCACTGTCACCATCTTGAAAAGTAGTCTCCATGGTAACATCCTTTTCTTCCTCAAAAAAGCTTATATTTACTATGCAGATATAATCCACTTTATCAAAAGTCAATGAAACTTCTTGTCAAATCAATAGATCTTTTTTAAGTTCTCATCCTCTTTAACCACTTTCTCGGTTTATTAATATATAAAATTTTAATTTTCAAAACACAAGCATAGATACTTTTATTTACCCTTGAAAATATTGTGTTCCAATTCTTTTTTCTCCCTCCCTTACCTTCCACTCCCACACTAGATGGCAAGTAATCCAATAAATGTTAAACGTGCAATTCTTCTATGCATATACCTACAATTATAATGTTGAACAAGAAAAATCATAATGAACAGTTAAAAATGAGAAAGAAAATGCAAGCAAACAACAACTGAAAAAAAGTGAAAATACTATGTTGTGGTCCACACTCAGTCCCTGCAACCCTCTCTTGCAGTGCAGATGGCTCTCTTCATCACAAGATCATTAGAACTAGCCTGAATTGTAATGGGCTGAGGTTTGAGCTGATGCACTGAGGTCCCAAGTACATGAGGCTAGATAGTAATTGGGCTATACTCTATTAATATACATGATTGGATTAAGAATGGTCCCCCCTCTCCTTGCAAGTCCTGATGTTTGTATGAAATGACGATTTTGGTGGGTGGTGGAGGAGAGGGAAGAAAGACAACTGGAGGATTGGGCTGGTTCGAGACTCGAGCTGCTGGTTGTGTAGCTCTGGTCAGCTAGCATCTTGACTCACCACACATTCTATCCAATTCTCTTCCACCTCATCCTTCTTACGAAATAAAGACGGCAGTTTTTCCCCAACCAATTCCTGTCTCATTGTCTTAAAATACGATCTTAACATTTGGCTGGGTAAAACCAAATGAAAAAGTCTCGGCCAGGAACTTGGTGGTATTTTTAGACAAATAAAGGAACTTATTTTCTTAAAACTAAACCAGTAATTTTTTTTTGGCTAAAATGGGACAAAGGCTGCTAAAGACTCTCCCACCCCCCCCAAACCCAAGGTGGTTTTGGAAACATGTTAAGCTGACAGAAATACATGGGTTACTTATAACCCAGGAACAGATGGAAGTTTTGTGGGTATTTAAAATGCCATCTCCCCTTGGATCAAAGGGAGGGCAGATCTCTCGAGATAACTGGCCCGGTTGGACAAAGATATTCATACATTTCAAATATGGTCCTCATTCAATTCCCTGGGCATTTATTTTAAAATGTATTTCAGTTACCTAAGTCCCTAGAAAAAAGAAAAAGCCCTTGACTCCTTCCTCCTCCTCAAATTAGCCATGATTTAAGGAGGAAGACAATGAAAAGATTTGACCATATCCCCCAAGGGCATGAGCAATGAGCAAGGTGTGTGCCCCCCTCAGGAGGCGCTTCAGCCCCCTCAGGAGCAATAATTGACTCTCCTCCACCAACTCCACCCTCAGGGATGGAGGGAGGAGGGGCAGTGGGGGGCAGTGGGGACCAACCTTAGGGCTTCAAAGAGGGCTTAATGAGGCCAAAAAAGGGTTGGACATCCTACTACAACCACTTTTTTCCTGTAATTTCCCAATCTAATCCTCAGGTCAACAAATCAAAATCTCTCCAATTAAAATCATTAAAAGATCTTAAAAGGCCTGCACTAGTTAGGGGCACAACAGCTTATTTAAATGCTTTTACATTTGCTTTAAGTCTTACTCAATGAAATCTATAAAGGGTATCCTAAACCAAACAAAATTACATGGCTTTCAAAATAGTCTCTTGGAAAAGCCCAACAAAATATAAAATCTTTCATCCGTCACCTAACCTACAAAAGTATAAGTCCATATAAAACTCCAACAATTAAATATTCATAACAAAACAAATTCTTAATACTATCAAAACAATGATTCAATTCACAAAAAAATAAAGGGAAACCTTCACAAAAAAAAAAAAAAAGGCCCTTTACTGATTTTCAACTACTATCACAAAACTAAAAAAAATCCAACAACAATTTTAATAAACCCAAGGAAAATCTAATAAATATCAGAAAAATTTACTAGGACCCCAAGGATCTCCTTTAAATTCATAAACCTTTTACATAAACACAAAACCTTTTAAAAACATAATCAACTTCCCAAATCCCAACACAAAAATTTCCCTTCCAAAAGGGCTTCAAGAAACATTCAATCTTTCATTGGAAAAAGGGCATCTAAAGCTCAATTTATAAACAAGGAAAAAAGGGTGGGAAAACAAACTCATTCCCATTCCAAAATCAAAAACTTCCTTCCTCAAATTAAACAGGTTCAAAACAGGATGACCCAACCCCAAAAAAAAAAAACACCCAAACCCAACAATTCCCCAATATACCAACAACCAAAGAAGCCATATATGGCAGGTTACAATCAAATCCCAAAGGAAGCAACCATGGGAAAAAGGTTAAAAAGGGAAATAGATTGATCCTAAAACGAAACCCCTGGAAAAGTAAATCTTTTCCTCTCCACCCTAAATCCCCCTCCAGGCACGGAAACACCCCCTCCCATACTACAAAACATGTCCCATCCACATACTATGAGGAAACTAGAAATTTAGAAATATCCCATCAAAACACAAAAGGTTGACATCCCCCAAAAACTCAGGTTTACTCACAAATCTAAAACCCTGGGTTGTCCCCCATTCAATTCCAATCCAAAATCACTTTACACAAACCTGTAACAACTACCCCTATTAAATCTATAAAATCCTTCCGGAAAGTAACACTGTCAAATCGGACGGCAAAATCCAACGGCCTAATCCTTTTAAAAACACCATTCCGAAATCATCACTAATTATACCCCCTAAAAATACTTTGAACAAAACAATTTTCACTCCTTTTAATTGAAAAAATCCCCATCAATCTTGGGGAAAGACTTTTACAGCAAATTAAAAAATCTTCATTTTTTTAAACTGCTGAACCTCCAACACTTTCCTTTCTATCAAAAAACATAAATGTAAAAGTTTAAATAAAAATAAAATTCACCATTAGATTATGGGACCAAGGACACAAAACCTTCTCTAATCAATTCCCAATATTTTTTGAAAAAAAATCGAAAATGGAGATATTAAAGATTTAAGAAAAAGTAAAACAAAAAACAAAACTCTTCACCTGAACTTATCTCCTACCAATTCCAAAAATCCTCTTTGGGTCAAAATAAATTTTTCTATTCTATCCCTCTGGATAAGAAGGGATATGAAAAAATTTCCTTTCATAACTTAAAGCTACCTTATAAAAATAAAACAATTTTACAAAAAAAAAACACCCTCTATTTCAAATTATTTTTTCTCTTCCATAAAAAAACATTAAAAAATTATCTATTACATTACATGGATACATTTTGGGATTACCTGAGAACAAATTTAAGCATGTCTACAAAAAATAGAAACACTAAGAATTATAAATTAAAGCACAGAAAAAATTCAAAAACTCTCCTTTTCTTTTGATTAAATATACCTAAAGGTCTTACATTCAAAAACTCTCCTTAAAAACGAAAACTAAACACATTAAATTTTCAAAAGTGGAAATATCCAATGGATAAAACCATGTTAAAGGGCTACCTATCATTACAACCGTTATATGACTTTTGGGAGACAGTGCTTTAAATTCCCCAACACAAAAAGCTCAAGAGGCTTTGAGAGAATTGGGCTTTTCAATGTGGTTAAAAGAGTCCTCAAAACCCGGAATTCAGTTTTGCCACAAAGAGGCCCCACAGCATCCTTCATCAAGGACACAGTGTGATAAGTGGGTGAACCTCCCAACACAACCAGATCAAACCTTACACCCCTACCATCTTGTGGCTGTTTTAAAAGGCCCTCAGGAGCTTATCTGGGACAAGACCTGATAAAGAATACCCTTTTTATACCAAAAAAATTAATTGTTTGTGAAACCATCAAGTAAATTTTATTAGCCATGGTCCAAAATTTTACATGGTCTCCTTAAAGATAACTAGCTATTACATAATTGGGTGGTCTTGAAGAAAAAGTTTCTAAAGTTCCTCTTGGAAACAATCTTCAATGCATCCAAACAAATATTTGTGCTTTTCTCTCATGATCTAACTATAAAGGAAGTAGTCAGAACTCCTTTTCATCCCTCAGAGAATGGTTAAGTCATTCTGCTCTTCTTTATCCGGAACATAAATATAATATCTGATTCAGCCTATTCAGTAGGTGTGGTACAAAAATTCCCAGCCCAAATAAAATTTGCACCTCTAATATATATCAGCTCTTTAAAAACTTCAAAACAAGTGAAAAGCATCCAAGGTAAGATCTATATATTACATTCCATTCTCATAGTGGACTTCAGGTCCCATATTTGATTGGAATTCAAAGGCAGATGCCTTCTAACTATTTGGTAATACCCCTTTTTCCAAAACCAGGCATCTCATTCTAAATATCATCATGCTCGAGGTTTATGTTTACAATTTGGAATAACGAGGAAGCTGGGCATAGTAAAAGCCTGTACACCCTTTACCTCCTACACCCCCAAGGGAAGAACCCTCGTGGTTTGAGACCCAATGAAATCAGGCAAATGGATGTGACCCATTATAAATCTTTTGGTCGTCTTCTTTCATCCATGTTGTGGTGACACCTTTTAGGATTCACTTTTTGCAATCCAGCAGCAAAAAGAGACAGCCCATTACTGATTCCTCATACAAGCATTTCCATTATGGGTGTACCAATAAAACAGACAATGGTCCTGCTTATACTTGAAACATTTTTCCCTTTTTGTGCCAGTATAAAATTTTACACCCAACAGGCATCCTTTTTAATCCTCAAGGACAGGCAATAGTGGAAGGGAGAAACAGAATATTAGACCCCTCCAAAAACAAAAAGGGGAGCCACAGGTAACCTAGAGAACTTAAATCTAGCTCTTTTCTATTTTTTGATTTTGACAAGATGCCTGGCTCCCTGTGGGTTTTAAACCACGGAAGGTCAGTTCCAGTGAAACCTCCACTATCTTTGAAATGCCGGTGATGTGGAGCCCAGAAATGGTGAATGGAAAAGGAAAGATCTAACTGCAGGAAGGTTTGTTTATCTTGGTGGGAAGGAATAGATGGGTCCAACAGCCATATTCCTTTCCATCGAAGAGACGACAGACCTTTGAAACAAAGGGAAGACCCAAAAATATCAATTTGGTGCTTTTTTGATTGTCTCACCATTGAAAAATGGCAGTTATGGCGTTTGACTCATGGACATCAAAGATTGTCGGACTTCAAAACCCTCAGGAATCATTGGATTCTCAAAGGCCATAGGAAAAACCCTCAGGAATCATTTGGATTCTCTGACCATAGGACAAAACTCTCAGGAATCATTGGATTCTCTGAGACATAGGACAAAACCCTCAGGAATCATTGGTTCTCAGGACATGGATTTGAAAACTCTCAGGAATCATTGGTTCTCGAAATGATAAGACTTTACAACACTTCAAATTCTGGAATCATTGGTTCCTAACACATAAAAAAGACTTTTTCAGGACCCAAAAACTCAGGATTTGGATTCCCTGACATGTAAAACAATGGTGATTGGTTTTGGACTATCTCTTGGCTGCTGAAGAAGGGTGTATGTGTGACTTTTTTATACCCACCCTAGGACCGGGATCTTTCCAAACCTTTTTTATTTTGCTATTTTCTTGTGTTACTTCATGTTTTTGTTCAAATAGACGCTAGGGAGGACCCATGCCCCCTTTTCTTGTGTTTAATCCTCCCTCTGGGGTTTGTCAAAAGTAGGGCCCATGAACCCCATTTCCCTTTGGTCTTTTCACCCCTTCCTAAGAGTAGGGGAGCCCTTTTTGTGTTTCACCCCTTTTCCAGGGGCTTTCACCTCCCCTTTTCCCCCCTTTTAAGGTTGGGGCTGTGATCCCCCTCCTTGGGGGCTCGGCCTCCCTGAGGGAGTCAGGGATGGCATGACCACCGTGTTCTAAAAAAAAAAAGGGGTTTGGGCAAGTTTGGCAATGAGGTCCCAAGTACAAAGGGCTAGATGTAATTGGGCTGTACTCTATTAAATATGATTGGATTAGAATGGTTCCCCCTCTCCTTCAGTCCCGTGTTTGTATAGGAAATACATTTGGTGGGTGGAGGCAAAGGGAGGGAAAAAGACAAGCTGGGAGGGTGGGCTGAGTTGAGACTCTGAGCTGCTGGTTGTGCTCGGTCGAGCTACTTCTTAGTCAGCTGCCCATTGCTTCCAAATTCTCTTACTTCATCCTTCTTCACTGAGAATAAAGACTGACGGTTTTCCCCTAACCTGAATTCCTGTCTCATGCTGATCTTAAAATATACGATCTTAACACTGAATCATCTCACTGTTGAACAGAGCCACATCCATATCAGAACTGATCATGATATGTTCTTACTGTTGCTGTGTATAATGATCTCCTGGTGCTGTTTATTTCACTTAGCATCAATTCATGTAAATCTCTACAGGCCTCCCTGAAATCATCCTGCTGATCATTTCTTAAGAACAATAATATTCCATGATATTTATATACTATAATTTATTCAGCCATTCCCTAACTAATGGCATCTTGTTCCTTGCCACTACAAAAAGGACTGCTAAAAATTGGTTTTGCATCCTTTAAGATCTGGTTGAGATATAAGCTTAGTAGAAACACTGCTAGATCAAAGGCTATGAGCAGTTTGATAGCCCTTTGGGAATACTCCACCAACAATATATTTATTTCCCAGTTTTCCCACATCCCCTCAACATTTGTCATGACGTTTTCCTCTCGTCTTAGCCAATCTGAGAGGTGTATAATGGTACCTCAGAGTTGTCTTAATGTGCATTTCTCTGATCAATAGTGATTTTGAGCACTTTTCTTATGAATAGAAATGGTTTTAATCTTTTCATCTGAAAATTGTCAGTTTGATCATTCCTTTGATCATTTATCAAATAAAGAATGGGTCTGTATTTAGTTTTGTTTCTACAAAAACTTTTTTAAAATAATACAATCAAAATTATCCATTTTGGATTCCATAATGTATTTTAGTTCTTTTTTTGGCCACAAGTTCATTTTTTCTCCACTTATCTATAAAGTAGGCTGCCCT